>NW_020664382.1:4940909-5139537 GCF_002925995.2 Terrapene triunguis
GGAGCTGCGATCAGCCAAACCTGCGAACGCGGCAGGTAAACAAGCCGGCCTGGCCCACCAAGGGGCGTACCCTGGCGGGCCGCATGCCAAAGGTTGCCGATCCCTGCTTTAGATTCATAGTAGTGGCCCTCTAAAAAAAAAAAAAAAAAAAAAGGGGGGGGGGGGAGAAGAGAGAGAGAGAGGTTGACATTTTTAAATGCATTTAGTAGACACACTTCTAGATACCATTCTGTCAGTGTCTAGTTTTCACTGCTCTTATCATATAACACCAATCTGAAATAATTAAACACCAGCATGTAGATGTTTTAACCACAATGGGCTGACTCAAGGAAATAGTTGTAATGTTAATTCAGGTTTGATGCGGTTGCTTGAGATGGAGGAGTGGATGAAGAAGGGATGGGTGAGGCCCTCAGAGAGTAGCCACAACTCACTATTTCTCACCCACTTGTCTGTGGTCAATAGAGACCATTCTCCTGAGAAACGGAAAATTCAAGGAGTATTTCTGCATATTACTGGGCTTGTAGTTCCTTCTCAACACACTACTAGTTTGGTTTGGAAGTGCTGTCTGCCACAACTTAATCCAATTTTTCTCCAGACAGGAGACAACCTGTGTATTTGGGTGAGCAAAGAATTTGTTTGGAGTAAGCATCTGTAGTCCAGGGCACAGTTAGATGTGATTCCATGGCACTAGCTGAGAATCTCACTGCATCCACTGAGGCATCTGCCATAAAGTCTGTTGCTGGGGTTAGAAGTCAGGATGGTCCTTTTGTTGTCATGGTTTCATGGCCATCCTGACTGTCTCTTGTGAAGCATATAGTGGCCTGTTCCTTTTATGGTGGCTTTCACCTTTTTGTATCACTGGGAGAGAAATCCTCTTCACCCAGGATTATTATTTCTTTTGCTAGAGATGCCACTGCAGTATCATCCTTTGGCATTTCTGTAATGGTGCTTTTTGGTGTTTGCAACTTTTATCTAAGTGCACACCTGCTTATGTGCTTAGCCTTGTCAGGTATTTCCCATTCATCCCTGTTCACATCCTCAAAAGGGTGCAGTGAGAATGCTGTCAGAAGCGAGGATTTGGAAGGCAGGTATTTGCCCTTAGGCTGGTCCTCGTGTGCCAGTTCTGGTTGATCTGGAGAGCAGATGCAACCTTTCTGCATATGGTCTCAAATTTATCAGAGGGTGAAAAACCTTTGCTGCATGTTTTCCATGCCCTGCGCAGAGCCTGAATATGAGAACTGTCCTTCCTCATTAGAGGTGGCAGAGCCTGAATCAGAGGAGAAATACTCTTAGATTTCTTTTAATTTTTTTCTTTACCTTTATAATTTTTTTGGATTTTTGGCCCTTCTTATCTGCTCAGCAGGAGTTGTCACCAGGCTATGGCTTGGGTGGGGTTTCTTGAGTCCCATGGAAATATCTCCCTGTACCTTCCCCTTTACTGGGAATGGGGTCTCACTGCTAGTATCCGTAGCTTTGTGTGGGAAGGAGAGCTATGTAGGAATCCTGCTTCTTTTCCTAGGGAGTTTAGGATCCATCTGTATCGGGGATGGGAGATCTGGTGCCCATTGTTTTTTCATTCTGATCAGGGTCTGCCCCAGGACTTAACCCCGAGCTGGCTGGCTGGCATCCTCATCTTTGGATATCCACCCTTCCCCCCTGCAATAACTTGTCTCGTGGGAGGGGTTTTCTACATTGGAGTCATGGTTCCTCAGACAGGTATGTCAGGTCTCCCCTGCCCTGACTCTGAGCCCCATGTCCTGGCAGAGAATAGACACAGCATTAATTTGCCCTCTGAAGATCCTGTAAATGCTGCCTCACATACGGAACACTGCTTAGACTTAACCAGTGTTTATGGGACAGACCTGCTATGCTGGATCAAGGAGGCTGACACCATCGTGATGCTCTTTATCTGATCCAGGGGAAGAGAATAGGGAAGGGAGAAGAAAGGTTGCTCACTTCTAGCCAAAAAATTAAAAACAAGGCTGGCAAAGAAATGACTGGAAGCAAAGTGAACTGCTACTATGGTAGTGAAGACTTGGTGGCAAGTTACAGTAGGGGATGTAATCAGCTGGGACTGTGTTACAGAGATGAACTGCTCTGGGAAACTGCAGACAGGAGGGGACTAGCCCTTAGAACTTGGGCTGCAGAAATACCAAGCTAAATATTTCAGAAATTTATAGCAGAACTTCACAGGTGATTTTTTTTTTTTTTAAATCATACTACCTGAGCTGGCACTAGAAGTTATAAATCCATAAAAACTGTATGCACTAAACTGTTATTTACCTAGCCAAATTTGAGATTTCAAAACAGTCAGGTGAAATAGCCTATATGGGGTTTTTTCTAGGACAAAAATCTTACTTTTAGAATTACTTTGTTCCTATGTTTTATGTAGAAGTTGCTCATTTTTTCAAGAGATAAAATAAAATACACTTCTAACCTGAATGAGTGGCTCTGCCTCATCTTCAGTGTTTGTTTTAGCATGCTTCTTGTATGTACATATTTAAAAATTAGTATACATCCAACACTAGTAACTTTCTACTGCACGTCAAAGAAGGTGTTTGAGAGAAAACTCAAAGGCCTTTTATAAAGTACCACTGTCCTTGTCACATTCCTAATGGTATGTAAAGGGATTGACGCTTATTCAACATATTTTATTATTCTATTAAAAACATTTAATATTCTATGCTTAGTCTAAGGGTATGTCTACACTACGAGGGTAATTCGATTTTACTTAAATCGAATATGTGGAATCGATATTGCAAAGTCGAACGTGTGTGTCCACACTAAGGACACACTAAGGACAGTAATTCGACTTTGTGAGTCCACACTAACGGGGCGAGCGTCGATATTGGAAGCGGTGCACTGTGGGCAGCTATCCCACAGTTCCCGCAGTCCCCGCTGCCCATCGGAATTCTGGGTCGAGCCGCCAATGCCTTCTGGGTAAAAAAAATTTGTCGTCATCCGTCCGTCACTAACGCCCTCCCTCCCTCCATGAAAGCGCCGGCGGGAAATCAGTTCGCGCACTTTTCTGGTCAGTGACAGCGCGGACGCCACAGCACTGCGATCATGGATCACGCTGCGACCATCGCTGCACTTGTGGCCGTTCTCAACACCTCGCAGCTTATCATACACCTTTCCCTGAGGCAGATGCAGAGAAATCAGGCGAGGAGGCTACGGCACCGCCGTGAGGGCCTGAAGTCGGAGAGTAGCACAGAGCTGTCAGAAACCACGAGCCCCAGCGCCCAGGACATCACGGTGGCAATGGGGCATGTGGATTTTGTTGAACGGCGATTCTGGGCCCGGGAAACAAGCACGGACTGGTGGGACCGTATAGTGCTTCAGGTCTGGGATGAATCCCAGTGGCTGCGAAACTTTCGCATGCGGAAGGGGACTTTCCTCGAACTTTGTGAGTTGCTGTCCCCTGCCCTGAAGCGCAAGGACACCCGCATGCGAGCAGCCCTCACTGTCCAGAAGCGAGTGGCCATAGCCCTCTGGAAGCTTGCAACGCCGGACAGCTACCGGTCAGTCGCGAACCACTTTGGTGTGGGCAAATCTACCGTGGGGGTTGTTGTCATGCAAGTAGCCAAGGCAATCGTCAAGGTACTGCTCCCAAAGGTAGTGACCCTGGGAAACGCGCAGGTCATCATAGATGGCTTTGCCGCGATGGGATTCCCAAACTGCGGTGGGGCTATCGATGGGACTCACATCCCTATCCTGGGACCGGACCACCAGGCCAGCCAGTACATCAATAGAAAGGGCTACTTTTCAATGGTGCTGCAAGCACTGGTGGACCATCGGGGACGGTTTACAAACATCTACGTCGGATGGCCGGGCAAGGTTCATGACGCTCGCGTGTTCAGGAACTCTGGTCTGTTTAGACGGCTGCAGGAAGGTATTTACTTCCCAGACCACAAAATAACTCTTGGGGATGTGGAGATGCCTACAGTCATCCTCGGGGACCCAGCCTACCCGCTAATGCCCTGGCTCATGAAGCCCTATACTGGCGCCCTGGACACAGAAAAAGAACTGTTCAACTACCGGCTGAGCAAGTGCAGAATGGTGGTGGAGTGTGCTTTTGGCCGTCTCAAAGGGAGATGGAGAAGCTTACTCACTCGCTGTGATCTCAGTGAAACCAATATCCCCATCGTTATTGCAGCTTGCTGTGTGCTCCACAATCTGTGTGAGAGCAAGGGGGAGACCTTTATGGCGGGGTGGGAGCTAGAGGCAAATAGCCTGGCTGCTGATTACGTCCAGCCAGACAGCCGGGCCATTAGAAGATCCCAGCGGGACGCCCTGTGCATCCGGGAGGCTTTGAAAGCTAGGTTCCTGAGTGAGCAGGGCAACCAGTGACTTTTCAGTTTGTGGACAGAAAAGCTGAACCTGCCCCCGTTTCTTTACCCAGTCCATTTTGACTATCCTCTCCAGTTACATACAACCTTCACCCCCTTCCCCTTCCCAAAAAATAAAATCATTTCGATTTTTTAATGAACACCGTTGTCTGTATTGCTGTTTTCGCGGGAATATTTTAAACCGGGGACGCAGACTGTGGCGGGGGGCGGGTTTAGTGTTCTGATGCAAATGATACTTCTAAACTCCCGGAATGACAGGCTCCGCACTGGTGGACTGGTTATTTCAATGGAGCCTGCCAGCACTCCTGGGGGGGACTGTGTGTATGTGTCGGCTATGTGACTTTCTGGCAGGGGGGGTAGGGTTACAGATCCCCTGCTGCGTGGATCTGTGAGCCAGGATAAGGACCGCTGCATAAGATCTGTAACTGCCCCCCCCCGCCACAAAGTCACAGAGCAACCCCCCCCCCCAAAACATGAAAAACACCTCCCAGACTGACCAGGGTAACCAGTGACTGCACTGTGTATGTGTCCTGATGCTGGACCTGACACCGCCTCTGTACCCTGCTAAAGGTGACTGTCCTGTCCAATTACCAAGCCCCTTCCCCCCCTCCAGACAGACTCTCCCTCAAAAGAACCTGACTGAAACAGTAATGAACAGAAACAAACATTTTATTGCGAACCAGAGATGAAACGTGGGGGGTGAAACTTGGACGGGGGCTTGTGTGAGGTGGGTAGGAAAGGACTTATGAAATTTTGGGGAATGTCAGCCTTCTACTGCTAGAGCAGTCTGCAGGGGTTGATTGAAAGTTTTAACGGCCCTTGCCGCCCCTCCTTCTTTGGACTTTGGGTGAGGGTGGTGTGGGACTTGGTGGCGGGTGAGGGCGGTTACAGATAGACTGCAGCGGGGCTCTGTCCTCCTGCCTCCGGTCTTGCAGAACATCCACAAGGCGCCGGAGCGTGTCCGTTTGCTCCCTCATTAGTCCAAGCAGCTTTTCAGTAGCCTGTTGGTCCTCCTGACGCCACCTCTCCTCCCGTTCCATGACTGCTCGGTGCATTTGTGACAAGTTCTCCCTCCACTGTGTCTGCTGGGCTGCCTGGGCTCGGGAGCAGCCCATTAGTTCTGTGAACATGTCTTCACGCGTCTTCTTCTTCCTCCGCCTAATCTGCGCTAGCCTCTGGGAGTGTGCTGACAGGCTGGGTTGGGAGACAGTCGCAGATGTGTCTGTGTGAATTTTAAAAAGGGAGTGAATTCCTGAGACAGATAAATGAAATTGTATACAAAGAACCTAGTCTTTCTCTGTGAACAAGACCATGCACTGAACCTCTCACATGCGCACTCAGGACAAGGTCGAATTTTCGGCCGTCGCCTTCAGTGCCTGTGGACTTGCGGAGGTCTTGGAGTGTTCAGAGAACTGTGGCTGGAGACCTGAACTTCTGGAGCGGGCAATAATGGTAAGCCGCAGACTTGTGGCTGCTTAAAACTCCAGCAGTAGCACTGGCCTCCTTTCACATTGAAAGCAATGCCAGTCTCTGCTGCCAGCAATCAGGACAGCATCAACTCTGCCCCTGTCCCACCCCCTCGCGGCTGTCCCAGGGAAAGATCCCTGTATGCTGCCCCTCTCCCTCCACCGCGTGGCTGTAAAGCAGTCCCAATACTAACAGTCCCCTCCCTAATTCAAAGCAGGGCGTCATGAGCGACATCACCCTCCTGAGGATCCCGGACACCCAGAGAGAACGCATGCTGCGGGAAAGCATGCAGAAACCGGGGCCGTATGCCGCCATGCTATGTCGGGCCATGATCCCCGAGTACCTGATTGTGGCATGGAGGGGACATGTCTGCTACCACGGAGGGCCCACTAAGATCGCCCTACCCCGGAACCTGATCAACAGGCTTGAGCTCTACCTCCACGAGACCTACGAGGAGTTCTCCTACGAGGATTTCTCGTCGATCCCCGGCCACATTGACCGGATTTTCGCGTAGGTGCACTGAGACTTTGGAGTGGAGCGTCTTGGGCCTGGGAATCATGTAGTAACGGACATTGTGAAATTTTTTTAAAATACTTGGGACTAAATTGAGAAGAGCCTAAGACAGAGAAATCATGCAAAACCCATTTGTTACCTTTGTAAATATTCCTGTTTTGTACCTGATTATTTTTTTACTAGTTTACAGCACTTTTATAAATATACATTGTTAATAGTATAAATATTACCGTTCTGTTTTAAATAAATGTTTACATGTTTACAGCACTTACTGCTTGATCCGTCCCCTGATTCTGTGTCCGGGGTAAGGGATGGGGACGGTTGGTAGGGGATCTCGGTAAGGGTGATGAAGAGCTCCTGGCTGTCGGGGAAATCAGCGGTGCCAGCGCTGTCGACTGCCTCGTCCTCCTCATCTCCTTCTTCATCTTCCCCGTCCGCTGTCATGTCCGACATGATCCCATCCTCGGAGTCCACGGTCAGGGGTGGGGTAGTGGTGGCGGCCGCTCCCAGGATGGAATGCAGTGCCTCGTAGAAACGGGATGTGTGGGGCTGGGATCCGGAGCGTCCGTTAGCCTCTTTGGTTTTTTGGTAGCCTTGTCTCAGCTCCTTGATTTTCACGCGGCACTGCGTTGCATCCCGGCTGTAGCCTCTCTCTGCCATGGCTTTGGAGATCTTCTCGTAGATCTTAGCATTCCTTCTTTTGGAGCGCAGCTCTGAAAGCACGGACTCATCGCCCCACACTGCGATGAGATCCAAGACTTCCCGATCAGTCCATGCTGGGGCCCTCTTTCTATTGGATTGCACGGCCATCTCTGCTGGAGAGCTCTGCATAGTTGCCACTGCTGCTGAGCTCCCCTCGATGTCCAAAGAGGAACTGAGATTCAAACTGCCCTGACAGGAAAATGAAAATGAATTCAAATTTTCCCGGGGGTGTGGCTGGTCAGAGCATCCGAGCTCGGACTGCTGTCCAGAGCGTCAAGAGAGTGGTGCACTGTGGGATAGCTCCCGGAGCTATTACCGTCGATTTCCATCCACACCTAGCCTAATTCGATATGGCCATGTCGAATTTAGCGCTACTCCTCTCGTTGGGGAGGATTACAGAAATCGATTTAAAGAGAGCTTTCTGTCGAACTAAATGGCTTCCTGGTGTGGACGGGTGCAGGGTTAATTCGATATAACGGCGCTAAAGTCGACATAAAAGCCTAGTGTAGACCAGGCCTAAGCAAAAACTAAAGCGAGTCTTATCAGTTGCATGGTAAGAACTCAAAATGCAAGAATACCAAGGTTGCACTAACAACTTCTCTACTTTGCCCCCATGTACATACACTATCACAGAGCTGAATTACATGGATTACATTCTATTCCTCAATTACAATATAATATGAAATTTCCTGCCACCTTAGATACACCTCCACCTTGCAATATTTATTCAGACTTTTATACTTGCACCAATATGTTTGCTGTAATAGATCACTGTACCTTTGAGAGAAGACTAGAATTAGTGTATAAGATATCTATGGTAGGTACTGAATAATTTTCTCTTTTGAAGCAGAAGCACAGCTAACTGCAGGTGCAAATTAGGGGTCAAAGCTAATGGCTGCATGTTTAGGTGGTCTATAAGTACTATAAACAGGACTTTTTACTATTACTTCTATGGTATATACTTAATCTGTTGTATAACTGTTGTTGAGTATTTGCATATAAATGACTAATGGACTCTGACGTACACAGTAGCACATGTCGAAAACTGGGGTAGCATTGCATTGTGTTTAAAAATAATGTAACACTTTAGACTGTCAATGTAACACACACAAAAGGGAGCAAAGTTAAGAATGTGTATCTGACAGCGTAATCATAACTTTCTATCAATAATGTAAGGGTCCTGGTTACAGAATTTCCTCACTTAATAAGAGAGGAAAGAAGATTGGGGGTGGGGTGGACACATCACCTTTGTCAGGACTTGGAGGTGCTGCAAACTAGCAGCTAATTGGTAATAGCATGCATAAATTCCATAATCTGGAGCATGTGGCTAGGTATAATCAAATGTGAAGTCTAAAGGAAGATCCTCTATTGCACACCTTAGCAGCTATCATGTCAACTCAGAGTGGGCTCTATCCTGCACACCTCACCAAGTATGCTGCCCCATTCCTAACCCCTTTAGACTCAAAATGCTATTAAATTTAGCCTCATGTACCCGCAGAGAATCCTCCTTCAGCTGAACATTTTACAAGATTAATGGGAAGATAAACCCCAAATAGGGAGAAAAATCACCCAAGAACATATCCTGCTCCCAGCTAAAATATGAAGAGACTCCCTGCCAAGAAACCCAGTACGTTAGAAATAAAGAAAAGAAAAAAAACCTTTTAAAATAGTATTACCTTGTATAGTGTGGAAATATAGCCGTTAGACGCTCAATGATATTATCAAGTGCTTTTGAAAATGCCTTCTTGTTTGGCACCCCAACAGCTCCCAACTGCGTAGCTGATGCTGGATCATTTAGCTGTCTTTGGTTCGGCTGTATGTTCTGAGCAGTACTTCCAGAAATCCCTGATGGCTGGGCTACTCGAACTTGATCAGAGTATGATGCTCCTAACGTTTCAAAGGGTATTTCTACTGATCCATTCTTTGCAGAACAAGGATTAGGACTTTTACATGCTGTTTTATTTCCAGTTTGCACATTAAGTGTGGAATGCACCGGACTTTGATCTTTGGAGCTTGAAAATGCAGGAAGTAAAGTGGGACGTACAAGTGCAGATGAATACATTATGATGGCTGGATCATTAATAGGAGGACTGCCTTGCATTACCTACAAAAAAAAGATTCCCCAGAAAGATGAAGAGTAATTAAAATATTAGTCAAGTATTCTTGTCAAACATGTTAAGGCTACAGCTACTTCATGGACTGGGCTGTACTTAACTTAGGCAGTTAAGAAGGAAATGCACAGTAAAAGACAACACTTCATCCTGACCTGATTTACCATGCGGGGTAACCTGTTTATAGCACATATGCAAAATCATGCCCTTTCTGATAATCGTGCAGTACCTACAGACAAGATTTGCTCCAAGCCTAATTAAAATATAATGTGCACACAAATGCAACCCTTACCGTTATTTTAACTTATACAGAGTTCCCATGGTTTTAGCTACAGAAATGGTCCTGGCCAGTCATCATGATTTTACAGAAGAAATGTTTTGAAAGTGGCTGTGGGCATTTCTTCGTTAAAGAGTCCAAGATGGCTGGCAAGAAAGCTACCAGTTAGAGGCATTTAAAATTTTTTTTTTTTAAAGGAATATATTTAAACTTTAGCCATATATGGGTTTTTATTTAAAGAAATAAATGGCTGCCATATTCACCATTCTGAAAGGCTCTGCAGGGTTAGAATTCATTTTCATCACAGGGCTCTTTAAAAAAGGATACACTTATCCTCACTTAAAACACAATTGTGCCCACTTACTCATAATGAGTAGTGCTATACTCTACACGCAGACCTAGTGAAATCAAATCAATGGAATTACTATTAGAATAAGTTACTACTCTATGAATACGAAAAGCAAGTCAACATGGTCAGGGACACAACCCCATGCTCTGGGTGTCCCTAAAGCTCTGACTGCCAGAAGCTGGGACCCGGTGACAGGGGATGGATCACGCAAAATTGCCCTGTTTTGTTCATTCCCTCTGAAGCATCTGGCACTGGCCACTGTCAGATACTGGGCTAGATGGACCATTGGTCTGACCCAGTATGACCATTCTTATGTTCTAGAATTAGATTTTAATACCTGTTATGTAAATGTGAATTTATCTTTGTACCACCCCTAGCACAAGTTTTCCTTGCATTAGTCTACAGTGAAATCAGATAAAAGATCAAGAACACAGGGAGAGAACAGTACTAGTTTTAGTTTCCCCATCTATAACATCAGGATAACTCTATCTCCTTTAGTAATGCTTCTCAGATCTGAAGATGAAAACTATCATAACCCCATTTTGACCAGAGAGATTAGGCAAAGTTCAGGGCCTTGTGGGTTGTTTCTGTTCGGAGGAGAATTTGATGGAGTCAGCTATCCTTGATGCAGTCGTATCTATTTCTTTTTCTGAACACAGGGAGGAATCAAATAGGAAATTGTTTGCTCCAAGCACCTCAGCCCCAAAAGCACTCAGCATTTCTCAGAACCATGTTCCCAGTGCCTGTTCAGGCTGTCTCTGGTGCTTCCTTGCTCCTCTAGTCTTTCTGCTGTTTCTCTGAGGCATTCAGACGTACACAGCTCCACCAATCAATGCCTTAGCCCCAGCATTTGTTATATCCATCCCCCTGGGCCACATAGTTCAGCTTCTGCTCAAGTTTTCATATATGCCTGTGTTTTGGGTGGTAAGCCTATTGTTTCAGTTGTGTGGTTACGTAAAGATGTTTAATGGCTTCTTTATATTTATCATGAATGAAAGGCAGCTATTACACCCACCAATTTCAACAAGGTTTAATCCAACCCATAACAATACTATCTAAGAATGAAGCAGATTGAGAGGGACTTAAGAGATCAGTATTCAGAGTACAGAAAAAGTTGATATTTAAGGAAAGGGAAGGAGAGAGAGGAGAGAACGGTTTTCAATGGCTCAAATTTCAATGGTGAACCTCTACCCGGATTAACTATTCAGAAAAAAATTAAAAACAAAACTATCCAGGGAAGTTGTGTGTACAGTGCCCAGTACAATGGGGCCTCCATTCTGACTAGGTTGTCTGGCTACTGAATACAAATTAACAAAAACAGAAAAGAGGCCGGTGACCAAACGAACAGCATCAAACCTTTCTGGTTATTTTCAAAGATCACTCACTAGAAATGCTACAATATAATAAGATGTGAGCGGAAAGGGCATTTAAGGGACTGACAAGCAAATGAACTAACCAAGTACAGGTCTGCAAGAAAGCTGCATTTGTTTTGTCCAACAGCCCAAAACTCACCACATATAAATTGTAGAATGCCCTAAGTTTTCAGTCACATTATTTGACCACAATTAATGAGGGCAGTCATGTTGTCAAAAAATTATATACACTACATTAAATGCTCTGTTTGTCAAACAGTCTGGAAAATGTCAGTGTCTTAAGAATTAATACAGATTTAAATCAGCAAGAGAGTTACCATTTAAATGAATGTTAGTTTTACACAGTAAAATTCTTCCGGTGGTGGTGAGAAAGAACAGTTACTGACCCTACAGTAAGGGCTGATATCCTACAGTTCAAGTTGATATCAGTGTGGATCCCACTGTGGGTGCATATGTGCCTAATGCACATGAGATTGGAGGTTCTTGTGATTTTTGTTTTAAAGTAGTAGTCTGTTTTGGGGCGCGCTTGCACCATATGCCTCTTTGTGCTCCTATGCCTGGACACAAGGAAGGGGCAGCTGTGACCCACCTTCCATTTTCTTGCAATTTGAAACCCATGTTTAGATGAGGACTCTGAAAAGAAGGGATTGAAGGCAGGTTATGGGACTCACACTGACAATAGAAAAGAACCAGTTACTATAAGGTAAGTAATCTTTATTTTTCAGCTGCATCAGTCAAACAGTACTTAGCAGCCATGTCCAGTGCCAAGTCCAAAGCATAATGTTTGACAACGGTCAGTTGGTTTTTCCATTTCACTGCTTTGCAGATTTCTGATATAGGCATATTCCTGAAGCACGTGAATAGTACTGCTGGAGCTCTGGTGGAGTGAGACTTAGTATCTCACCCACCAAATACACCAGCCAGCTGGTAACAGAGAGAGATACTGTGTTATCCATTGCTCTGTGAAGAGATGGCCTGACCTTTAGAATGCCCAGCTAGAGCCAGAAACATGGGGAGACGGTGTGAAGGGTCCTGTCAATGCAACAAAACAAAGTCCTGGACACGTCTAAATGTGTGCAACTTCTTTTTGCCCAGTGCAGACTGTAGTTTCGAGAAGGAGATGGGTAGATTGATAGGTTTAGATAAAATTCTGAGGACTACTTTGGGGATGAAGTTTGGTGAGGTGTTAGCACCACTTTATCCCCAAGAAATGGTCATTTAGGGAGGGTTAGCCATAAGTTCTGTACGCTTACTACCTTTTCTGGCTGAAGTGATAGCCAACAGGAAGACTCTTCCGAGTGAGGTAACTGTAAAGCAGCTCTCTGAAAGTGGATCAAAGGGAGCAGGCTCCATGAGTCTAACGAGGACTGTGTTGAGGTCCCAGGTAGGAGTAGGTTCTCTGACTAGTGGGTAAGTATGTAATAACCCTTTGAGGAACTTTGATACTGTTAGTGAAAAAAAAACTGAGCACGACTGTACAAGCGGATGGCATGCCAAAACTGTTGGGAGGTGGACCGTAATAGAACTGAACAAGAGAGACCAGCCTCCTTTAAATGCCATAAATAGTCAACAATCTTCAGAATCAATGCCTGGACTGAAACTAGACTATATGTTAAGTGGCCCACATCAATAACCTCTTCCACTTAGAGACAAATACGTCTTTTTGGTAGATGCCTTCCTGCTCTGTATCAGGATTTCTTGGATCTTTTAGGGAGAAGTCCTTGTCCATGCTACTCAACCACTCAACATACACACTGTCAGATGCAGTGAATTTAGATCTGGATGGAGTATCTGGCTGTGGTGCTGTGGGATCATGTCTGAGGAGGCCGAGAGCTGACTAGGCTGTTGAATGGACACTTGTAGCAGGTCCAGAACCAACACTGCCTTGGTCAGTAGCCAGCAATGAGGACAACTGTGGCGCTGTCTTACTTAACTTCCATTATTACCATAGGAAATCAGTGGGAAGGTACACCTCTACCCCAATATAACGCAACCCGATATAACACGAATGCTGATAGAACACGGTAAAGCAGTGCTCCGGGGGGGCAGGGCTGCGCACTCCGGTGGATCAAAGCAAGTTCGATATAACACGGTTTCACCTATAACGCGGTAAGATTTTTTGGCTCCCGAGGACAGCGTTATATCGAGGGAGAGGTGTATATAAAAGGCTGGAGAGGCTTTACTGCCTGCTATGCCAGTGCTGTTGCTGCAGAGGACTTCAATGACATTGACATGGTTGGAGTCGAAGTTGCTGGTAAAGCTCTGCCTGTGCCATTTTTGCCTTCTTTCTACTGCCAGATAACGGGTCTGATGTGCACTCGAGAGAATGCTGGTGAATCTGGCCTTGCTCTGGTAGTGATTATCATCTCTGTATCCAAACTGACCCACGTGGATTACTCTAGCAGATGTAGTTTGAGCTAAGCATCCCTGGATTTGTGGGTCCTGGAAGAAAAGGCCTTGCACACAGGGCACATGACTGGGATGTGGCTTTCTCCTAGGCAGAAGAGGCTTTGTCCATCTTTGATAGAGATCAATCCCTCACAGGACAGGCAATGTCTGAATCCTAAAGGTTTGCAGTCTACCATGAGGTGTGGCAGTTGACACAAAGCACCTTGCCCTGCTGTACAGGGGGGTCACTGATAATCTTTTCTCTTTTGAAACATCCAATTCCAAAGAACGTGAAGATGGAGATTTCTTTGAAGTTGGTTGAAAAAACAGTTTTATAATCTCTGAAGACAGTGTCAGATAAGACACTTGCTAGGCAGTAAAAGGGAACTGAGAGAGGATCACTGCTACCCCACCCTTCCTGCCCCTATACGAGGTGGCAGAGACATGTTTATTAAAAAAATCTCCAATCTCAAATGCATGAAGCACAAGCATTCCTACAGTGGGATTCACATTGACAACATCTCAAAGAAGAACTTAGTGGTTTCATTTGCTTTCTATGAAACAAAAAATCAAAGTAGAGTTGTTAGCAGCGTTGAGATACTTACTGAGATGCTAGGAGGGGACTGAAGATCAGCAGCTTTCACTCTAGAGAGATCATTTAGCTGTGCACCATTTTTCACTAAGTGAATTCTCTCTTCATACTGAGACTACAGAAAAAGACAAAGAAAACCAAAAACAAATCAGCCTTTATATTATTCCACTTACACCAAAATAAGACCTCAAAGTACCAATTAACACTATTACATTTTGAGAGAGACCAAAGACCTAATACATAGAAATAAGACTACATAGAAGTTTGATTTTCTTTTTGCTATGTTAGTGTATAGATTAAAAAAATATAACCATGGAAAGATACATTCATTAATTTTACAGATTTAGGATTACTGGGAATATTTTTCTCCAACTGTGTACCAGTTGTTCAGCTTCCTAGGATTATTATTATTATTATTTTGTAAACAGCCTTATTATTTGTTTTCCATACCCCTACCCCAAACATAACAGAAGACTCATTATAAGTTATGTGGACTTGGTAAGCTAATGAGAAAAGGTGGTCACATTTTTGGCCAATTCAGCAAGGATGCCTGCCTGAGTGAACACCTGGGCCCACATGAAGCTCCACTGAAGTCAATGGTGCTTCATTTAAAAGAACCCCAAACCCACATGGACCTCTGCTGATTTCAATATGGCTCCATACAGACACTGGTGTGTATGCTTCATCAGGGCTCTTACAAGTTATTCATTTAAGTAAATACATTAAGAGTAGCTATTTGAGATCTGTATTAAATTATAAAGGAAATATAAATCCAAATACTTATGATTGACAAATTATTTTCAAACTAACAGTTTGCATCCATCTTTAAAACAAAGGATATATATATTGCTTTTTTTAACCTACTAGGCACATCACAATTCTACATTTGGTAAGAAGAGATAATTAAGGAGGACTCTTATAATACAGGAAAATGTGTTTGGAAAACAGACTTACTTCTACTTTTTCCATTTCTTTCTTGATATTTGAAATAAATGTTTCCCAAGAATCAATCTGTGACTTCAACTGAGGTAACACTGAAGTGGGACCACTGAAATATTTCAAATTTTCAGTTCAAAATAACGTGATAACTTGAGTTTGTAAGTGATTCTCCAACAGAGAAAACTGCTACCCAAAAGTGTAATGCTCTCCTTCCCCTCCCAGGTAAATCATAGCTGAAGACTTCGGTCACACAGAATTTTAACAAATTCAAGTATCAGTGTTTGTCTACTAATTTAACCCTTAGGAACTGGCCAGTCTTGGAAAGTAAGAACCCTCAAGCAACAGCCAGACTCCTAAGGATACCCCAAGACCTGGAGAGGATGCTGTGCAGGGAGGAGGCAGGCCCTTGGGTGGAGCCAATCCCAGCTCTGTTTCCTCACATGCAGAAACAGAGCTCAACCATGCCCATCAGTCTTGTTCCATCTCCTTCTAGTCCTTCTCCCTTCCTCATACTGTCAGGCAGGAAAATGTGGGCAGGTCTGAGCTGCATGAACCACCATGGCTAAACTAGAACAGGCATAGAGCTGGGAAGTCTTTTACTCTGAATTTTTCCCATGTTGCATGGTCAGAGATTGAATGCTAGCAACCAAGAAAAGATTCTTTACAATTGATGTAATTCGCAAAGCTAATGAATGCCACTTTGCTTTCCTAAACTTTCAGAACTTAATTTTTCAGGCCCCTAAAATGTGATGCAAGGCATCAAAAACACATTCTTGGACAAAGCTTTAACATGGTGTTAGTACATTCTAAAAGATGTAGTTAGCTGTCTAAAAAACATCTATGATGGTATTTATTTAAAGTCACCAATGCAGCTGGCAATGAATACCTGTTACCTCCAACAGAAATATACAGTTCCATTAAATAAATAAAAGCAAGTCTAAATTAGTGAGAGGATATAAAACAATACTAAAACCAGAAAACAAGAAGGTAAAAAGATTATATGCAATTACTGAATTTTCATGTGTGTACACTGAATCTAGACTAAAATGTAATTCTAGATGAAATAGTGACAATGTTCTCTAGTTAGACTTATCTTCTGTTTCTATTTCGTAGTTGTTACACAAATTATAGTGATGTATTAAATGCATACCTGCTCATTAACTTTAGGAATTTAAGATTTGCTTCTGCATTTGCAGCTATGCTGCGTAATTTGCATACTTCAGTGTTCTTCCAACTTTCAAGTACTGACACCTAAAATTAAATTCTGTGACTTAAAAGACATACAGTACAAGCATTTTTCTTAGCACAAGCAGTTAAAACTAAGTAATTATTAATCTAAATTCAGCCTCAATCTGGTCTTTAGTAAACATACTCAGGAAAGGCCTAGCTCTAGAACATCTCTGTAGTGAGATATTTCAAGCAGCGTTAAAATGCAATGGCAGAATTGTGTGAGGAAACAATGACTCTCAGGTGGCTGTAAACAGTCTGCTGAGCATTAAAACTTTCATAAATAGTGAAACTCTTTCCATCCCCATCCTTTGAAAACAGATAACCTTGATATTGTGCATGATCTTTATGATTAAAAAGGTATTTATCTATTTCAAGGCAGATGCATTGGCTTCTAGCTCAATAAGGACCACCTTTTTTTAAACACACGACTTGCAATCACAAGCAAATTTAACAATCCAAAACTTCCTTAAAAGAAAAGTTGCATAGCATCTCTTTTATTCAAGAAATTTGAGTTCAAAGCATTCTGAATATAGAAAAACTACAGGTTTTAGAGGAAATCAGCTAAGAGAACTATTATGGACAGTCCTATTATTTACAAGATGCCAGCCTTTGAATGAAATATTCAAAGGGATCTGTGCATTCTAATACCACTAGAAATAGATGTGCTGATATTCCTATTCAAGATCAGTAATTTTTTAATAAAAGGATAAATTCTTTTTTGTGAGTAATTCCCACTAATGGAAACTATGTGCATGTCAAAGGGATAAAACATTCTTTAATTGCAATTACCTTTTAATAGTAGACTTAACTTTTAAAAAATTTTCTGGCAATATATCACATTGACCCAAACATCCAACCGCTTCTAAAAATATATACACAGAACAAATACAATAGAACCTTGCTAAGTTGCAGTGTCTCAGAGACCCATGGAGAATTAGCAACGAAGTGAACAAAAATATCCAGGATAGCGCATCAAAAAACATACTTTGCTGATGGAGCATACTATTAAATGTTGTGTAAGTGATTTTGTAACAATAATGAAGCCATCATTAAGACGAGACCTCACCAGATCTCTCTATTAAATCTATTCTGACAAGTGGGCAGATCAACCTTTTTTGTGGGGATTAGTGAAATGCAAAGGAGCAAGGTTCTAGTGTAGCATGTTTTACCTCTGCTGCAACAGCTCTTTTAATACACTCCTGGTAATTATCTTTGCTCTTTTTTATTAGCTCCTCCAGTTGTACTTTTTCATTGGCAAATTTATTACTGTGAAGTAAAATAAAATAAAATAAAAATGAAGATGTCAAAATAATACTGGGATGCCATCTACATTTGAACTGTACTCCAAAAACTCTACAACACATTTTTTTCCTCTTCTATAAAAATATGCATCACTAATTACATTATGTACATTACATGTAGACATGGATATTGGACAGTGCTAACTCATCTTAAATACGGTGGGGCAGATACACGTACTATGAATAATTCTAAACCTACCACTTGTATACTAAGAAACTAAGGGCTAGTCTACACTGGCAATGTTAAAGCGCTGCCGTGGCAGAGCTTTAACGTGGCTTGTGTGGCCGCGGCAGAGCGCTGGGAGAGAGCTCTCCCAGCGCTCTAAAAAACCCACCTCCACAAGGGGTGTAGCTACCAGTGCTGGTGCACTGTCTACACTGGTGCTTTACAGCGCTGAAACTTGCTGCGCTCAGGGGGGTGTTTTTTCACACCCCCTGAGTGAGAAAGTTACAGTGCTGTAAATTGCCAGTGTAGACAAGCCCTGAGAGCAAGGCTACAGGATTGCTTTAACTACAACAAGTATGTGAGCTCCCCCTGCTGTACCACAGCAGCACTTAAATTATTTCCCACGGCTGCTTTCCGATCAATGTCGATGCTGTTTCAGAGGAAGAGACAGGCTGATCAAATGCAGAATGAGAAAGGTGACCAAGACTTGGGGTGGAGGAGAGATTTTTATTTTCCAGCTTCTAAAAGGAAAGTAGGAGAGCGAGCATGAAAGAGAGCTGCAGAGATATAAATGCAACACACACACATACAGATACATATGGTGGTGATATGCATTTGATAATCTGTGGAATCAACCCAAATTGCGATTAATAGATTTTTATATTCTAAACCTGGAAAAGACCACTCTGATCATCTAGTCTGACATATTGCACAATACAGGCTATAGAACTTCCTTGAATTATTTCCTCTTTGAACTAGAGCATATCTTAAAGATCCAATCTTGATTAAAAAATTTCCAGCGATGGTGAATCCACCACAACCCCTATTAAGTTGTTCCAGCAATTAACTACCTCACTGTTTAAAAAAAAAAAAAAAAAAAAAAAAAGCACCTTATTTCTAGTCTGAATTTGTCCAGCTTCAACTTCCTGCCACTGGATCTTGTTATACTTTTGCCTGAGAAATTGAAAAGTCCTCTATTATCAACTTCTGTTCCCCATGTATGTACTTATTGACAGTAATCAACTCATCTCTTCACCTTCTTTTTGATATGGTAAATAGATTAAGCGCCTTCAGTCTTTTGCTATAAGGCATATTTTCCAATCCTTTAATCATTCTTGCAGCTCTTCTCTGAACCCGCTTCAGTTTTTTTTTTTAGCCTTCTTCTTGAACTGTGGACACCAGAACTGGACATAATATTCCAGCAGTGGTTGCACCAGTGTCAAATACAGGGTAATATAACCTCTCTACTCCTACTCAATGTTCCCGTTTATACACCCAAGTATCATATTAGCCCTTCTGGCCACAGCATCACCCTGGGAGCTCATGTTCAGCTGATGATTTACTGTGACCTTCAAGTCATTTTTAGAGTCACTGTTCCCAGAATAGAATCCTCCATCCTGTAAGAAACGCCTGCACTTTTGTTCCTAGATGTAAGAGTTTACATTTATTGACTTATCATGGCACCTTTCATTGCTTCATCTGCCCTCTAATCAATCTCCCCTTACGACTACTATGGATAGTCTAAATTCTGCACAGATTCAGTAGCCACACTTCTACAACTTCTTGTTAGAAAAATGTTTCACTCTTTCCCCCAAAATTCTTGATGCCTAGAACAACTCAAGTGAAAGGTTTAAGGCAGGGGTCGGCAACCTTTCAGAAGTGGTGTGCCGAGTCTTCATTTATTCACTCTAATTTAAGGTTTCACATGCCAGTAATATATTTTAACGTTTTTAGAAGGTCTCTCTCTATAAGTCTATATTATATAACTAAACTATTGTTGTATGTAAAGTAAACAAAGTTTTAAAAATGTTTAAGAAGCTTCATTTAATATTAAATTAAAATGCAGATCTTATCAGTTTAGTGCAGTGGTTCTTAACCTGGGGTGCACGCACCCCTTGGGGGTGCAAGATGCCCTTTCTGGGGATGCAAGACATGCAAGATTTTTTTAGAAGCTGGGGGCAACTGCAGAGCGCTGGGGCTGGGGCCAGGAGAAGAGCCCTGGGCTGGCTGCCGGTACCCCAGGGCAATTGCAGAGCGCTGGGCCCCGACCAGGAGCAGAGCCCCAGGCCAGAGGCCTGGACCCCGGCTGGCAGAGGGCCAGGCGGCTGGAACCCCAGACCAGCAGCGAGGTGAGCGGGGCCAGCGGCTGGTATACAGGACGGCAGCAGGCTGAGCAGGGCCGATGGCCGGAACCCCGGCTGGCAAGGGGCCGGCGGCCGGAACCCCAGACCGTCAGCAGGCTGAGAGGGGTGGCAGACAGAACCCCAGTCCGGCAGCGGCTCACCCGCTACCAGTCTGGGGTTCCGCCGTCTCCTGCCAGCTGTGGTCCCGACCGCCTCACTGCTCAGCTCACTGCCAGCCGGCAGCTGCAACCCCAGACCGTCAGCAGGCTGAGCGGGGCTGGTGGACAGAACCCCAGACCGATGGCGGGCTGAGCGGCTCAGCCAGCTGCCGGTCTGGGGTTCCGTCCGCTGGCTCCTGGCCACCAGCCCCACTCAGCCTGCTGCCGACCAGGGGATCCGTTCACCCAGGCAGGCATTGGGCTGAGCGGGGCCGGCGGCCGGAACCCTGGCTGGCAGCAGCATGCCAGTAAAAATCAGCTCGCGTGCCGCCTTTGGCAGGTTGCCAACCCCTGGTTTAAGGTCTAAGATCTCTTGATCATTAAGACTACAAATAAGATTTCCTGTCCTTCTTGGTGGTATAAGGTACTTCTTTCTAGCCCTGCTGCTGCATATTCTAAAATTATGAAAAAATCCTTTTAAAAAGTGTTTAAGAAGAGCAACAACCATAATGTCCCTAAGTAACTAGTATTTAGGTGATTTTCAGTAAAGCATGCTACTACAGTTAGTTTAAAAAAAAAAAAAAAAAAAAAAAGTTAAGTTAGGTATTTTGCTTATTCTCAAAATAAGCCACTACCTATCAACTCAAATCTGGTATTCATGATTCTTTATTGTATCTAGTACAACAGACAACAGTGTTAGGATAAGAACACCAACCAATTAAGGTAAGTCAATAGTGCTTAGGGATGCAAGAATTTATTAAAAAAAAAAAAAAAAAAAATTACCTGATCTCCAGGAATTTACCCAAATACACTGTATATTGCTTGTCCTTCTCATCGATGTTCCTCAAGTACCTATGTGCATCATAAACAAGGAAATCTATTAAGTTTGGTTTGAAAAATATTTACTCGGCAACCACAATACAGTCTTCTATAACCTTAGTTGCACAAATATAGTTGACAAATAAGTCTATGCATTTGATTTATAGTTTTGTAGGTAGTTCATTTAGGATTTAATCTCTTAATCCCAGAAATTTGTTTTCTGCTAGATCAGCACTGTGAATTTGTAATTTGAATGTTATTTAAGATTATTTCAAGATGTGACCCAACCCATCTAGCAAGACAAAAGAAGGGTTAATTGATAAATATAAAAAAATATAATACCCCCCCCCCCCCCCCCCCAAAAAACATCCAAGGTTCAAAGTCTCCTGAGGTAGGTGGTCTATGTAAATAGAGGACAATGAAAATACAGGAAGATGTCAAAGCCGATCAGGGATGTATCACTAAACAAGTGTCAATATACGTTTTGCAAGTTAAAAGAAAGCAGTATTGAATGTGTTTACCTGCAAAAGAAAAGTATGTTTAAGCAGAAATGTATGTACCTTAACCCAAGTTCAGTGATCCAACACCTACCTGAAAGACGTCTAAAAACCAGTCAGTATTTATGAAGTGATAAGAACATTGTTGGAAAGCATAAGGAATTATTATAATACCACAACCAACCCTCAACTCATCCAGTACATCACTCGTTTGAAAATTTCTTATTTGCTACTATTGCCTGTGCTCACTGAGTAGGGTGGGTGGAGAGGAGTTGATTTAGTTAATGCCCTTTCATCCACAGCCAGAGAGCCCTGTTGCCAAGAAACCCCATAGCATGGAGATGATAGGAGCCCATGTAAGGGACGTGCACCCTTAATAATAAGGATCCCAGTTCCATAGAGACTCCTTTCAGGCTTCTGTTTATAGGACAGGATAAAAAACACAGTAGACATAAGGAAATGCTTGCAGTTTCATTTTGAACTGCAAAATCAGTACTTCTGAATCTAATATCAAAACTACACGCTAATTAGATGCAACGATGGCATGAAGTCAGGTGTAACTATATCAAGAAATGGCAGAACCAAAGCAGGAGGAAATCAATGTTGTCTTTGGATTGCCCCAGAAATGTTCTGTTGCATGGCAGAATGAACACAGAAAGTGAATCTGAAATGTGAGCCAGAGCTGGGATTTGGTTGGGATGACTGTGTAGTGGGAATGGAGGAGCAACATAGGAGTTGAGGGAATAGAATATGGAATCAATGATGGTGAGGGAAGAGAGGAAAAGTTCAAAAGGAGTGGAAAATTAGCGGGTGCTCAAAGAAGTGCACAGGGAAACCCCAATACTGAAGATGGTAGTCTGAGATGGGAAACAAGGTATTATATAACCTGGTTATGTAAATTATTCTGCACGCAGACCTACCAATATCAGTAGGGCTAATCACAGAATAAGGTATGTGATTTTTAAGGGTGTCAGACCCTAAGAAAACAAGTCTAGTTGCATGTATTCTCACTCCATACATGTTACCCAGCTAACAACCATCACCAATTTTGTAGATTTTTATCGTCAGAACAATAATATAAATTATTCTACCATTCAGTTGTAATATATAGAATCAATATTTAAGGTTTATTTCTAGTCAACTAATATTTCAAGTACTTCTACTGCTGCTCCCATTTCTAAAATCATGCAAACAAAAATGGACACTTACATCTCATTAGTATCTGCAAGTTTTTTGGATGTATTCTTTGTTGCTTTTAATTTCTCTTGGTTTTCCTTTTTTTCTTGTTGCCATTTCTTAACTTCCATTTCTAAATCTTGGTGAAACCAATCCAGCTCTCTTTGTGTAATCTAGAGGCAGAAAATATTTAAGAAAATGTAGTTTCTTAAAGACATTTCTTTTAAAAATTACTAGAATAAGTTGTGGGGTTTTTTTGATTGATACACGGCCTAGCAAATGCATGCTGATTAGAACACGTGTTCCAGCCAGCGTTTGATTCACATTTAGATGAAAATAAACAGGGCTACTCAGAACAAGTGAAAAAGGCCTTCTGTTGTTAAAGCTAAGCTTTACTGTGATGATTACCACTTACGTCTCAAGTGCATTATTGATCAATAAGCTGTCTAAAGCTAAGAGGGTTTTTTAAATCATTCCAATTGCTCTTTATCTGTTACCCTACATTGGGGTATGCGTAAAAAATTTACCTTATTTTCTTCAACTCTTTTTTTTAACTGCTCTTCTAAAACACTCGTCTCTTCTGAGCTTCGCCACTGTAACTGTTCGTATTTTTCCTTTGCTTCCTTAAGTTGCTCGTGTAATACCTGATGCTCTTTTTCCATACGTAAAATATCGCCCTGAAATTTAGGTTATGAAAGAACTTTTGTTATAGCACTCAGTATCCTAGAGTAACAACATGAGTCCACAATACATTCATAGGAAAAGATTAATGTGAACTATGGTCCAAGATCTTAGAGAACTTTGTTGATAAAAGGTTAAAAAGATTTTGAATTCAACTCAAGAAACAAATAGTGATTCAGCACTGAACTAGCATGAACATTTTGAAGATCTGTTCCCCCCCTTGATGTGGGTATAAAACTGCCGTTTAACATTACAGGGAGTTAGATACTCCTATCCACTTGATACTTCTACATCCCAGAATGGAGGGATGTAATCATGCTC
Source organism: Terrapene triunguis (assembly GCF_002925995.2). Taxonomy (NCBI): domain Eukaryota; kingdom Metazoa; phylum Chordata; order Testudines; family Emydidae; genus Terrapene; species Terrapene triunguis. The sequence goes on from NW_020664382.1 coordinate 4,964,442, forward strand.
AGAATTGTTGGAAAGGAAGAATTACAAAATTCACCACTGAAACTGACTCCAATGTTTGGGCAACAACTAGAGAACCTGAACTCCAAAATTGCCACTTCTTTTTCATTAGACCTCTATGAATTCAACGCTATGACATACTAAAAAGCAGGTCCAAACAAGATGGATGGGAAAAAACAAAAAACAAACAAACCCCAAAGGTCACTAAAATTCTCTGTCATTTTCAGCCAGATTTATCCTTTCACTATAAACTTTTTGGGGATGCTTTTTATCTCAAGCTCCTCTTGATCTATACAAACAAAACGTTTTAATATAGTTTGGAAGTAGTTTGGGTGATTTAAGCACTTGTCCCACAAACAAAAAAATCCTATAATAGATTTTTGTTTTACTACTAAGTGACTAATTTGTTGTTTTATAGCGAGATACTAAATTAAATGACACTGTGCACTTCTTGTTGGGCCCTTAATTCTTCCTTATCTAATTAGCAAAGACTTTCATATCAAATATTGCCTAAGTAAAAATACATGTACTTACTTGTTGAGTTTCAAATGGATAAAAAGGCATGGTATTAGTGTCCCGGTCTGCTAATTCCTGATTTACCTAGAATACAAACAACCACTAGTTATTTAAATAAAAATAAAAAATTATATCCCATCTACACTTGCAACCAGTCCCTTAAAAGCTTTGTAGTGTAGATGGGCCTAACTTAAAGCCACATTAACATCTCTTTTAGATCATGAGTAGTTCCCATCTACCAGACTTGAAGGAACCATCTTGAGGATAACAATATTGTAAATGAGTTCCCTAAAATGGTTGCATGTGTAAGTGAATGCAGGATATTTTGGTTGAACTTTCTCCACTCTCAGGTCAACAAACAGATATTCGTATTATGTTTAAAGAGCAATCCCTTCCCTCAGATTCCTTAAAAAGAAGCTTGAGTGAGCAAGCAGAGTTTCTCTGAAAGCTCAGGGTAGGATTTTCAAAAGTGTTCACGACTGGCCTCCAGCTCTTACTGAAGGCAGAGGGAGTTTTACCATGGACTTTGATGAGAACAGAGTTAGGCCAACAATGAATGCTTTGAAAATACAACTCTGAGTTCAAAAAACAAATTATTACCATGAATAATGTATAATACCTGAAAATACAGCTTAATTATAAATTTGCATTTGATAATCTGTAGCACAGACAGCTCTAAAAAAGTTAAGTTAGGGACAGTGGTGATAATGGAATTCAATATCAGCAAGCTATAAAAATTGTTATATTGCTTTAATAGTACTTTAGTAATCTGACACCGGACTTCTACCATTGCTTGTTCCACTAATGAGGTCATGTGTCCAGGTGAGATGTCTACTACCTGCAGTAGTTTCAGAAATGCAAATTTTATTTGGAAGGTTTTTTTCAAATGCTTATTTGAAGCAACAAATGTTTGGGTTTTCTTTTCTTTGTTTTATCTCCATTAACTTTCAGAGTCCCTAAGAAATCCCTAATATTGAGACAATAGTTACTAAAAGTATGATGCAGTTACATTTCCCACTGTACCAAAAGTCTTAAAAGTTTACTTCTGCTGATCTTGCAATGATTTAAATATGGCACCACTGAAAAAACATGCAATTACTAGGCACATGAGGGGTTCTTTTTTGTAAGTGTTTCATTATATGCAGGTATTAGTTTGAAAACTGTTTTCAAAATGGAAAAAAAAGGGAGAACAATCTGATTTTCTTCCCTTTGGTATGAAGAGAGATGAAGGCACATTTTTATTTTATTTACAAAAATAGGCAAATCCACAATTTGTATAATACCTTCTCATTCCTATACAAATATCTGCCTTTTTGCACTAACATAACCAACTGATATAAATATAATTGTGAAAACGTTAGTGAAGTGGTGTTGAGAAGCCATAAAGGGACCAATCCTGCAAACAGTTAGCTTAAAGTACTATGCTTGTTACTATCTGCAGGACTGGATCCCAAAACAATATGTCAAATTTAGTCTTAGCTCACAGTGGACTAGTAAATACATAGATATTCTGAAATCTTGAATTTAGTGTACCTTAACATAAGATGACAATTTAAATGTTTATGTATTTTAAACTATTTTATTAAATACAGCTGTCTCATTTAGTACGTATCAATTTAAACAACCACTGAAATAAAAAACAAGTTAAAGAACAAGAACCTTCCCCAACCTATAAGATAAATTTTATACTGCTTCTGTAACTCCCTCCCTTTTCATGTAATTTTAGGCATAAAAAATCTCAATGTCCCTTTAAAGTATTAAAGGGACAAATGTGAATGAGCTGCAAAAAGTGGTTGTGTCTGCACTGACAGCTCTAGAGAATTAAATGTTCTATTTATCAAGCAAGAACAGGAAAGGAATTTTAATGCATTACTAGTCAAAGATCCTTAAAAGAGTCTCTTCCTTTAATTTCTTACCTGAATAGCTATCATCCTTGTAAGTGGAATGCTTTTCACTACAGGTGTATTTTTATTCTCAAATTCCATTTTAACAGCAGATAGATCATATTTAACTTCCTTAATACTACTCATACCCTGGTCAAGATTAGCTTCATAAGAGCTGTAGTCTGACTTCACCAATACATTCTGAGCGTCCAGGTATGTTTGTATTTGACTTGGTAGATGATTGCCAGATATGTACTCTCTGTCGAATACTGTTATTTTATCAATATCAAGAGGAGCTTCATAATCAGCATATATATAACTAGGTTGCCCAGCAACATCTGGAATAGGAGGTATTTGAGAAATCATTGAGAACGTTCTTTCATTTTCATAACCCGAAGAAACCTTAGTCAGAGGTATATCATGATTATCAGAAATAGAGGAGTGCAGTAATTCATTTGAAAAAGATAGTGGTCCTTCTATGGTATCAATACTCTGACTAGGGAGAGAATGCAGTGAAATATGAGAAATATGTGAGGAATATCCCGTGACTGAATAATCTGGAGTTTCACAGTTTGCTACTGTAGTATTAGTAGAAATTGGTATATAAGGTTTAATATAAGATACTGGTTTGAATTCCTTAGCAGCTGGGTTTAACTGTAGTTTGCTCTTGGAATTTTCGTGACTATTTTGACAGGCTATTTGATTTTCCTCTTCATTTCTAGTATCTTCTTCAGTCTCAGTATTTTCCTTAAGCAGAATTGCATGCTTCATCAAGCCAATAAGATCATCCATCATAACAAAATGAAGGGATTCCAGAAGGAAAGGTTTCAGACCACCTGCATCTTCCACAACCTTACGAGCTTCTGCAGGGAAATGTTCATATTCTCCAACTAACAATTTATTATCAATTTCCATGGGACCATGTTCCTCCAAGATCTGAGCGAAATAGCTTGAAAAAAAAACAGTTATACTCATTAATCCAAGCATTTTTCATTTCACTTTTAAGTCATACTTGATATTTACATTACTGTTTTAACAGTAATTTCTACAAAGACAAATAGCATTAGTAATGTATTAAGAAACTTTTGAAATAATGTGTTTTTTTTCTGAAAAAAATTGAAGAAACGCCTACTAATTCTAGATATTTGCTCTCTCTAACTCTTCTACAACTGTGACTCAAATTAACTTCTCCAAATACAGTGCCAATATAAAAAGGAGATGGCCAGAGCCAAGAACTAAAATTATGACTTATTGTAATAAGCTGAAAAACAGAATCTCACAGTTAACACTTTATTTCTCCAAAGAGAAGCTAGTGTTATATACTTTATCTGAAGGGCTAGCAAGGAAAAGATAGTACATAATGTAGTTAGCTGAAGTACATGGATGTTAAAAACAAGTAACTGGAAATGTAAATAGGAAACAATAAAAGCTCAGAACCTAGGCAAAGTGTCACTATAGAAAACACTGGGGGGATATTAAAACTAAGATCGCTATTTTAAGTAAGGCCAAGTCAAGTGAACATGAAAGGGAGAACAAAGAAAATAAACCCTATGAAATGAAAACATGCAGGAAATATAGGATTCCTCAAGATTTCTGATGAAGAGTGCTATACAAGTTAGTTTTTCTAGAGAGGAGAGAAAGGTACCTTCACCTGCACTAAAACACTTCAATGAGGAATATGCTGATTAAAGGACATGTTGTCCTTTTGTAAAGAATGAAACCGCTCACACTACTCCATCAAACAACAAAAAACTCCCATCCACACTCCCAATGCTATGCAGAAATAATACAGCTAAGGCAGTAACTGTAACCACCAGAGAAAGAACTCAGTGTGTGTCTAACCTTTCAACTGGTGTACGACAGTAATTACTCTGCAATAGCGTGCAAAGTTCCACTGCTCAGAATAGAAACCAAAAAACAGAACTTGACACAGTATTCAGCAAATAAACTCCAGACTAGAGACACTGGGTAATGTACATTTGTGGGTAAAGTAGACAAAACACACACTGTCCAATAAATTAGGCCTACAATTTGATGTGATCTTTGAATTAGAGATTCTAACTCTAAATTTTCTTTATAATTTGGTGATTGTGGCAATGAGATATTAAGACAAAGACATCCATCTTTAAAACTGGTCATTCTGAGTTACCCTCTCTCAGACACCCTCTACACCAACCATCTCTCTACCATCACCACTGCTATGTTGTGGGTGTTTTCTGTTAAGTAAAAGCAGTAGGTTCTTTAAAACAACTTTTAAGGTTATTAAATTTATAGATAGATAGATAGATAGATAGAGAGAGAGAGAGAGAGAGAGAGAGAAATGTTTCTTTTTTAGGAGTTTGGTTTCTCTGAGGATTTGACAGCAATTTGTATACAGTCATTTCATTGTTTCATCTGTCCATGGAGATCTTTTACACAGCAATAGAGAAGATAAAACAACATTTAGAATATATGGAAATGTTACTAACAAACCACAAAATTTGTCAGGACAACTCAAGGGGGAGGTGCAATAAAAAAACTAACTGAAAATATGTTTTTTGCAAATTGGCTAGGATGTCAAGTTGAGAACATCCGTTTTAGACAGTCAACTAATCTCACTGTAGTTTTAATTTCTGCTGGAAATATTAAATAAGGGAAGAGTGTGTCCATTCTGATCCCTGTGAATTATTCCTTGATGACACAGCTGCCATTTTTATAGTGAAGCAAATGAGATTTAAGTGTAAGTTAGTGTGCCAACAACAGAGACAGACATCTCAGGAAATTAGTAATAATATCAAAATCTTCCACTTCTAAGTCACTTGTTCAGCCTTAACCAAGGGTTGATAGAAATCAAGTATTACCAACTGCCAGCTATCCCGTGGCCTCTGTGAAATAAAACTGGTCATCTCTGTTCAGTTCCCAGCAGACTGATGTCTACATCAAACCCAATAAAAACCACAATTTTTGCATTGAGACCTTTTAACTCAAAGTTGAAGCATATTAGAGGAGGAGGAGGTTAGAACAGATGCTATATCAGCAAAACAGATCAATTCTGCCTCCAAGGCTATAAATCTCCCGGAAACAACCTCCAGCTTTCCCTTTGATGGAATTTCTTGTTCCCTTACATCAGCATTTATAGGGGTACAACTGGCTCTCAATTTATTTGTATTGTTCAAAAGTCTGAGGTATTAATTATCAATTACACTCTAAACTTAAATTTTAGGATGTTTTATTTCTGTCTACCGGTTCAGCATTTCTTCCTTCAGAAAATACTGTGGCTTAAATCTCAAATGGATGATGCAGAATTTATTTTCATGTAAAACAGAAAGTTCACACAAATTAAAAAAACACAAATATTTGAAATGACTGAACAGATAAGTTTACACCTACTCGTATAAATTTTTACATGTTGGGTCTGGGTTATTATCCAAAAGTCTCTGATAATTGTTACTGTCTGAAACATTGTCATACAGAGCTTCAAATTCTTCCACTTGATCACGAAGATATTCTGGAATTATGAAAGGCTCACCAGGATTCATAAAACTTCTGTTGGGAAGAGAAATCTTATGATTTAAACACAACAAAAAACAGACCTTGGTTTACTGGACTCATCCAATTGACTAATAAACAGGACCCAAGATTATTTGATTAAACTAATTTTTAAAGTTTTAATAGTAATGTTAAGAGTGGCTTGGTACCTCTAAGCAACACCCTGAGAGTCTGAATTCCTTGTTGTCAGCTCTTTTTTTTTTTTTTAATTATTATTATTATTATTATTTTATTTTTTTAGGCTAACTACAAAGCCTTTGTAAAGATTTTTTTAACCTTAAATTACTGATAAGTATCCTCAACCTCAACTTTCATCTTAATACATTTTTTGGTCTGATATCTGTTTACGGTATAAATCCTTCCGGGCAGGGACTGTATCTTCTCCTTGTTGTGTAAAACAGCACACTCTGGGGTGCTATACAAAACAATAATAAAGTTGCCTGCTGGTACTCACAATGTATTTTCTTCTGGAAATATACTGTCTTCTTCTCGGGTTACTGCACCAACCCCACCAGATAGTACTAAAATAGGCTAAATTAAAAAAAATTACAATTTTTTTACTCTGCCACAATATATAAAATTCAAAATATCTACAAGACAGTGATCCACCATCAGGAATGTAAGCGACTTATTTGTATCAAATCCTGTTTTAGTTTGACATGTATTCAGATGCCCTATAATGAATTATGAAATTTGACCACCGTGATTACAACAAAAGCTAGAGGACTCTGAGTAAGCCTGCCCAAAAATCCTTCCAGAATTACCGGTAAATGATCGTCTGTTCTTCAGAACTAGTTGTAGAAAGCAGGAAAGGGATGTTCAGCCCCAAATGACTTTTCACTCTTTGTTCATCTAAATCCTATGACATCTTTCTATCTTTTCTTTAACTCTCAAATGTAATCTACGGTCCCTATTCTACAAATATGTAGGCACTTAATTTCATGCATTAGGAATATTCCCACTGAAGTTTTTAGAGGGTTGGGACCAAACTATTTATTCGATTTATATTCTGTGCCTCAATAGGCTTTTCTGTTAACCTGCTCCTTTACATTTGTTACCTTTTAAGTTAAATAAATGTTACCTGCTTTTTTCATTCACTCCTAAATTTCATATTTTTTTTTTGCTTTGTCATTAAGAACAATTTTCATTAACTTCACACATCTATAACTTTAGAAGTACCCTATCGAATACTAATAATAAGTGAAAGATTTTTAACTTCTATTTTACTACAGTTTCAAAGTCAGTTGAAAACAAAGAAAATTCTTTTTGAGGCTCCTTCTTAGCAATGTATCCTCACTAAATTCAGGCCCTGAAAAGCAGAACGAAGGACAGACAGGTAACAGTTCCCACATCTCAGAAGTCAGAAGCAGGACATTATTCCTTAGTTATCTGTTAACCAATATTTGACAGGGTATCTTGTAATGGATTTGTTTTTCCCCCCTGAGCTTTTAAGGGGATACTTTCTGCTTTTTCAGTTACTAACATGTCCCATAAACACAATCAGAAGAACCAGGGGAAGACATTCCCAACGTAAATATTGTTACAGATACACCCTCTCACAACGTGGATCTTCCTTACAGTCCCGGACACATTCACCTTTGTTGATTATGGTACATGAAGCTGTTGGACTGGTAAAAGCTCCTGTGCCAAATCTGATTTGTATTTCCAGTGTGAACTGGAGCCAAAAGGTGTATTTCAGCACTGAAGTAATCACAGTAGATTGTGTTCTCTCTATCTCTACGATACTGAATTCCGCCCCCCCGCCCCCGTATTGAAGTGCAAGGAAATTGTTGGAAATGCTAATGTGGTCAGAACCATGGTTGTTTGTGAAACTATGAATATATTGCCTTTTACTTTCTGTTACTGCAAATTTCAAATACTACATTAATTGCTACTTACAACATTAACTGTACCTTAGTGACATTTTCTATCTAGGGACTTCTCTTTAACTTAACTTCAAGAATATTTCTCAACATGCAGTTTTGGAAAATACTCAGTTTTAGATTTTTAAATACTACAAATTCCAATTTTTAGTAAATCAGCGTATAGAAATAAGCAATACAATTATTACATACCCTTGATTCTTTTGTCTTCTTCTTCCTATTTTTGTTTTTAACTTTGATACCATTAGTCTAAAACAGAAATATAAAGTCAATAGCTACTCATTAAGGAGAGGTTACCATGTGTTTCTTACACTGACACACACAGTTCTTCAATTAAAACTCTATCATTTGGAATAATAATTTACAGAGCACAACAAGCAGTGGTTTTTTTCACTTCTGGAAACCCATGTGGGAAAATAATTTGGCAAAAGTCTTGTATTTAGACTGTTCCACTCACATGAGTTCTCTGTTTTCCTCATTCTCCACTTTTATTATAGGGAACATGGGTTTTAAAAAGAGAATTGACAATTTTTCTGTTTCTACCGCTTGTTCCCCACATGAAGCAATGATTCTGTTCTGTGACAACTTCTCTAACAGTCCACTGTGATGTCACAAACACCACAACTTCACGTAAGGACTAAGCTTCAGAAACAGGGCAACTGTTGACCATCTTGTTCACATCAAAAATATCTCTATGTGATAAGTGAGGGAGGGAATTAAGAATTATCTTCACTTATTGTTAACAGGAACTGGGAACTGAACTGACACAACTGACTGAAAGATTATTTCCTCTCCAATTTTTCTCTAATAAAGGTATTTGTCTTCTCAATTTATGTTTAACACTGAAGTCTAATTTCCAACAACAATTATTTGTGGCAAATTGTAGCAATACCTTATGTCATTAGCTTACTTTGATATAGAAATAATACACCAAAAACACAAATATTTTAATACAACAACATTTACATTACTCTTCAACTTTAGTTTCCCCTGAAACTGGAAGATAGCACATGGTTCCACATTCCATTGACATCTACATTCATTAAACTTGTCAAAACACCCATTCTGTGTATCAGAAGTTAACTGTATTACATAGGGGGACTAATTAGCAAGCAGAAACACATGAGCACCACTGACAAATGCATATTCTGTTATTCCACTTGGCAGAAATATGACATTACTAAAGTTGTATGGTAGCAAACTAGTAAGATATGATTCAGAATAATGGACAGCAAAGGCTTTAAGTATTTTTTTTTTTAAATCATTGTTGTACTCTGAAAAGTGACTGTAAAAATGTCAATGTGTAGTTCTCAGTTTGTCTTAAATGACCTGAGCAAATATGCTGAGGTCCTTAATAAAGAATAATTTTTGCAATTACTAGCCTTGCAAGCTCAACTTGAGATCTGATAGTCAAGTTGGGTTCTTTCCCTGTCACTTACGATTTTGAAATGTATAGTACGTGAAGTGGTCAGAGTTACTGCTGGTTGTTGTCAGTGTTACTACAAAAAGACCTTGAGTTCAATTTCGGATTCAAAGTTGGCAGTTAGGGAAAAAAACAAAAAACAAAAAACACAGAAATAAAAATCCAACTGTCTTTTACCTATAAAGTGGTAAATTTATCTGACCCACCACCACCACCACAATGCTATTTTTACAGTGATACTTTTCACATTGAAACCACACATTAGTTTCAAGTACTGTTTCTAAAGCTCACATGAACCAGGTGGCTTCTTTGCTCTAGCAAAAAATAAATAAATAAAGGGAGGGGGTACATTTGCCACGTCACATTTTTCCTTGTAAAACATAAGTCATAGATAGCTGGATTCCTCCCCACCCCCAATAAAGAGAAAACAGAAGAAAAGTTGTTTGGCCAAAATGCAAAATGAAATGCTGTGCTGAAAGATTTTTTTTTAAAAGAAGAAAACCAAAGTTCTTTGTTCACTTCTTTAAGGCTTTAAACTCCCCTTCTACCCCCTCCCTCCCCCCACCCCCATCTCCCCAATTCCTGGTAAAGGTTTTTTATGCTTGTTTTTTAAATTACAAATATTGGAGTCTTGTTTCGATCATTTATGAATGGAGAACTATAGGATGTCATCACAGTGACAAAAGACAAAAACCTGAGCAAATGAAAGAGAAAAGGATCATTAGCCTGACTGTTTCACTGTTTTGTTAATATCTGTCAGGATGTTGAATTAAATAGACACTTGGAGAAAATCTGTCTATTTAAAGATTCCAAATCTCCCCCAACTCCATAACTGAGAGCTGAGAACACTCCCATACTTATTCTCCAGTCTTTTAAGGAGTGATCCTCCAAAAACCAAGGAAGACTTGATATTCACAATACTTCTCCTTTTTCTAACTGCAGATTGTTTTGTATACCTTTCAGGCCTTCAAAACAAAACAAAAACCAAACAAAACAGAAGTACACAATTTTCACTTTCTATTTTGCAAGTCCCCTTAAAAGAACAGGAAGTGAGCATGCATCTTCATTATACTTTGTGTCCACTGTGATGGTTTACTGTTGAGTCTGTATTTGTTCATTTTTCAATTTATTATTTAAAAAACTTACGGAGAGATCTTCATTTTCCTGCTTCTTTAATATAATGCAAGGAACATCTATTGAAAGAAAAATATTAAATTACTTTAAAGGAAGTTGTAAAGTAGTACACAAAATATTAGATTCTGTAAATTATGAGATTTTGGGGATAAAAAAAATTAATCTTTAAAATATCTCCCAGAATAAAAAAAGTTATTCTCTAGAATTTCATTCCTGCTAAGACGGCATGCACATGGTTGGAGTTAAGCACTGGTTTTACTGGAACTATATATATGTTTAAGGGTAAGCCCATGCATACGTCTTTGCAGGATTGGGACTTACAAGTGGAACATGGTATCTCTCATTCTCACACAGCCTCGAGAAGGGCTTAGCATTTCAAGGTACTCTAAAGTTAAACTTCTCCAAATTAAAATAACTTTATTCTGAAGACAGAACTCTATGAACTCCTTTAAAATAACCGCAGCAGATAAAAATTCTAACTTCTCAACAAGTCAAAGTAAAACCTGCTGTACACTGCATTTTGTATTTCCAATTTTTGAAATACATGGGTAAAATCTTTATCTATGCATAACCAAACATTTTAATAACATTTATCATCAGGAATCAACCTAATTCCTTAAAAATAGCTGTCCATAATTTAAAGCTACTACCGGACAGCATTACAATATAAATAATGCTAATTATTAGTGTCATTTGATTTAAATAACTCTGAACTGTACTAGCTGCATTCTTTTTTTACATGCTCCTGCCTCTTTAGACTGTTCAGTCTTCAATATGGAACTTAGAAGATCCAATATGCAATTTATCGGAGAGGCTAATACTATCCCAAGATTGTATCATTTAAATTACAGTGTCACCACTTTCCTAGGATAATTCACAATAACATAGATGGGGAGTAAAGGCAGGCACAAGAGGGCACTTATAAAAGAAATAAGCTGTATACATTTACCCATTTTATCAAAGAATTCGTCTAAAGCTTGATGCAGAGATGGAAATTTCTCTCTATTATCCTCTAATAGCCATATTACACAACGAGTTTCCTTCAATGATGCTTCATAGAAACACTTAAGTATTTCATTATCTTCAAAGCTGGTCAACACATTGCCTAATTTACTGCCATACTTCTCATTCCAGAGAATGGTTATAAAGCTAAGGTCAAGCTCTTTAACAATATCTCCATAACGAGAGAAAAAGATCTTTGTGGCTTCCAAACCTGAAATGAAAAAAATTAATATCAGTTAATAAATTCAATTTAGGATTTAGGTTATTCCAATTTAGGGCTGAACGTTTGACATCTCCTACAGAACAGTTTGCTCCAAAACCAGATGTAAGGCTGCCAAAACTGAAGATATATACTGTAGCCTTGAAAAGTGCAAACAATCAGAACAGGTTCCAAAAAAATCAAATTTTTACTCTACCATCAATTTCGTAAACGTGTCTATTGCCTGTCAGAGTACAGGTAACGGAATCCAATTTTTAAAAACTGATTTTACCCCATTTTTGGCATTTATTACATATCTTATCCCATTTTACTTGTAACATACACCCTACATTTTAATCAAACAACAAACGAAATAAAGCTCTATAGCAGGGCAACATTACCAAAAAAGTTAGAAGCTGACTTCTTCAAACTGTAGTCAGCTAAACAGAAGATTAGCATTCCAATTTGTAAGGCCAAGACAATAAATAATTGGTTACTTTGTAGAAAATGTTTAGATTTATCCCTATTTTATAGACTGTCTTCTCCATTCTGGATTTTAAAGAGACAGATTCTCTACATCTAATCCTCTCCTACTGGCAAAGTTCCGTACAAATCAGTTGCAAAGAGTCCAATATTTCAAATCAATTTATCTGCCATTTAAACCACCTTCATTTTAGGAACTTAATTAGCTATAGACAGAACAGTATTTAGTTCTATGAAGTGCAATACTTAAAAGAGCAATTCTACTCTGGAGAGTGACTTAAAATGCCACCTTATTACTCAGATGCATTTTGTTTGCATTACGAAAACATCTGACCACTTCAGTGACAGGTTCTTTTACTGTTTTTGACAGCACTGCAGAGCCAAGTGGGGTTGCCTAGGGGAAACTGAGGGCAGAATTTCTGCTGTAGAATATATGATTGAGGATTACACCACAAGTCAGAAAGAACAAAGCTTGACTTTAAGATCCTTGGTTGAGAATGCAGAGCTGGCAACTAGGGATCTTTTAGCCATCTTTTAATTTGTAAACTGAACAAATTCCATGTGAAACCAGAGACAAACATGGAACCACATGATAGCATACTACAGACTTGCTTTCCAGTAAATGGAGAAAAAGAAAGGTGGAAAGCATGCTTAATTTTATAATTTCATCTGCAAATTAAGTCATCTTACAGTTATATGAAATAGGACCTACCAAAACTGTTAAGATCTTTTATCCACTCATGTAATTTGGGATCCACTTCTTCAAGCTCACTCAGCACATGGACAAAAATTCTTGTGTTTACTCTATTCTTCTTCTGAATTAAATGACTTATGAGCTGCTCCATCACTTCATTTGATGTACTGCTACTTGTGGAACACATGCTGTAATCCTCCTCACTTATTACCCACCAAGAAAGTAGTTCACTTAGAAGTTTGGAAGTGTCATGTATACCAGTTTTTATCTGTTCAACATTCTGCAAAATATGCTGCAGGACTCTATCACTAGCAAATAAGAACTTCTGAACATGACCTATAACAAAATAAAGCAAGATTGTTATGTCAGTTTAGAACAGCTGCAAAACAGAATCAACCCCAAAATATAGATCAACTTTATTACATTATTTTTTAAATGTTTTTTATCATGTGAACTGGAACTCAGATTTAACTACAAGGGTTCTACTTGCACTTGCTATAGACTAACAGAATTTCTCATACTGGTAATTGAATTTTAGATGCATAAGAAACTGATTTACAAATGGAGCAAACCATACTTCCTCAATTAATATTAGAAAGAAAATTTTAACTACCAGTAATTTTAGCTTCAAATTACCACCACATGGAATGCATATGCACTCTGGGTGCCTAGATGGAACTCTCCAGAGCAGCAGTGACCAGTGTGGATGCATGCATCTGAACATTATGTTTTAAGGGTATTTATGGAACCTTGGCCTTATCCCTGCCTGAAAGTCTTTGCAAAAGACACTGAAGAAAAGACAGGTGGCAAATGTGAGAACTACAGTCACTAGCAAGTAATCTTTCTTTCTCCTTCAAAAACTGCCTCTAACAGACTGCCACTTGAGAGACTAACTAGCACTAACTACCTTCGAAGAAGAGGAGTCTGAAGATAAATTAAAAAAAAAAAAAAAGACTGAAGTGCTGCTCTCCCCCAAATTTGGGACCAGACCTACCCAAGTCTAAAGTAATGGTGGTGTGCATGTATGAACTGAGCACCAGATAGCAGCCTTACACATCTGTGATACATGTCTGAGGAATGCTGGTGATGATAATTTAGTACCCTATGTAAGGATATTTCAGGATTGATTCAATAGGCCCACAGATTACCTCACAAATCCAAGAAACGCAGACAAAACCACTGCTTACGCCGAGTTCTTAGAGCCAAGGACCAGGCTTCATTTGCATAAATACAAGATGCTACACCCCGGTGATCAGGTGGCAGGTAGCAGGCCAGTGAATTGGGACATGGGTGATTAGACTCAGGCCCAAATAATGCAGTGTAGACACTCAAGCTCTAGGCTAACAAACCTAGGGTCTGCTAACTGAAGTTCTACTAACCCTGGGCTTACATTGCAGTGTAGACATACCCTTTGGCTGATACAGGCCTGCCATGGGTGTTTTACTGCAGTATAGACATAGTCATAGAGATAGAGACTTTAGGTCATGACATGATCTTTTATGCACAATATTACATATCTTTTATCAACACCCTTTTATGCACTGGCTACCCCAAATCTTTCCTATTTGGTATTATTTAATGCCATACATGATGTTTCAAATTACACAATAAGTTACATAGCACGTTGCTTCCCTTTTTAGCAATAACAAAGCTATCAATTCTATTATTTGACAAGGATTGTCCTTGTTTTCCCTAGACACTCCAAAAAGTCGGTAATAGGATGTTCAAATGTTAATAATTTTTTTTTGCCAGGAATCTTTGTTCACACTTTTATCTCTATAAGATTATACAGAATTCATAACAACTACACTCAATTACTCAGGCCTACAAAAGCTACATAGATATTGCTTATACATCTACGTATACACTGCTAATCAATTATCCACTAAATAAGGATTAGGCCTTTATCATGTTACATAAGGTAAGCTCATCTAACAAATGCTTTAGTCCCTTACACCCTAAAACATTTTGGATCAGATACACCTGCAAGAACAATACAGAGCGCACCCCCTCACCTTTCATCTGGGCTTATGAACAGGTTTGGTCTAATTAAATGGTAGCTCTGAACTCCTAAGCTCCTAAAGATATGTAACCTAGGCCTTGGCTACACTTGCGAGTTACAGTGCTGTAACGCCGCCCCCAGCGCTGTAACTCACTCCCCGTCCACACTGGCAAGGCATTTGCAGCGCTGTATCTCTGTGGTTGCAGCGCTGCATATACTCCACGTCCCCGAGAGGAATAGCGAGTATTGCGCTGCCGTTGCAGCACTGCGGCGCCAGTGTGGCCGCCCAATGCGCTGTGAATGGCCTCCAGAATTATTCGGCAGTATCCCACAATGCCTGTTCTATCCACTCTGGTCATCAGTTCAAACTCTACTGCCCTGGCCTCAGATAACCAACCATGTGACCCACCCTTTACATTCCCCGGGAATTTTAAAAATCCCCTTCCTGTGTGCTCAGCACGGCGTGGCGTGGAGTGCAATCAGCGAATCTTTCCAGGTGACCATGCCTCCACGCGCCAAGCGAGCCCCAGCATGGAGCAATGGCGAGTTGCTGGACCTCATCAGTGTTTGGGGGGAGGAAGCTGTACAGTCCCAGCTGCGCTCCAGCCGTAGGAATTATGATACCTTTGGGAAGGTATCAAAGGACATGATGGAAAGGGGCCATGACTGGGACGCCCTGCAGTGCAGGATTAAAGTGAAGGAGCTGCAGAGTGCCTACCGCAAAGCCCGCGACGCAAACGCCCGCTCAGGTGCTCCCTCTGTGACCCCACCTCCACTCTGAGCACCACCATGGACACTTCAGAGCCGGTGGGGGGAGGGGGGGGAGAGAAGGAGGAGGAGGAGGAGGAAAACGGGAGTGATGGTGGTGGGCCGGATAGAGACACCCCGGAATCCCTGGAGCCATGCAGCCAGGAGCTCTTCTCGAGCCAGGAGGAATGGAGCCAGTCGCAGCGGCCGGTACTTGGTGGAGGACAAACAGAAGAGCAGGTTCCCGGTAAGCGGGTTTTTTTTCGGGAAGGAATTTTTTCGGTGCGAGCTCTTTGGGAGAGGAGGGTTAGGCATGCATGCCTAGATGTGGAATAGTGCATTGATGTGGTTTATCACATCGCGGTAATCGGCCTCGGTAATCTCGAATGTCTCATCCAGAACCTGTGCAATGCGCTTGCGCAGGTTTATCGGGAGAGCCACCGTGGTCCTTGTCCCAGTCAGGCTAACGTGTCCGTGCCACTGTGCCGCGAGGGGACCATTGCTGCACACAGGCAAGCTGCATATGGGCCAGGGCGGAAGCCGCATTGCAGTAGAAGACCCTCCCTTGCTTCCCAGGTCACCCTCAGCAGCGAGGTATCGTCCAGGACGAACTCTTGTGGAAAATGTTGGGACAGTGTTCAGTGTAGGTGTCCCCTGAAGCTGTTGGCTCTCCCCAAGGCACAGAAACCCAGAGGACAGTGCAGCCCTGAAACAATCAGTTCCCCTTACTCACCATTTTGAGGCTCCCGTGGGATACGTGTGCTCTGTTTCGGACGGGAAAATTATGCTATTTTGTAGACCCTGTGTGTTTTCTACTCCTTAAGTGCGGGGGGAATAATTACTCTGTCTGGTATAAACAATGCTGCCTCTGTTAAATGTTTCATTTTGCCTATACAGCAGCATCAACCTTGAGACCTCAGCCGTCCCTCTTATCGCCTGCTCAGAGACTGCAAAGACGCAGGAAGAGACCGCGAAAAAGCAAAGAAGACATGCTGCAAGAAGTGATGCAGCAATCTATTAAAGAGAATGAGAAAGCACAGAACTGGAGGGAGAGAGAAAGCAGGATCCGCCAGGAAAACGCAGCGCACCGGCGGCAAAGCACGGATCGGCTCATCCTCGAGCGCCAAGCAGACGCTATCCAGGAGCTCGTAGCCATGCAGAAAGAGGAGCAGTACCGCAAACGCAAACCCCACCTGTCAAGGCTGCTTCCCCACTTTGAACTTTAGGGTACAAATGTGGGGGCCTGCATGAAAACTTCTAAGCTTAACTACCAGCTTAGATCTGGTCCACTGCCACCATCCCAGAGCTAATTCCCTTCCCTGGGTAGCCTTGAGAGACCTTCAGCAATTCCCTGGTGAATACAGATCCAAACCCCTTGGATCTAAAAACAAGGAAAAATCAATCAGGTTCTTAAAAAGAAGGCTTTTAATTAAAGAAAAAGGTAAAAATCCTCTCTGTAAAATCAGGATGGGAAAATAACTTTACAGGGTAATCAAACTTAAAGAGCTCAGAGGACCGCCCTCTAGCCTCAGGTTCAAAATACAGCAAACAAACAGAGATAAACACTCTAGTAAAAGGTACATTTACAAGTTGAGAAAACAAAGTAAAACTAACACGCCTTGCCTGGCTGTTTACTTACAAGTTTGAAATATGAGAGACTTGTTTAGAAAGATGTGGAGAACCTGGATTGATGTCTGGTCCCTCTCAGTCCCAAGAGCGAACAACCCCCAAAACAAAGAGCACAAACAAAAGCCTTCCCCCCACAAGATTTGAAAGTATCTTGTCCCCTTATTGGTCCTTTGGGTCAGGTGTCAGCCAGGTTACCCGAGCTTCTTAACCCTTTACAGGTAAAAGGATTTTGGAGTCTCTGGCCAGGAGGGATTTTATAGTACTGTACACAGGAGAGCTGTTACCCTTCCCTTTATAGTTATGACATCAGCACCCCCACAGCTCTTGTCCCAAAACTCTTTCCGTTGTGCCCCACTGTCACCTCCAACCCACTTTCCCCAACTTCTGTGTTCTTCACGCCACCCACTGCCTCCAACACCAGTATCTTCACCACCCAGCCCTGAAAACCACGACCCTTACCCTCTGCACTCAACCCCCATCACCATGCAGTATAGCTATCCTGAAGTGCAGCACTCACTGCACAGCACACCAGACAGGACATACGCGAATCTGTGATTGTACTGTTCCCCACTCCACCGCCTTGTTTCTTTTCAATAAATGGATTTTTTGGCTTTGAAAACATTCTTTATTATTGCATAAAGTAAAAGACTCCTTAGCCCAGGAAATAAACAGGCACTGCAAGTCTGCTTGTCTGCTTAGCAGACACTGATTCCTAAAGATTGGAACTACTGCACTTCACTCCCGTGCAGGGCACCAGATATCACTGCTGGTTTTCAGCCTCAAATTGCTCCCTCAAGGCATCCCTAATCCTTGCAGCCCCGTGCTGGGCCCCTGTAATAGCCCTGCTCTCTGGCTGTGCAAATTCAGCCTCCAGGTGTTGAACCTCGGAGGTCCATGCCTGAGTGAAGCTTTCACCCTTCCCTTCACAAATATTATGGAGGGCACAGCACGCGGATATAACCGCCGGGATGCTGTTTTCGGCCAAGTCCAGCTTCCCATACAGAGATCGCCAGTGGCCCTTTAAACGGCCAAAGGCACACTCCACAGTCATTCGGCACCGGCTCAGCCTGTAGTTGAACCGTTCCCTGCTGCTGTCAAGGCTCCCTGTATAAGGTTTCATGAGGCACGGCATTAACGGGTAAGCGGGATCTCCAAGGATCACAATGGGCATTTCAACTTCCCCTACCGTGATCTTCCGCTCTGGGAAAAAAGTCCCGGCCTGCATCTTCCTGAACAGCCAAGTGTTCCGAAAGATGCGTGCGTCATGCACCTTTCCGGGCCAGCCTGTGTTAATGTCAATGAAACGCCCACGGTGATCCACAAGAGCCTGGAGAACCATAGAGAAATACCCCTTCCGATTAACGTACTCGGATCTTAGGTGGGGGTGGTGCCAGAATAGGAATGTGCGTCCCATCTATCGCCCCTCCACAGTTAGGGAACCCCATTTGTGCAAAGACATCCACTATTTCCTGCATGTTACCCAGAATCATGGTTCTTCTGAGTAGGATGCGATTAATGGCCTTGCAAACCTGCATCAACACGATTCCAACGGTCGACTTTCCCACTCCAAACTGGTTTGCGACCGACCGGGAGCTGTCTGGAGTTGCCAGCTTCCAGATTGCAATTGCCACCTGCTTCTACACTGGCAGGGCAGCTCTCAATCTCGTGTCCTTGCGCCGCAGGGTGGGGGCGAGCTCCTCACACAGTCCCATGAAAGTGGCTTTTCTCATCCGAAAGTTCTGCAGCCACTGCTCGTCATCCCAGACTTCCATGACGATATGATCCCACCACTCGGTGCTTGTTTCCCGAGCCCAAAAGCGGTGTTCCACGGTGCTGAGCATGTCTGTGAATGCCACAAGCAATTTAGTGTCGTACGCGTTACGCGGCTCGATAGCATCGTCGGACTCCTCACTCTCACTGTCACTTTGGATCTTAAGGAATAGTTCGACAGCCAAACGTGACATGCTAGCGAGATAAGTCAGCATACGCCTCACCAGTTCGGGCTCCATTTCCCACAGACAGATCACGCTGCACAGAAACCGTTGAAAGATGGCGCCAAAGGTGAACGGAAACAAAGGGATTTCTGGGATGCGAAGCGATGCATCACGGGGCGTTGGGACAGGACCCAGAATGCCCCGCACCCAAGCCCCCTTCCCACAACCCACGGCGCCAGAATGGGAAAAGGTGCTCTGTGGGATAGCTGCCCATAATGCACAGCTCCCAACAGCGCTGCAATTGCCGCAAATGTGGCCACGACAGTGCGCTGGGCAGCTGTCAGTGTGGACAGACTGCAGTGCTTTCCCTACTCAGCTGCACGAAGTCAGGTTTAACTCACAGCACTGTACATCTGCAAGTGTAGCCAAGGCCCTAGTTTCCCCAACATGGAAGGAGGTTTCAGGAAAGAATAACTGCAGATTTATGCATTGATTCAGATGGAACTTGGAAACCACCTAGGGAGAAACTTGGTGAAGGAAGTACTCTTATGAAACATTGTATAAGGAGGACCAGCCAGTAAATCTTAGATTTCCCCTACCTGAGGTTACAGTACAAAGACCATGGGTTGGAAGGGTAGATAGTATAAAGATAACACAGAGGCTCAAATGTTGGTTCAACAAGCATTGGATTCCAACTCCAAGAAGGTGGCAGCTCTCAAACAGGTGGAGATACATTACACAATCCTTTTAAAGAACTTAACATTAGGATGTTAAAATATGTAGTATCTTTGAAAGGGTAAGTGATATGCAGCTATCTTAACAGAACTCAAGGAAAGTCAAGAATACATAAGCAAAAACAGATCATCCAAATTTAAAGGAATTGAGAAAGTCCCTGGTATGAGCCACAAAGAAACACTCTCACTTCAGAGCATAAGTTTCACAGCTCTCCAGAAGAACTTCTTGAACTGCTTGTGAACACTCAATGTCCACATTTAGCAACACATCACAAATTCAGATTTCAAATCTGGATGAAGACCCTGACCAGATCCAATCTGACCAAGTGAGCCGGCAGAAGAACGGAGACACTTATTTATGCTAAGTTAAAAGATCTGAGATCTAAAGAGAGTTTCAAAAGGGAGGTGCCAGAGAACTAAACTAAGGAACATTCTCCACAGATTATTTTCAATCCCCACTCTCCTAACGCTATTTCATTCTATGCTGCCTGGAGGGAAAAAAGGGTCCCAAAGGGGAGCAGGGAAGGGAAAGACTGTGCTCTGATTGCACCAAGGGCATGTGTTCATCCCATACGTGAGAATCTACACACGTAATTCTCGAAAGAGAATTAAATTAAAGCAACTATCCACTATCTTTTCCACAACTAATACATACAAAATAGTAAACCGTTTAATGTGAAACGTAGTATTTTATTTAATACTGTATTGTCTAATTTTAGCAGCAAAGCCTATGAAAAGTAAATTAAATTCTAAATTAAAGCTTGCCACAGCCATCTTATCTCACCCATTTTTGGTAAATACATTTGCATTTGGACGTTAGCACTACAATAAATATGTACACAGCTATTCTGTTCTAGAAAGATTCTTCTGCTGTGTTCATCACTAGAGTATTTGAGCATCTTCCCGTAGTGCATTGACTAGGGCTCCTATGCACCATGGTAATACAAATCATCAAGTCATTAAGCAACAAGACTATACAAGACACTCCAGATCAGTATTTACAACCCTTTCCTTGAAATAATACTCATCTTCGATTCACTGAGGGTACATTAAAACTGCTACTTATGCTAATCAAAATATCCATTTGTTTATATGATAATGTACAGCAATACATTAGAATACAAATGTATTCTACAACAAAATACCTTAAACTTCCACGTACCTTTATGACTATCATACTTAGATATATTATCTTCCCTTTTATTTTCTTCCACGCTATCCTTGGCAGAGTTCAGTGCTTCTTCTCTTACATGCTTTCTCTTTATTTTTTTTTCTTCTTTTATTTTTAGCTTCCTAGAACTGATAAATGAAACTGATCAGTGAGGCAAATCAGCCTCAACTATCAATAGACGATTTTTTCTCTGGCAGTTTACAAACCATTCTCCACCTATTAGAACATTTGTCAGCTTACATTATAAAGTTTTCACAGTAGAAGTCATTAGTCAAATGATAGAGAGGTAAAATTTGAATTTAGCTATTCTTCAGTTAAAAAGTAATGGAGACCATCTACCTTCAGGCATACTGAACAACTTATTTGAAGCTTGTAGATGTAGAGAGAATATCCTAAATATTTTACAATAATCTGTATTAGGAGGAGCTGACTTTAAAAGACACTATGATGTAGCATGCATGCCCATATTTACATCTAACATGTACAAGATGTTGAGTTATTTATAAATAAATGTTAAAAAAAACTTTCCCAAAGTTCCTATGACCAACTTAAGTAACACAAGAAATCCATCTTTACACATGTATCTCTCATTACTTGGAATATGAATTCCAATAATCTAAACTCCTACCTAAACGAAACCAGTTTAGTGAATATCTCATTCCTTCAGATAAATTTTCCTTTTGGAACAAGATTAAGGGGAATAAAATCCTGAGGATCCATACTGAACCTGTCCAATACATATTTACAGTATTTATCCCCTTACTATAAAGCACCAGTATTTACCACTCTGTCAAATCTGTTGTGAGCAATAAATGCAAACTCCTTTAGCGATATTACAGTAATGCCAAGACTGTGCTAATCAAACATTTGAACGTAACCTGTATACACAATTCAGTTTTTAAACAGCATTTTCTTAGGATCCATATAGAATTTTTCAGTCAAGTAAACACTCTAGGGTAGAGGTGCTCAAGCAATGCCCCTCCCACGTAGCTTGAATCTAGCCATTTCCTTCCTCCCACTTAACAATATGAGAAGGATTGAATAGTTACAACCTCCAGATTGACAACTCATGCTCTAATGCGGCGTTTCTCAACATTTATACCAGGGACCGGCTTCCTGCCTTTCTAAACTATGTCTGGGAAATCTCAGGGAGTGGGAAGGAGGCTGCTATACAGGTTACTTACCTGTAACTAATCTTCAAGATGCGTAGTCCCTATCTGAATTCCACTGGGGGTTACACATGCATACCATGCACCTGGAGACGGAGAATTTGAAAGTCGTGTCTGTTGGTCTGCGCATGAGCCCTGGTTCACCTGGTGCCTCCGACTGAGAGGATAAAGGGCGGGGTGGACATATCGCCTCTCCAGTTATTTCTCTACCAAAAATCAGATAAGATCCGAAGCAGAGAGGAAGGAGGGCAGGTAGTGGAATACAGATAGGGATCACACATCTTCAAGGACCTCCAGTTAAAGGTAAGTAACCTTCTCTTCTTCATCGAGTGATGGTCCCTACTGTACGCCACTGCAAGTGATTGACAAATAGTACCTAAGTAGGAGAAAGATGAGAGGATGTACACAGTAGGATTGAGTGGAGTACTGCCATCCCAAAGGAGGCATCAGCAGAAGAGTTCAGCACCAGGGCATAATGTACCTCCTCAAGAGATGCTATAGTCGTTGCTTAAGCCATGGTGGAATGAGCTCTTACCTGTGGGGGGGAATGAGGGGAAGGGGAGGGTTTGGGTTTGAGAGCTGATAGAGTAGAATGGAGCTGGATATCTATTTGGAGATTCTCTGGTGGAGATGGCATGCCCTCCGACTCTTTCTGCTACAGTGACAAACAGTTTCAGGGATTTCCTGATTGGTTTTGTTTTCTGCAGGTAGAAAGCCAAAGCTCGTCGAAGATCGAGGGAGTGGAGTCTTCATTCTTCTGCAGAAGTGTGTGGCTTTGAGAAGAAAGCAGGTAAGCGAATGGATTGGTTAAGGTGAAATTCCGACTTTAGGGATGAATTTGGGGTGTAGAGATAAAGAAACCTTATCCTTATGAAATACAGAATATGGAGGATCTGCCAAATAGAAAATACAGGGGTACTGCAGTATAGAAAAGCTTGAGCTCCAAGTTTGCCAACCCTTCTCACTGATGGCTACGAGAAAGGCGACTTACATGGAAAGGAGGGAATATGGAACAAGTAGCTAAAGGCCCAAAGTGGGGCTTATTAGCACTGAGAGAATGAGATTCAGGTCCCACTGGGGTGCAAGCATCTGAGGAGGTGGGAAGGTTCTTATTAAGCCTTTCTAGAATCTATTGGTCAGTGGGTGAGTGAAAACTCAGTAACCTTGAGAAGGTGGATGTGGCAGTGGACTGGAGTGTTTGATCTTGCCGTTCCACTGAGTCAGGTGCTCAGGAAACATTGGGAGAATGATTGGTGGGTGAGACAACATGTGTAGAAGGCTAGGAAACCAGAACTGTCTGGGCCAGAAGGGGGTAATCAGGATGACCCTCACTCTGTTCTGCAGGATCTTGCCTAGAGCTCGTGGCAGGAGGGTGGTGGAGAGAAGGCATAGGCATAGGTGAACTTGATCTTATCAAGTAAGAAGGAGACCATCGCCCTGGGAGCGGTGACCTAGGGCTCCTCTGGAGCAATACGTAGTGCATTTGCTGTTTACTTGAGAGGTGAATAGATCCCTGGTTGGGATTTCCCCATATAATGAAAATGTTGCGGAGTACCACATCATGAAGCCTCCTCCCACTCGTGATCGATTGTGAAATGTCTGTGAGCATATTCTGCTTTCCTGGGAGGTAGTCTGCTGATCGGGTGATTTGACTGCTGACTGTTGTAGTGTTGTCTGACATTATAAGGACATGGTGATGGGGATGAATGGAAGAAAGAACTCACAAGCCTTCCGTACTGTCTGTAGTTCCAGGATATTGATATGCATCCCGGCCTCCCAAGATGTCCAAACCCATTGTGCTGTGTGGTTGTCCATGTGGGCTCCCCAACCTAGTGGGGCTGTATCCATAATGATGTTCCTGTCTGGAGAGGAAGAGAGAAAGGGGACCCCACGCATATTTAATGAGAATTTGTCCGCCATAGGAAGGACGCCAGTACCTTGCCAGGAACTGTCACCATGTGGTTCATGGAATGACGGTTTATACCTGAAGGCAACAAAGGTGGAGTCTGGCCAATGGGGTGATATAAGTGCACAAGGCCACATGACCAAGTAGGGACAGAAGTGTTTTGCCCGGTACCTGAGGACAGTTTGTGATGTGAGCTATGATATTGTTCATGGTCTGAAACCCGTCTGTGGGCAGGTACGCCCTTGCGCTGATATAACTTGGGGGTGCCCCAATGGTGTCTAAAGATTGTGTGGCGCGAGAGCAGATTTTTCCATGTTTATGCTGACTCCCAGTGCAGAGGGAAAGTGTAGCATTATTCAACTCAATGCATAGGCCTCCTGGTGTGGCAGCAAGGAGCCAGTCATCAAGGTATGGGAAAGACAAGAAGGCCATGACGTCTAATGTGGGTTGCAACAACTGAGAATATCTTGGTAAAGACTCTGGGTGCAGTTGCTATTCTGAAGGGGAGTATCTTGTACTGAAAATGGTTGGGGCCCACCATAAATCTGAGAAAATACTTGTGGGTGGAGTGGATATCTAAGTGAAAGCAAGCATCCTTCATATTGAGAGCCATGGATCACATGCCATTTTCTAAAGATGGAATTAATGCTGCTAACGTGACCAATAGAAATCTGAGTTTGCGAATGAAGTGGTTGAGATGGTGAAGGTCGAAGACTGGTCTCCAACCACTCTTCTTTTTAGGTATTAGGAAGGAGGTTGAGTAAAACCCTTTCCCTTGGTATTGTGGAGGAATGTGTTCTATTGCTCCTCTCTGCATTAAGGAATCCACCTCTTGTGTGAGCCAATTCTTGTGAGAGTGGTCCCTAAAGGGGGACGGGGAAGAGGGTTTCGGGGAGGTAGTGATGCAAACTATCACATAGGCAAAGTGGATGACATTCAGCACTCACTTGTCTATTTTTATTGCACTCCAGCTGTTGAAAAAGAGACCTAGACAAACCCCGAATGATGTGCTGGAGTCAGGAGGTGGTGGGCTTAGTGGTTCATGGCTCTTGAGCTCTCGTCAAAGATAACGTTGAGCTGATGGCTGAGACTGAGATGCAAAGCCTGTTGTGGAGGATGTAGGGAAGCAGGACTTCTGTATACTCTCTCTTATGTAGTGACTCATAGGGCCTCTGATAGAAGAACTGTTGAGCCATATACCTCAATTTGGCCGATGGGCAATGAAACTTCCTCTTAGGACCAGGTGTGTATATCCCCAGCGATCAGAGGGCAGCCCTAATCCTTCCGGATATGGAGGGACTCATCTGTCTTCTGGTTGAAGAGGTGCTATTCACCTTGCTGTGATGTGAGCTTCCCCAAGGCAGTACAGGCAGTGTTGGTGGCTGTCACCGACAGAGAAGGATCATGGGCAGGAAGAACAGAGTTTGAAGCCTGGGTCCTGGATGTAATACCTGAACAGGGTACAGGGTGGGGTGGGTACCCCCCATAGACTAATCTAATGCTAAAGCTACTAGAATTGTTATATTTGCTAAAACTATACACTATTAAAACTTAACAATTTACAATTAAGTTATTTATTGTTTACTCCTGGGGAAATTCTGTGCCACAGCGTGGGCACAGAATTCATATTGTCTGCAGATTTCTTTGCTTCCCCGCAGACAATATATTTCTGAGGGGAAGCAGAGAAGCCGCAAGAACAGTCACTCACTCCTCCCCAGCAGCTTGGAGCAGCCAGCGAAGACATATATCAACATGTGTATGTGTGTTTGTATGTGTGGGGAGGTGCTGGGAGAGACATCAATTATTATAAATGACAATATAGCAGTATAAATGCTTATGGTGCTTTAGTGATTAGAACTGGTCTAAATTTTTGGACTGAAAAATTTTCCTATCAAAATGTGCTCCATGAACTGTTTACTACTGACTTTTCTGGAGATGGTAGCCAATATAAATTGTGAATTTAATTCCCCAGCCCTCACTTGCTCTTCAGCTGCCTATGATGTAATACTAAGCATATGGCTGCATATATTTGTTGACTAATAACTAGAAATAAAGAGTCAAACCTAACTATTACTATTAGACAAACGGGGTTTGGGGATTTTCTCCAATGCTCCCCACACCCATTCTCCCCATCCATTGTATTGTAATTTAAATAAATTACCAAAATAATTGAAACTGATGTTTTTATATTGTGTTATTTTGACAAATAAACTATGCAGAATTTTAAAATACTGCGTGCAGAATTTTTAATTTTTTGGCGCAGAATTCCCCCAGAAGTAATTATTTATGGGACAAAGTTTAAGCTGCGGACACTAATGGTTCCAACCTGTACCATGCAGCAGTGAGAAGGAACTGGAGAGGTGGTTGGTCCACCCTACCCTTTATTCCCTCAGCTGGAGGCACGAGGTGAACTAGGGTGCATGCATAGACCAATGGACACTACTTTCAAATTCTCT
This sequence comes from Terrapene triunguis, assembly GCF_002925995.2. NCBI lineage: Eukaryota > Metazoa > Chordata > Testudines > Emydidae > Terrapene > Terrapene triunguis. The sequence continues at coordinate 4,990,932 of NW_020664382.1, forward strand.
GGCCCCTGGTGCATGCATATCCCACAGTGGAATACAAAAGGGACCATCACTCGAAGCAAAACATACATATGTCAAGAAGGGTAGCATATTCCCTGCTCTTCCTTCCCCTCCCTTCATAGCTACTTAGGCCATAGGTCAGATTGGTGAGCAGAATGAAGGGGAAGAGATGGTTCTCAAGTTCCATCCACAGTCCTGGAATCCCAGGTTGTTTGTGATAAGATTGTGAGCAGTGAAACGACATTTACCAATCTTAAATAATTATAATTAGGCTTCAGATTTAACAGCCTATTGAGATGAATGGAGCAATTTGCACTTCAGAATTATTAGTTCAAATTTTATGGAAACCAATGGAATTACTACAGGAATTAATTTGACCTTTGATTCTCTCTGTATAGAGATTCAGAGAAGACTCTTTGCATTGATTCATATTTTGAAGGTTTTCTTTATGGCCATAAACAAGTTTTGTTCTTTTTTAAATGAAAAAACTTAGTTCTTTAGAAATTGCTGGGGCAACTACAGAACTGCTAATAATACTTATTACCTAGTACCAGTTCAATATGAGCTCTGATTTAATCATTTAGCTTTTTCATCCTTCCTATCAAATTAGGAACCCCTAAAATCTTTTATGCTGTTTTCTGAACTCCCTCTAGTTTGTCAACTTTCTAGTAACACAGTGAACACAGATGAATCAAATAATCATTTGAATCCTTGCCACAGCCATAAAGAGAGCAACTATCACCTCTCTAAAATATTTGGAGTATTTCAGCAATTTCTGAAATATGTAATCCCATCCTATTGTAAATTTAAATTACTGTTAATCCTAGAAATCTTACCTTGAACATTTCTGTTTAACACTGGCTCTTGGTGGATCCTTAATTTTGGGGATTTTTTGTTCAAACTACAAAAAAATGACACCACGTTAATTGAATTTGAGTTCTAAAGCAATCTTCTTAACAATAAACACAAAAATGACATCTGATGTTTCAGAAGTCAACAATGTAATAGCTTGAATTAAAAAAAAAAAAAATGCAGCCACCTGGGCTGCTCAAGCCATATAAAGCTGCAAGCTTTGGTTATATAGAAAGACAACTAGTTCACGGGAAAGGTAATCTGGCAGAGAAGGTCACAACAGAGAAGAAACATTCCTTACAATTATTTCCCAGTGTCTCATATGATGAAACTCCCAATTCTCCTGTGCTGTAGATTTGAAAGCCAGACAAGAGTTACACTTTTGGGAGATATGGGACTCTCCCAAGCAACAGATACACCTAGAATGGTCATCGCTGACAGGAATAGCCTCCCGACAAGAAAGACAGCATTTGAAACCTGGTGAGCCAGGCATGTCGAGCCAGGTCAAATAAGCTCCACAGAAAAAAGGAGGAAAAAGGAGAGGGGGAAAAAAAAAAAAAAAACCACTCTCTCACTACTATCTAACTAATCCTATACTAACAACAGCTAATGCTAACTAGAAACACTAAACTAACTAACTAACTAACAGTATGCCATGTAGCTGTAGCTGTGTCGTTCATGTAGAACATGCTGAGGTGGACATGCTAGAACTCAGTCTCAGCCTGAGGTGGTAGAGAAGAACTCAGACATTTCACCACTGCAGCTCTATACACCATCTGTGTGTGACACGAGGTCGTACCAAGTGCACACATGGACCAAAGAGACACTGCTAATGGGAAATCTCCAATCAAGGGCTCAAGAGGTTCATGCTCGAAGAACTGGATTTACTTCTTCCCCAACAGGCAGAAATCCTGCTCCTACAACGATCAGTCGTTTCAGTACGTCACCAGTCCAAAACAAGCTGGGATACTTAGGTGCAAGGAATCTGAGACAGCACAGATATGTTAAAACTAGTAGAGCCAGACCACCTCATACTTATTATACTATGAAAATTCAATGAAGCTTCCACTAAATTACATTTGTATATCAAGGTCTTATAATAAATATAAGAAGCTTATATTTAAAACATTCCAGTTTACCTGTGGTTTTGTAATAAGGTCAACACAGTAGATTGACTTGCTATCTCACCAAGGGCAAATCACTTTACCTGTGCCTCTTTTTATCCATTTGTAAAATAGGTACCAAAACCACAACCACCACCTCCCTCAAAGGGGGGTGCTAAAAAAGTTAATTGAGCTATGTAAAGTGTTGTAATCCCCTAGTGAAATTATGTAACTGCACTGTCAGTAAGTAACACTGTACAAGTCTCCAGTGGATCTTAATTGCAAGATGAGGATTTGTTTTAAAAAACTGATTCTCATTTCACACTGATGTTTAATTACTTACCACACATTTTACGAGACCAGAAGAACTGAAGATAACAATTTTTGAAATGAGGCCTCTACAATCAGGAGTGAAACATGACTCTTGAAGAAAATCCTGTGGGAGAAGATCAGTTATGTAGAAAAAAAATTCTGTTTTCAATAAAATGGAAAGATGCACTCTCTCTGTGCTTTTGTACAGAAATGCTATTGTGTATACTGAACTTGAGCGGACCAAGGTAATTAAGACCATCACTAAAGGCTTAAGCCTCTACTTGCATTTAGCAGAGGGAAGCCAATCATGGCATAAAATGGCTGGGATCAAAAAGATGGGAGCAGTTGCTCATGGCACATACTCTTTTACTCCCCAAACCAATGGAGAAATCCTCCAATTTTCTGTCCACAGAATTTGTGCTCTATGGATTGAAAAAGGGTACTTCCTGATCTTAACAGCCTCATTTTCCCATCCCAAACCTGCTGGGATTTCCCAACAGAAGATTATACTGATTACCATCGTTATCTTCTGCCAAGTCTCCCTATGCACATTGAAACCCTTTTGGTTTTGGAGTATTAGCTGATGGGGAGGCAATAACAACAAGGTTTCTAAGGGACTCAAGCATCCATAAAGTAAGAGGTAAAGAGAACAGACCATACACATTGAGCCTCTACGTAAATATCCCTGTCCTCCATAGATACCTTGACGCCTGCAGGATTTCCCTATGCCTGCAACACAGACTGTATGTTCCCCATAGGACAGGTGAAAAGTTAAGGCTCCAGGACTGTACTCATCTTAATGACTTTAGCACAGCTACACCCCTAGAAAACAGTTAATAACCAATACTTAAATAGAAGTTTGACATGGGTCTTACCTTGTCATTTTTATCACTGTAAATTGTAGTTTTCAGCTTTTTCCAACAGCTGATGTGAAACTCCACTTTACACTGCTGACAGCAAGTAATCTGTATAAAACCCTAAAATTTGAAGACCATAGGAATTTATGCTTTCAAAGAAAAAAAATGTACCATTCAATAACAGCAAAAAATTAAGAATTTATGCTTCACATAAAGCTTGTATAATGTGCAAGGCACATAACTCCAGCAAAAAGTTTGATCTCCAAAACCCTTAAAAAAAAAAAGTTTACCTTGAAGTCTGGGTCAGTAAAATAGATTTGAATTTTCGAATGTCCATGGCACTGCTGATAAGAACAAACTGCATCTGGCTCTGGAGGAAACTTGCATTCCTCAATGAAATTCTCCAACATCAACTATAAAACATCAAATACAATCACAAATAGAGATATCACATTGTTCCAAAGAATAAATTATTTCTCAGACACAAAAACCAAGTAATGAGATCAAACATCTCTCTATTTGCATTTTTTAAGATTTGGATGTTTTTAGGGCGAAACAGACACCACATTTTCAGAGCCAAAAGAGTTATACTTGAAAATAATTAACTTTATTTTAAAAACATCCTGCCTTTCCTGCTGCAAAATATTTCAAAAGTTCTTCATACTTCTACAGGTGTCAGTGAGGAATGCATAGCCTCTCTGCATACAGTACTCCTAGAGTAATTCTGCACCATTGCGCAAGTGCAGAATTAATGTCCGTCCCCCCGCAGAATAGTTGACTCTGAGGGGGAGGCAAAAGGAAGCCTTGAGCGAGGTCATGCTACAATTACACCTTTTGCTCACTATGGACTGATGTGGTACCAGAAGAGAGAACAGCTGGCTCATGGGCTGGAGCAGCCAACCACGGAGACAGGACAGAGGCTGCCTTCCTCACAATGCCCTGCTCGTAGTGCCAGGTGAGGAGGCCTGGGATATGGGGGGAGGTGGACAGAGCAGGGTACACGGGGCCACTTGGGGGGGCCACACAGACTGGTGTTCAGAAGGGCTAGTGCGGGGGGTAGACTGCAGTAAGGGCACAGGAACTAGTGGGATGACAACATTGAGACAGGGCTGAATGGGAGTAGGGGTGCAAAACCACATGAGAACAGGGGAGGGGAGAGTGCGGGGCCACATGGTAGTAGGAGTTTGGGGCCAAATGGGGACATGTGCAGATATGCCTGGCTGAATGGGAAGTGGGAGTGCAGGGACACACGGGGACAGGGGCAGATGTGCCTAACTGAATGGAAAAGGCTAGAGGTCAGCCAGGGTCTGCATTGAAGCAGCTCCCTAACTCCCTAAAATCTCCCCCTCCCCCCTCCAAAAAAGCCCGTGTTCCATACTTCTCCCGCCCACACCCAACAACTCTCCAGGTTCGCTTCCAAGCTCCTTCCCAGCAATTACTTCCCTCTCCCTCAGCTCCTCTGTTACCCTTTACTCCCCCAAGACTTTGCACTTCTTCTGAGGGGTGCAGGAAATACGTTTCTGTATTGTAGTTTAAATGAATTATTACTCAGAGTTCTGTATTAGTATGCTTAGTAAGGAATCTATTTGTCAAAAAACATTTCCTGAATCTTTTTTGTTACCTGTATTGTTACAGACATACTTGCTGACAGGTATTTTGAAATAATTACCAAAATAATTGAAACTGGCATGATTATATTGTATTGTTTTGACAAAATATGCAGAATTTTAAAATACTGTGCACAGAATTTTTAATTTTTTGGCACAGAATTCCCCCAAGAGTAATACAGGTTGGCCAGACCATCATTTTACATGTTAATAGTTTTATCTCAACTTAAGGATAGTGTTTGTGAATGAAAAAATAGCTTTGTTTCTACTATTTCAATGGGAAAGACAATCTTAAAGCTAACAGTTGAGATTTTCAAGGTTGACCAAGAAACGTAACCACTCTACTCCCAGTAAAATTACTGGGAATCGTGTTGCTAAACCCTTAGCAAATGTTGGCTTTAAAAACTGACAAAATAACTATTACTTAATTTCATGTTTCTCAGTACTTCGATTCTTTATTAATTATGATTTCTTTACTGATAGTGTCCAATGTATTACAGAAATTTTTCTGCACTAAATTTCTAAGTGCTAAGAAACTAACTGATCGACTAACACTTGGACAACACTGGCAGGGTAGTTTCACAATATGCTACCAAAAAAGGTACTAAAACTCAAGGCCCTACCTAGATCCCAAGTTTTAGGAACCAAGTACATTCAGAACGGAGCCCAGCCCATTCAAGCAGTGCTGACTTGGTACTAAGGGAACAGATCCCACCTCTTTACAAATTGGGGCTTGGGTTGAGGATATTTTAATTGGCAAGAAATACAGTCAGGGTGAGGATTCTGAGGATCCTTGCTTCTCCGTTCTTGTGATTTGTGATATCACAAAAAGCCAAGATTCATTAGCTGAGTGAAATTGTATTAAATCAGCATCTTCCCATTCATTTAGAAATTCTCTGATTTATGGGGATGATACTTCTATTTACCTGTAATTTCTCAGTCCGAGTCTCTTCAATGACAATAGATGTTGTGGGCCAAGTTAAAATTCCAGGTACAATTTTACGATTAATCATTGTCTGTGATTTCAAGAACTGATGTATAGCATCTGAAAATCTAAATTTTAAACACATACAAGACAGTGAGGTCACAACTTCTACAACTATTTCATGCAACTGTCTTACATGGAATGGAAAGCTTCGTGCTTGTGAAACTGAAAGCCATCATAAATTAAAGACTGTATGAAGTGCAAGGTAGTGGAGAAAGGGTTAACTATTAAAGACAAGGATATCTGTTACAAATATCTTCATTTATAGAGTAAATCTAAGTTCATTTGTCTCTGCACCAAGCTTAATAAAAATGAAGTTTTACATTATACAAACCTGTTTTGTCTAAGGTATACTTTTCCAATTCCGTAATGTGCCAAGCCATTAAATCTCTCCTTGTGATACTGCTCAATTATTTTGTTAAACTGGTCTTCAGCCTTTGCTAATTCCTTCAAAATAAGTTTAAGATAATCACAAATTAATGAGATAGTTAAGAAACAAAAACAAAAAAGCAAACAGCTTTTGGATAACGGTTCTTAACTGCATAAAAAAAATGCAGCACTGCCTACGTTTCGGTCAACTTTAAGAACGCTGAAGGTGTGTGACTATGCACTCTCTTTTTCTTTATGATTTACATACATAAAAAACAGTTCATTGATCTAGACTGAATCACGCTTGCATGTTCTGGAAATTAAGCTTCCCTCTCACACGGTCCATTCATTTGATTACTTTAGGGAGGCAAGTGTACAATGTTATCATTAGTCTTCTCTCCTGAATAAAATATACATTAAATAACCGAAAATCTCAAGAGACTAGAAGGCTACAAGAACTCTATTTTTAAAAGTACTCCAAAATATTTGGGGGTGGAGGGAACAACTAAACTAGGCAGAACCTTAATCCTTATCCGTTATTGGGCATTCATGGACCAAAAATATTTAAAATGCTACAAAAAAGTGACTTGTAATGGTAGCTGGGTCTACTCAAGTTACTCACTCTTTTTTTTTTTTTTGTATTTAAAAAGAAGAAGAGAAGGGGGGAAAATGATGTGCAGGACTGATTTCCCTTTCATTAGTAGGCTTGGAGTCCCATTTGAAAACTTATAGGTAATTTTCTTACTTAGTACTTTAATTTCTAGAAGTCCAAATACAAGCTTATCTGGACAGTAAACAACATTACTTTCTAACAGTCAAAACCTCCCTTCCTGGAGTTCACCCGGTCATTTCTGTCTGCTCATAAAAGGTGCTGGTAAATCACCTAAATGTCTGAACTCTCATTTTAAGATACAGAAGAATCAATTGTAATAGTTTAAAGTCTTACCTCAGGCTGTCCTATTCCAAGGAGAGCAGTGGCATGTCCATAGATGACTACCACATAGTCAATAACAGCAAGATTCAGCTGCTGCAAATAGTCAAAGAAATCACATTAACAGTATGTGTGAAAAGATTAAGTTAGTAACCAGAACTCTCTGCCTTGAAGTAGACAATGTTCTCCACAGTAGGCACAGGGAAAAACCACAATTCACACAATCACAATCTTCAGGCAATAACAGATCAGTGTTACAATGACAGGATCCTCATTTGACCTTTTGTGATGGCTTAAAAGGGTCCTCCTGTTCTCTTACCATCCTCAAACATAGCATGGTGATGTGTTCTGGAACTGCTGCTTTTGGTAAAATTATACCTTACTCTACTATGTTCACAGAGAAAATACTCAACACAGGGAGAACAAGTTAATATATTTACTATTTTAGCTAGATGGCTATACTACATTTCTTAAAGTTTTCCTAAGTGAATGGATGTTACTAGAAATTCCACAGTTTTTCCCTTATTAATAAGGCGAGACATGATTTCAGGTCAATAGCCATGCTATGTGCCTGGACAGTTAGGCTAGTGTTTCTCTTGTTGCAGAAGAAAGCCTCTGCCTATACAATAGGATCTGGGATATTTCATGTTTGTGAGGTGTCTGCATACATATATACATACACACTATATAATACTTACTCATAGGGGAATTCTGCGCCAAAAAATTAAAGATTCTGCACAGAGTATTTTAAAATTCTGAAAATTTTATTTGTCAAAAAAAGGTTACTCACCTCTCGTAACTGTTGTTCTTCGAGATGTGTTGCTTATATCCATTCCAATTAGGTGTGCGCGTGCCGCGTGCACAGTCATCGGAAAGTTTTTCCCCTAGCAGCACCCGTCGGGTCAGCTGTGGAGCCTCCTGGAGTGGCGCCCTCATGGCGCTCAATATATGACCCTGTTGACCCGGCGCCTCCTCTGTTCCTTCTTGACGGTTACTCTGACAGGGGAAGGCGGGTGGGTTTGGAATGGATAGGAGCAACACATCTCGAAGAACAACAGTTACGAGAGGTGAGTAACCGTTTTTTCTTCGAGTGCTTACTCATATCAATTCCAATTAGGTGACTCCCCACAGCCTTACCTAGGCGGTGGGGTCAGAGTTAAGGAAACGCTGATTGTAGCACCGCTCTGCCGAAAACCGCGTCATCTCTGGCGCGCCGGACGATGGCGTAGTGCGAGGTGAAGGTATGCACAGAGGACCAAGTTGCTGCCCTGCAGGTTTCTTGGATCAGGACCTGGGCCAAGAACGCTGCTGATGAGGCCTTGGCCCTCGTGGAGTGCACCGTAAGAGCCGGGGCCAGTACTTTGGCCAACTCATAGCATGTGAGGATGCATGACGTGATCCAGGAGGATATTCTTTGAGATGAGACCAGGAGCCCTTTCATCCGGTCTGCCACCGCTATGAACAATTGGTTCGATTTTCTGAACGGCTTAGTGCGCTCAATGTAGAAAGCTAGTGCTCGCCGAACATCGAGGGAGTGCAGCCTCTGCTCTCGGTTACTGGCATGCAGCTTAGGGTAAAAAACAGGCAGGAAAATGTCCTGACTGGCGTGGAAGTGCAACACCATCTTGGGGAGAAAGGCTGGGTGCGGCCCGAGTTGCACCTTATCCTCGTGGAAAACCGAGTACGGTGGGTCAGAGGTGAGGGCCTTTAGCACAGACACCCTCCTAGCAGAAGTAATGGTGACCAGGAAAGCCACTTTCCACGACAGATACAGTAGGGAGCAAGTTGCCAGTGGTTCAAATGGGGGCCCCATGAGCCTGGAGAGGACCAGGTTAAGGTCCCATGCAGGGACAGGATGCCTGATCTGGGGATGTAGGCGGTCCAGACCTTTGAGGAAGCAACCAACTATAGGGATCGACCAGATGCTCCTGGGTGGAAGGCCAAGATAGTAGCGAATTGTACCCTTATGGAGGACGCCGCCAGGCCTTGCTGTTGCAGGTGTAGGAGGTACTCCAAGATGAGGGGTACAGGCATCTGGAGGAGGGGTGTTTGATGCTGGTCACACCAGCATGAGAATCTCTTTCACTTTGCCAGATACGTGGCTCTAGTGGAGGGTTCCCTGCTGCTGAGGAGGACCTCCCTTACTTGTTCTGAGCACAGAAGTTCCATGGAGTTCAGCCATGAAGCTTCCAAGCCGTGAGGTGAAGGGACTGCAGGTCGGGGTGATGGAGGCAACCGTAGTCCTGAGTAAGTTGGGGAGGCGAGGTAACGTGACCGGTGCATCCACTGACAGCTCCAGTAGCATGTTGTACCAGCGGTGTCGAGGCCACGCTGAAACTATCAGAATTACCTTTGCTCCCTCCCTGCGGACGTTGAGCATGAGAGGGAATGGAGGAAAAAGGCATGGCGCCGGCGATCTCTCCAGAGTAGCAGGAACGCATCCGTGAGTGAGCCTTGGCTGTGACCTTGGAAAGAGCAGAACATTGGACACTTCCTGTTGCGTCGGTTGGCAAACAGGTCGACCTCGGGAAACCCCCACCTTTGAAAAATGAGGTGTATGACATCCGGCTGGATGGATCACTCATGTGTGCGGAAGGACCTGCAGAGGTGGTCCGCCAGCATGTTCTGAACTCCAGGTATAAAGGATGCTTCCAGTGAATGGAGTAGGCTATGCAGAACTCCCACAGCCGGAGGGCCTCCTGGCATAGGGGAGGGGAACGGACTCCACCCTGCTTGTTGATGTAAAACATGGCGGTGGTGTTGTCAGTTAGAACTGCTACGCACTGGCCTTGTAGTTGGGCCTGAAAGGCCTGGCAGTCTAGGCGCACTGCCCTTAGGTCTTTGATGTTGATATGTAGGGAGAGCTCATCCTGCGACCACAGGCCCTGTGTCGGAGGTCTCCCACATGCACCCTCATCCCAGATCCAACGCATCCATGACCAGGGACAAGGAAGGTTGAGGGTTGTGGAAGGGGACTCCTTTGCACATTGCTCGAGGGTTGAGCCACCAGTGGAGGGACATGAGGACCTGTCCTGGCACCGTGACCACTGAATTCAAGCTGTTGCGCCCTGGGGGGTAGGCCAAGGCAAGCCATGCCTGCAAAAGTCTGAGTCGCAGCCTGGCGTGCGAGGTCACAAGTGAAAGCAGCCATGTGGCCGAGGAGACTCAGGCACTCCCTTGCTGTTGTGGTTGGGAATTGCTGGAGGCTTTGAATTATGTCCGTGATGGCTCAGAATCAGGTCTCTGGCAGAAGAGCTTGCACCTGAATCGAGTCTAACACTTCCCCAATGAATTCTATTCTTTGAGTCGGTTCCAAGGTCTACTTCCCCAAGTTGAGGAAGAGACCCAGTAGCTCAAACAGATTTGGGACTGCACCTGCCCCCTGGTGCGGCCCCTGAGCAACCAGTCGAAGTAGAGGTATACTTGCACCTGCTGTCGACGCAGGAAAGCAGTCACCACCGACATGCACTTGGTAAACACTCAGGGGGCTGCTGAGAGGCCGAATGGTAGGACAGTGAATTGGTAATGCTTGTGGTTGACCATGAAGCGTAGGAAGCACCAGTGTGCAAGACGAATTGCTATATGGAAGTATGCATCCTTCATGTCGAGGGCGGCGTACCAGTCTCTCAGATCCAAAGAGGGGATAATGGTGCCCAGGGAGACCATGTGGAACTTCAACTTTGCCATGAATTTGTTGTGTCTGAGCAGATCTAGAATGGGTCTGAGACCCCCCGGGCCTTGGGGATTAGGAAGTATTGGGAATAGAATCTCTTGCTCCTTAGCTCCTGAGGAATCTCCTCCACCGCTCCCATGGTGAGGCGCGCCTGCACCTCCTGGATAAGGAGTTGCTCGTGAAAAGGGTCCCTAAAGAGGGACGGGGAAGGGGGGTGGGAGGGAGGGTAGGAGCAGAACTGGAGAATATCCCACTTCCACCGTATGGAGGACCCAGGGGTCCGAAGTTATTTGGGACCAAGCATGGCAGAAGTGGGACAGACGATTCAAAAAAGATGGGATGGATCCGTAATCAAGGCCGGTGCACCGTCCGTGGGCGCCCCTTCAAAAGGCTTGCTTGGAACTAGACGATGGATTAGTTGGGCCCTGTCCCAGCCCAGAAGGGGGGTTGGAAGGCTTCCTTCTGCCGTTCCTGCCCCTTCTCCTGTAGAAGTCCTGCCTTGGCCAAGGAGGGTAGGAGTGCTGCTACTGTTGTTGGGGCTTGAAATGTTTGTGTTGGGTTGCCAGGGTGTGCATACCCAAGGATTTCATAGTAGCCCTTGAGTCTTTTAGGCTATGTAGCTGAGAGTCAGTCTGCTCCGCGAACAGGCCCACCCCATCAAAAGGCAAGTCCTGCATTATCTGTTGAACCTCGGGCGGAAGGCCCGAGGCCTGCAACCATGAGCTACACGTCATGGCAATACCGGAGGACAAGGTGCATGCCACCGAGTCCGCAGCGTCCAGTGCGGCCTGTAAAGAGGTCCATGCCACCGCCTTGCCCTACTCCACTAAGGCTCCAAACTCCTCCCTGGACTCTGACAGAACCAGTTCCTTGAATTTGAGAATCGAGTTCCAGGAGTTGAAGCTATACCGGCTCAGAATTGCCTGCTGATTGGCAATCCTGAGTTGCAGTCCCCCCCGTCGAGTACACTTTACGCCCAAACAAGTCCAGGCGCTTGGCATCCTTGGACTTAGGTGCTGAGGCTTGCTGCCCCTGCCTCTCCTTCTCGTTCACTGCTGCAACCACCAATAAACAAGGCTGCGGGTGTGTGAAGAGGTATTCGTACCCCTTCGACGGGACGAAGTATTTCCTCTCAATGCCCTTGGCGGTGGGAGGGATGGAGGCCGGGGTCTGCCAGATGGTCTTGGCATTGGCCTGTATGGTCTTAATGAGGGACAGACACACCCTCGAAGGACCTTTCGGGGCCAAGACGTCGACCACCGGGTCCTCAGACTCCACCACCTCCTTGGCCTGCAGACCCATGTTGCATGCCACCCTGTGAAGGAGGTCCTGGTGGGCGCGGCTGTCTATGGGAGGCGGTCCAGAGACAGACGCTCGGGAGCCTTTAGACTGGGTGCCTTGCGCTTGGTGGTATGCCCACAGGGTCCAAAATGGCCACTGCGTTGGTTCCTGCCACTGCGCAGACCACAGCCCTGCCCTCATCTCAGAGCGTCCATGACCCGACCAGTGCCAACCCCGCTCTCAGTATCTAGATCCCGCCTCTGAGTCCGAAGACCAGGATGGCAATGGCCAGGGCGGTGCCGAGCGGAGCTGATCCTGCGAGCACTACCACGCCGGAGAGCAATGTCGCTACGCCGGAGAGCAGTGCTGCTACACCGGAGAGCAGTCCCGCCACCTGGAGCTGCACGGGGTCGCTGAGCGGCACCGGGACCTGCCGTGCGACGGGGATCGATGCGTGGATCGGCATTGCGAGTGGGAGCACTGGCGTAACCTGGAGTGGGGCTGCAAGTATGACCGGTGCCACAATTGCAAGTGACACCGGGACTATCAGCGGCGCCGAAGGACGGCGCATCGCTGGTTTGCCTCGAGACGGTGCCATGCAATGCGGTACCGGAGGCTTGGCGCGAAGGGTGGGTGACCTTGGTGCTGTCATGGCAATGAGGTCCCTCGCAGCCTCAAAGGTGTCCAAGATGGATGGCAGTTCCACCTCCTTGATGACCTGGGCCGGGGAGTCCAACAGCACCAGACTCAACGGTCCTCCTTGCAGGGCCGAAGTCGATGGTGCCATCTTTGCAGGCTTCGGTGCTGGGTGCTCCTCTTGAGGACACATCCCATTGGCCTGCTCCAGACGGGTGGACCTCTGAGATGGAGAAATGCTCCTTTCTTGCTTCCGGTGCCACTTCTGCACCAGGGAGTTGGAGCAGTGCTGGGTCAATCCCGCCATTTTCAGCACCGGGGAGCATCGGTGCCACGGGTCTCTGCCAGAGTCCTTCCGCGGTGCCGCTTCCACCAGTGTCGCCAGGGCGCTACACACCAATGAATTTTAAAAAAAATTTTTTTTTTTTTTTTTTTAAATGGTGAGACATATACCTATCTATCTCATAGAGCTGGAAGGGACCCTAAAAGGTAATCGAGTCTAGGACCAAGTACTGATTTTGCCCCAGATCCCTAAGTGGCCCCCTCAAGGATTGAACTCACAACCCTGAGTTTAGCAGGCCAATGCTCAAACCACTGAGCTATCCCTCCCCCTCAGCGCCGGGTCTTGCCATGCCGGTGGAAGTTGTGGTCTAAGTGGCGCCTCCATAAGGAGCTGCTTGAGGCGAAAGTCTCGCTCCTTTTTGGTTCTGGGTTGAAACCCCTTACAAATCCTACACCAATCAGCTTGCTGAGCCTCCCCAGACGCTTTAGACAAGCGTTGTGGGGTCGCCCGTTGGTATGGGTTTGCTGCAGGACTTGCAGGGCTTGACCCCCTCAGACTTGGGCATGTAAGCCCTCCCAAGGAAAAGCGGTCGGGATAGAGGGTAAACTCCCCCAGCCCAATTGCTAGCTACAAACAACTAAAACTAACTAAAAAGTACAGAGAACACAAACAAAGCTAGGGAAACGTGGTAGAACTTGCTGAGCAAGACGCCACAGTTCCAACGACCGTCGCTGGAGGTAAGAAGGAACTGAGGCAGCACCGGGTTGGCAGGGTCATATATTGAGCGCCATGAGGGCGCCACTCCAGGAGGCTCCACAGCCGACCCGACAGGTGCTGCTAGGGGAAAAACTTTCCGATGACTGTACACTCGGCGCGTGCACACCTAATTGGAATCGATATGAGCAAGCACTCGAAGAATAACACTACATAATCATGCCAGTTTCAATTATTTTGGTAATATATTTCAAAATACCTGTCAGTAACTATGTCTGTAACAATACAGACAACAACAACAACAAAAAGATTCCCCCAGAAGTAGAGAGTTAAAGAAACCCCTACAACAACCCAGTTCCTGTTTCTCTGCACCCTCCTGCCCAGAGCACAGCCGTGGGGTCAGACACCCGCACCCCTTCCTCCCAGAGCCCAGCCACACGCCTCCACCCCCACGCCCCCAGCCCAGACATCCGCACCCCCTCCCACCCAGCTGCGGGGTGCCACTCAGCCCTGACACCCGCACCCCTCCCCCCCAACAGCCCAGCTGCGGGGTGTCCCCTTCCCCCCCCCCAATGACCCACATCCCTTCCCCAGAGAGCCGCACCCACTCCTCCCCAGGACCGAGCTGCAGGGTGACCCCAAGCCCAGACACTCATACTCCTTCCCACTCAAAGCCCAGGGATCCAGAGGGAGAAACAGCCTGATGCTGGAGCCAGGATTTGTATTGAGTTGCCTGCATGCCACCTCCTTCCTTCATGGCGTGCCATGAACTGCAGCTACCACAAGCCATCCAGCTCCCTTTCCTACTCAAGCAGTGACTTCTATTTGCAAGTTGGGCTTTCCTGGATCCAGTGGCCCCTAGTGGCAGCCAGCAGCTCTGCAGCAGCAATTCTGCAGGGGAAAAAGGGAAATTCTGCGCAGAACATTAATTCTGAGCAAATTCTGCATTGCACAGTGGCGCATAATTCTCCCAGGAGCAGATACTGAAAACTACATTAAAAATTGTATGAATGTATGACAATGAAAATATGTAAGAAGGTTATTGGGGATGGATTAGATATTTAAAAAAAAAAAAAAAAAATCACGGTATTTGCCACAAAGAGTTTACAATCTAAAGAGAGAATAAAGTGTAAAAAAAATAGATACAAGTGAAGTGGCTAATATGGTTATGGATCACATCTTAAAATGTTTAGGATATGCAATTTTGTGTATATGCACACAGATAAAAATCTGTATTCCTAAAACATTTTAATGTCAAGATGTTGTCCATGATCACCATAACTACTTTATATGTTGTATCTTTTTCCTTATTCTCTGTCTTTTAAAATTATAAGCTATTTGAGACAGATTGTGCTTTTTTTTACATTTGTACAATGCCTAGCACATAGTGGAATGTGACTGGAAACAATAAAATAAAATAAAATAAAATGATTGCTTTGGGGGAGGAAAAGCAGTGAAATATAAAACTTACAGGTCAAGGCTCAATCACCCCTAGTAAGTAGGCCAGGGCACCCGCCTCCTTACCTTTAACTCTGAAGGATCCAAAATATTCAATAAGTGTGAAAAGAATTGTTCAGCACTGCGATAACGTTGGTCCGTCAAGGCTGTATAGCCATCATGAACAAGCGACTTCAACATTTCTGGCAACACAGTTAAATCCACCTACAAAATTCAATCTTAACTAAATCAAATTTTGTTGACTATGTTATGAAACAAGCTACTAATTATTAAAAACGCTATCCAAGTCATGATTAAATAATATCAGAGTTCAATCTTTTCTGCATTTTGGTTACAAGAGTTCCACCTTTCTGAATTTAGTTCAGTGGCAACATTCACTTTGACCTAACTTGTGGGTATTCAAAGTTTGCACAGAAGCAACTTTGGTAAACTTTAAAAATATTGTTTCAGACCCATCCCCCCCAACAACTTCACTGGCTTCCCATTCATTTAAAAATTGTCATCCATGTATGTCAATGGTCTATTGTTCCAACGTACTTCACAGACCTAGGCCTTGTCTACACTACAAAGTTTTGTTGGCAAAAGTTATGCCGCTTTAATTAAAACCGCTGTTGCATGTCCACACTAGCTCCTTGTGTCGGCAGAGTGCATCCACACTAGCAGCTTTTGCATCAACACAGAGCAGTGCACTGTGGTAGCTATCCCACTGTGCAACTGGCCGCAGGGTGCTTTGGGAAGGGTGTTGCAATACCTCATGGGTCAGGTACAGCATCACATGAGGCAGGTTTCTCAGTCCCATCATTCCAGGGGCATCCTAATAGATTGTCAGTTGAAGTGTGTGCGGGGAGGGAAAGGAGAGTGGTGTGGCTGGGGTAGGTGAGACAGCAGGCTGACCACCTATCCTGAGGCGGGGGAGCGGGACACATACCCCAGGTCAGCCCCCGTCTCTGCTTGGCAGTCGGCACAGCAGTCTCCCCTAATGCAGACCGCTCTGCCTGCCTGCCTATGGTTCTATGATTCTCTCCAAGTTCTCCCACAGCCTCCTCAGCTGCCGGAAGCAGCATCCTGAGCAGCTCTGTGAGCTCTCCGTGCTGAAGAATGTCAAAGCAGCTCAGCAGTCATCCATCGTCCCCCCTGCTCCCCACAGCAGCAGTCTGCCTGCCGCTGTGCTCCCAGTGCAGGGCAGAACAGGAGCATTCCACGCTAATGATTTGCTCTTTGTTCCCCAAACTGAGCAGCAGGCTGAGCTGTCAGATACTTCCCAGAGCTTTGAAAGGGAAGAGGCGCATACCTGCAGGGCAGCAGAGATCAAAACAGTGAGCAGAGCGGTCATGCAGGCATTGTGGGATACTGGTGGAAGTCAGTTATGTTGACAAAACAAACAGCAGTGTCTACACTGACCCTTTGTTGCTTTAACTTTGCCACAAAAAGCTTTATGCCTCTCATTGAGGTGGTTTTATTTTGTCTGCAAAACAGCAGGGATTCGCCACCAAAAGTAGCTTTGTAATGTGGACAGCTCCCGTGTTTTGTCAGCAAAAGGCAGCTTTTACCAACAAAACTTTGTAGTGTAGACAAGACCTTAGTCTCTCTAAATCTCAACTCCTCGGTCCCGTTACATGATTTCATCACCATGGTTCAAGAGTCTGCTCCTCAACACTTTTACCATCTAAAAGCAGACTTCCTATATTTTTTCACCTTACACCCACCCATTTCTCTAAAACAATAAGCAATTTGAAAACATTTTTTTTCTCCCTGGTCTATATACTTTCACTTTTGGTCTTCTTTTATATTTAATGCTGAAATATCTTGGGTATTGTATTAGCTTGTTACTCCTCTACAGTTGCTGTACACATGAGATAAACACAGAAGTCATTAGTTCATGAAGTGGTCTAATATCTTAGGCTCTGATACTATGCTGTGGACCACAATGGACTGCTGTGCAGAAGTCCTCCAAGCACAAATAGTTGCAGGATTGGGGCCTTAGTATTTTGAACAAGTAATTAAGGAAAAACAAAGCTGAATTTAATGTCATGAAGTAGCTACTATGCATAGGTATCAATTACTTGTTAAAGAAGACTGCATAAGGATTTTTACAACGCACAAACAAGGGAGTACATGTACGTATATGCACACAGACCATAATACCTCATTGTTCCTATGTCAGGCAGACCTGTTTTATAAGCTTTCATTCCTCATTTTCTTTTAAGATATGAAATAATTTAAATGTAAAAAATTATGAATAAAGCTCATCATTGTCTCTCCAGGCAATGGAAGATAGGTTTGGGGGTTGGAAAGGAATTATAAAAGTGGGAAAATATTGGACGGAGGAGGATGACTTGAGATCCTAAGCTGCCCAATTTCCTGATAGTGTGTTATACTGAATTATACTGCTGTATTTTAATTACACTTCAGTATTATTTTGGTGTATTTTTAAGCTTTGTCAAGGGTGTTAGAGGGTATCAATAGGTCCCCCTTTTCCTATTTACATAAATCCAAATTAATACATTAAAAACAAACTGAATACTAAAGAAATTCATTATTGCACATACTGTAATGATCTCCTAAATCATGCCTAAAATTACAGTTTTCAGTATGTAAAATTGTTTTATTTTCAGATTCTTTAAAGTAGAAATTAAAAAGTTATGACTGTAATGTTTGAAGTAATTTTCTAAATATTAATGTTTCACCCAAACATTAAACATTTTAATGAAGTGAAAACGAAAGCCAAATCTAACTAGTCCTGTTGGTACCACTGAAGTGAGATTTCAAAGTAATGATCTGGTCAAATCCATGTTAACATCTTCTCATTCTGTGCTGAGAATAGCCTGTGTCAAACACTGGGGCCTTACAGAACATTTTAAATTTCAAAAGTTTTATCTTGATGAATTTTAGATTAACTTTCATCCATCAAAATTCAGATTTTGGAAGTCAAGCTGCAAAAACCATAGCTGAATTCCAAAACAAAATGGTTACTAAAATTGCTGTATTTGCAAAAAAAATAAGAACATTCATCTACTCTTCGGGCAGAATGGAGAGAATGCTGATGGTGAAATTTGCCATAAGTCTGAAATTGTATTTATTTTCCTGATCTTTGAGTGACTGGTTGTCAATTTATGTTATTTTTATTATTATTATGTGATTCTTGTATTGAATTTTCTGTAAATTGGTGACATAAATGTCTTTCTTAGGACTCATGGCCCAAAGACAAGCATGCCACCAACTTAAAGTAGTTTTGTGTCTCTTGAGTTTTGATATTTTTGGAGGATCATTGGACAGCCTCTATGATGAATAAAATATGTAATATTTTTAAAGATGTTCACCTAAGAGGTACTTTTCCAAAGCCGATGCCTACTTAATTGTAAACTTTCATTAAAATGTCCTAATCTGCACTTGATTAGCAACACAATAAATTAACACTGCAGCAGAATGTAGGGGCTGATGGGGTTTTATTTGGTCCTATTGTACCACAGAGTAGACATAGCCCTGTTCAGAAGTTTGTGCTTGTCTGATAGATCTGTACTTAACCCCTAGGCTGTCTCAACATTTTAATTAAATGCCATTATTTTATTTTTTAATACTTAAGTAATGTCATTGCCAAGATAACATGATTTATTCAGACAGAGACATGAAAAGTTTTTTTCCAACTAAGATGCTAATGTTTTCAGTTGTTTCCTTCATTTACCTTTCGGATAGCACTACAGAGTTTATCCTGGATGTTTTTAGAATCGATCTTCAAACTCAGATGATCTCTACAATTAAAGACAGTATTAGCATCACTGCAATTTTTAACTTGAAATTTGTACATATACATTTTATATACTCCATTCTTCAGAGGGTGAAGAAATTCCTTTGCTTATGTAGCCATATGGGGTACGCCTGCACAGCAACTGGGAGGGTGCTTCCCAGAGCAAGTAGACAGATATGCACAAGCTCTGTTCAAGCTAACACAAAAAATAACAGTGTGACTGCAGCATCAAGGACGGGGCATCAGGCTAGCCACCTGAGCCACTCTGCTATTTTTAGTGCACTAGCTCCAGCTTAGCTAACATGGGTCTCTCTACCAGTGCTGAGAAGCATACTCCCAGCTTCTAAAGACATTTGATTATACATTCATCTCTGCCCCATGTTCAAGGGCAGCAAGCACCCAGCACATGAGAAGTGTCCTAAAGATTGTGTGCTAAGAAACTGGAGATTTCTAGGAAGGGATCTGTCTGTTGTATACAGTAGAGCAAGTGTGAGGGGACCTTGAAAATGATATGATAATTTAGCCACACCATTTAGCCACTCTGCTGGTGTAGCTAAATTTTAATTCACTAATTAGTATGAGATCCATGGCATCCTAGACTGCACAATAAACACGTTCATTGTTATGGCTAGGCTCTATAAACTTTTCACAGCAACAGCCACAAAGATATAAAAGTAGACTGTGATTAAGTAATGGCATCAACACATTTTATTAACAAGAATTTTCTAATTTTGCATTTATTTATAAAATTGCAAATGGCCTCTGAACAATACAAAAACTTCAAACAGTGCAGCCTCTCCATGACAGATGTAGTAATTAAAGAAATTTAGTCAACTGACTGGACCTGTAAACTTAATCCAAGTGTAGTTCAGCTCTGAAAAGTGACTTCAAAATGCCCTGGTAGGGTTTCATACTTTGGTGTCTCACTAACTCCATATCAAATTTGTTTCTGGCTGTGAGAATGACAGATTATGTATTCAGCCACCAGTAGCTTGCCAATCATTTTACCATCTAAAAAACTGATAAATTATAACTATTGTGATAAAGAATGTTACAGCTGAAAAGCAAACCAAAAAAATTCTGCTGTGCCTAGACACAGTTCTCTATCAAAGGATCTTTGAATACCTATCTTTGATCACAAGTCTAATTATCTGAGAGGTAAAAACACCAAACTGACAGCCTTAATACAAACTTAAAATGTTATGGCCCATGTACCATTCTTAGAAGTTTTAATAATTATTTTATGACTTTTATGATAATTATTTTTCAAGGTAAGATCTACTGTAATAACTACAGGCTCATCTTAATTTCAGTAATGCATTTACTATAATCAAGAAACCCTTCAGCAGAAGTAAACAGCTGTGCAGTACAAGATGGTTATACAAGCAGTGATTTGGATTTGTTTGTATTCCCCTTCTCCCACGTGCACACTATTTTTTGACATTTGTTTATAGACATTTCTCTGGTGATTGTAACACTAGCATCTCAATACCTTTGAACCAATACAAATGTGTTAAAATTAGCAATTCTGCTATTACTTTTCTTTTTTGCCAATCTGTTTTTTACAGTAACTTCTATGCCTTGTGAATAGGGTTGTCATGTGTCCAGTTTTCGACCGGAACACCCACTCGAAAAGGGACCCTGGCTGCCGTTAAAAGTCCGGTCAGCAGCACAGCAGGGCTAAGGCAGGATCCCTACCCGGCTCTGCGTGGCTGCTGGCCAATGGGAGCTGCGGGGGTGGTGCCTGAGGGTAGAGGGAGTGCGCACTGCACAGAGCCGCCTGGCTACGCCTCGGAGCAGAGAGACATGTCGCCGCTTCCGGGGAGCTGCCAAAAGCAAGCGCCACCAAGAACCTGCATCCCTCACTCCCTCCTGCGCCCCAACCCCCTACCCCAGCTCTGAGCCCCTTCTTGGAGCCTGCACCCTGCATCCCCTCCTACACTCCAACCCCCTGTTCCAGCCCTGAGCTCCCTCCCGCACCCAAACTCCCTCCCGGAGCCCATATCCCAACTTCCTGTTCCAACTCAGAGCCCCCTCCCACCCTGGAGCCCACCCCAGCCCAGAGCCCTCACCCCCCTGCACCCCAAACCCCTGCCCCAGCCTAGAGCCTCCTCCCACATCCTGAACCCCTCATTTCTGGCCCCAGCCTGGAGCCCACACCCCCAGCCGGAGCCCTCACCCCAACCCCAACCCCCTGCTCTAACCCAGTGAAAATGAGTGAGGGTGGGTGAGAGTGAGCAACAGAGGGAGGAAGGATGGAGTGAGTGGGGGGCAGGGCCTCATGGCAGAGCCTCAGGGAAGGGGGCGGGGCAAGGGTGTTTAATTTTGTGCAATTAGAAAGTTGGCAACCCTATTTGTGAGGTTGCAAACTTATTTAGAGCATTCACTTACTTACAAATGTTAATGAATAATTGTTGGAACATGATTTTAGATACTTATTATAAGACTACTACAGAAAAACCACTGAAGGAGAAAAGTTGAGCAAATTTAGCAGTGAGAACATTTACATAATATTTATATGGTCCTGTTTTTCTGGGTTCCTTTTGTCATTGAAAATCTAATTTTTAATCATGGCTCTTCTTTCTACAGCTTAGTTTCTTCTTCTTGGAGCTTCAAGGAAATCATAAACTTGTGCTTATGACAACCATCTACTGCTACTGAAACAACTGTGATGTCAAATTCACTATTTACAGACTTCTACACAGAATCAAAACAAGGTGAGAACCACCATTGCTGGTCAACCACTTTTAAAAAAAAATATGAACAGCTTATTTATTAGCAAGGAGTGCACACAATGTTGAAGTCTCCAACATGTCAATGAGAGTTTTTTATCCAATATATCTGAATGCCTACCCTCATGTAAAAATTTGTCCTTTCAAGAATATATAAAAATAGGAACAGTGAAAGTTTCATTAATGTTCTTCCGAAGATTTTCACCATGTAAAGTTATTAAAATGATAAAATATCTACTTCTTACCTCGTCTTTTCAGAATCACTGGTTTTGTTCTTTAGTTTTCCTTTATTTTGGTGATTCTCTCCTGTTACATAAAAATATCATTTTGAACCAACTGAATAAAACATTCATTTAAAAGGACACCAACTCGAAAATCACATTTTGTCTGAAATTTTTTTACCTCCAACAGTTACAAATATCTCAGATTAATGTAACTGAAAGAAGTTAATAAAAATATCACTTCTTTCTTTATCCAATTTGTTTACTTTGGAAATTTAACACCACTTCGTGTACAATTTCTCCCTTGCTAGAAGTCCCTTATAATTAAGAAGAAAACCCCTTACAATTGTTTAAAGAAACTTTTTTTTAAACAATCACATATTATAAAGAGGTTATATCAGCAACAAGCTAAAAATTATTTCATTTTGAAAAATTCCAGTTGACATTGTCTAATTTTTGAAGGATTAAAATATCAATATGAGCCTTATTGTAACATATTATGATTTCAATTTGCTGTATTTAGCCACAATACTTAAAGAATACCTTGCTGAACAGACTCATACAGTTCTTTTTGGCTTTACATTGAGAGGGAAAAGAAATTGAGAGAATAAACACTCGAGTATACCCAATCTAAATAAATCATTTTCTCTACCTATGCCAGTCCATGCTGTAATGTTCTACGGGTGAGGAGAATTCATGACAAAGTTTCTTCCTCTCTATTACATCGTATCAGGCAACTGTAAAAGAGATCTATTTTTTTTTTGGCTTTAGGACTGCAGATCTTTGACTCAGACCAATATTAAGCTCTGGGGCTGTAAAATGTGCAAATGCTTGAAAGATTCAGAGGCTCAATAGCCACAGAAAATTTATTGTTGAACACATGATCGTTGAGCCCGTGTCTTAGAAACCCAGTAATCTGTGAGGTGATACCATTGTCTCCAGTGCAGGTAAGTGATTGAAGTAAACTCCAGTAATTAATTCTAGTACTTCACATATCTTAATATTGTGATGATTACTCAATGGGTTGGTTCCTGTGATAATTTAAAGCTATAACTTTAAAATAATTGTAAAATGGATAATGAATATATTATATATTAGTGGCATTTTTATATTAATTTAGTACAAATGCTATAGGTAAAAGCACAACATAATGAAAATGCAACAAAATGAAGAAAAACTTTTAGAAGTATTTTGATTTCTATTCTGGTCTGCTGAAAATAAGAAGTGAAATCACTGACTCGAAAACGATTTTTGCTCACTTTCTTGCCTGGAGATGAAGGAAATGAAATGTAAGATTGGATGTTTGAATGTGTGTTTATAATTAAGTCAAAATTCAATGTTTATCATATTTTTATTTTTGTTTTGAATGTTTAGTAGGTTTTAAATGAAAACTTTATGAGACAGTCAATTATTTTGCTGCTCAACCTTTCACCAGTCCATGATCAGAAGTTCTGATTATCTGTGTAAGCGAAATGATGTTTTGGGACTCCTAAATAGACAATTAATAGTTGACAATGTTCAGTTATAGATCTGGTGAGTGCTGGATTTTGCCAGGGTTCTTCATGACATGCTAAGTTATGAAAATCAGGGTTTTCTCCCCCCCCTCCAAAAAAATATGCTAAATCGATCACAACTGGATAAAAGGCTTAGCAAATGCGAGGATATACTTTATTCTGACTCACTGAAGTACTGCAGGAGGATTTTTTTAAATCACCGATTTAAATTAGGCTGAGGCGCTGTAAAACTAATTTGAAAATATGTGCTACTGCAACTTTAGATGAAAATGTATAATGAATATATTATACATTAGTGGCATCTTTTATATGAATTTACTAAAAGTGCTATAGGTAAAAAAACAACATGTGAAAATTAAGACTGTGATTCTGCAAATTCTTAAATAGGTACACCACTGTATACTTAAAAGTTAAACATATGCATAAGTGTTTGTAGCATCAGGGACTAATATTTTTATTATCAACTTCTTAGTGGTATAAAATCTTTGTCACTTCAAAACAAAAATTACCTCAGTGTTAACAATGAAAAGTTACTTAGACTTTCAATATATTAATAAAATAATTATGAACTTTAGAATAAACAAACCAAAACCTTTTAAAAAATAGGAGCCTAAAGTTAAGATGTCTGTGGGAGCTCTGCACTGTGCAGGTTCAAATATTTACTGAAGGTGACACTTACAAATAATAATGCACAATAGATTCCTCATACTTGTAACCTGTGGGAAACTAGCAAGTGAAAGCCTGTCGGAAACACAGTGTTTTATTTCAGAGTAGCAGCCGTGTTAGTGTTTTATGTATATCCTCATTTTAGCATTTAAATGTACAGATTAAATTCTCTTTTCATTATTACACTGGAGTGTTCTTTTAAGGAACTGATATTGCATGCAAACAAACATTAAAAAACATAACCAAAACCCCATTAAAACAGTTTTTGTACCTTTGTCCTGCTAATTGCCTAATTAGTTTATGACCCATCTTCTTCTAACGTTTAAAGAGCATATATAGAAAAGAACACCACAATATTAAGTGCAACACAAACTTAAGTCCAAAAAAGAAAAAAAACATTCCAATTGATATGATTCTATTTTATCTTCAATGCATTTCATATTTAAAATATAAAAGACAACAATTAAAAGGAAAACGACTTGCTCCATTGTGTAATATAAGCCTCCTCTTCCACTGATCATCCAGATCAAGCACTGCTTATCTGAGAGCATTAATACTTACTTATAATCTCAATTTGCTCTTAAAATACAAAACTACAAAAAAACCTCTGCTGAAGTTTATTTAACATACCCATAGGAGAACATATTCAAATGTAAATGAAAAGCACTTACCCCTGAAACACTTTAAAGCTTTACCAGAAGTAACACTAACTCTGACAGGGAGTGCCATTAGGAATGAACAAAAATATACTACAGAAAGACAAACACACTCAAAAAAATACATGTAAACAACACTGAAAGGAAAAGAAGCCAAATGCAAATTAAAAAGAAACGGAGGCACCAGGGTCCTATATAAAATCTCCCACAAGCCACAGCCCTTCACTGAACAAAGAACCCGGAAAAGAATACTCCCTCCCTCCACCCACCTAAAATCTGTAACTAGACATGCACAGCATAACTCCTCCTGCCAAACCAAGGCCAAGCTAAATATTTCCTCCAAAATCAGTATGAACACAAAGAATATCTTGTACTATAGACACTTACAAGGAAAACAAAAACAAACAAAAAAACCCCCTAAAAACTCTAAAGAGAACAGAATGAAAAGCTAGGCACATTTTCTAAGAAATTCATATTAAGGAACAGCAATTCACAGCCCTATTATCTGCTTAGCCTTAGTGTGTTCTCTCCCCT
Source organism: Terrapene triunguis (assembly GCF_002925995.2). NCBI lineage: Eukaryota > Metazoa > Chordata > Testudines > Emydidae > Terrapene > Terrapene triunguis. The sequence goes on from NW_020664382.1 coordinate 5,016,058, forward strand.
AAACACTCAATCCTTCACTAGCCCCCATTATTTCTTCTGCACCATCTCTAAAATGGATTAACCTTTTCTCTCAACAGCACCCAGGTTCATGCCTTGGGCCTCTCTTGCCTCAGCTATTACAAAAGCCTCCTTAGCCTTCTTGATACTCAGATTTTGCCCCTCCAGACTATCCAAATACAGCTGTCAATATTATTTTCCTCCTGACCATGATTTTCTCCCTTCATAGATCTCTTTACTACCTTATAGGATCTTTCGGCATTAAGTCCTTGCAATACTGCACAATTCTATGCCAGCTAACATCTCTTCCCTATAATTCTACTACATCGCATCTCTTCACTACTCCAAAACTTGTCTAGACTTGTCCCTTTCTACCTTTTCTGGCTTCAAAAATACCTTCTTTCTTCCTAGTACTTTACATACATACATACATACATACATACATACATAATATATATATATATATATATATATATATATATATATATATACATACATACATACACACACACACACACACACACGCGCGCGCTTAATTGTCCTGTGAATCATTCATACTACCAGATCACTCTTCAACACTTCCTGTTCTGTCGTGCATTGTTTGGTGTTGTATCCACTTCTGGTTTTAGGGTTCAGTCTTGCATGGTGCTCTTTACTCTGGCTCCAATTCAGCAGAAGCATTTAAGCACGTGTAGTTTCAACAGGACTACTTTTGTGCTTAAGCACTTAAGAAATTACTCACCTAGTGCAGTAATGATGGTTCTTTGAGATGTGTGTCCCTATGGGTGTTCCACTGTAGATGACTCCTGAGTAGGGTTGCCAACTTTCTATTGGCACAAAACCGAACACCATAGCCCTGTCCCTTCCCTACCCTGCCCCTTCTCCAAGGCCCCACTCACTACATTCCCCCTCTCTCAGTGCCTCGTTCTCCCCCACCCTCGCTCACTTTCACTGGTCTGGGACAGGCGGTTGGGGTGTGGGAGGGGTTGAAGGCTCTAAATGGGGTGCGGGCTCCAGGGTGAGACCAGAAATAAGGGGTTCATTGGGCCAATATAGTTACTGAGGGTTTATGCTTGAGGAATTGAGGCTTATTAAGAAGATGTATTGTATAACCTTTTACTGCTTGTGTGGCTCTCTCAAATTGCTTTGCATTCAGCAAATTGTATCTGAATTCACTGGTACCGGTAACAATCTGCCAGCCGTGAGCCAATAAAGATCCATTTCTACACCATCAGCCCCCTATTTCCCCTATCCTTCTGGCCGAAGTGATGGTGATGAGGAACACTGTCTTCATGGAGAGGTGAGTTAGTGAGCAAATGGCCATAGGTTCAAACAGTGGTCTAGTCAGCCCTTTTAAAACTAGATTGAGGAATGGGGGTGTTTAGGTTGCGGGAAGATGTTTGCTATGCCTTTGAGACACCTCTTCATAGTTGGGTGGGAGAAGAAGTAGCCTTCTTCCTGTTGGTGAAAGGTTACAATTGCCACTAGATGGACCTTCTGTGAGCTAGTAGAAAGGCCTGATTTCTTTAAGGATAATGGGTATTCTAATACAAATGGCAGGGTAGACCTAGCAGGTGTGATGCCTCTGGATTGGCACCAAATCTGAAACATCTTCCACTTCTGGAGGTAGGTGCAACGAGTAGCGCCCTTTCTACTGTGCAATAGCACCTCTTTTACCTCCTCAGAGCAAGATGCCTCTATGTGCTGGAACCACGAAGGAGCCATACTTTGAGTCGCAGGGTCCGCAAGTTGGGATGGAGAGTTCACCCCTGGTTCTGCGACAAGAGGTGAGGAGTGACCGGAAGGCTCATTGGTCGACAAACTGCCAGGTACGACAGGTAAGGATACCCCGTGTGTCTGGGCCAAGTAGGGGCGATCAGAATGATGTTCGCCTTGTCCTTTACCTTCAACAGGACCTTCCATCAGTTGAGGAAATGGGGGAAAATGCATACAGGAGGCCTTCGTCCCAAGGAAGGAGAAATGCATTTCCCAAAGAATGATGCCCAATCCCCTCTCTGAAGCAGTACTGGGGACATTTCTTGTTCTGGAGAGTCACAAACAAGTCTATTACTGGCGTACCCCACTGCTGAAAAATGTTGTGTAGGGTTGTCACCTCTATTTCCTATTCATGGTTGTGCAGGAATTTTGGCTGAGACTATTGGCCGTCGTGTTGTGTATTCCTGGTAGATAGGCTGCTGATATCAGAATGTTTTTTTAAATGCACCAGTTCCATTAACTTCAGTGCTTCCATATACAGGGAGTGAGACCAAGCGCCTCCCCGTCAGTTTATGTAGTACATACAGGTCATATTGTCCATCATGACCTTTGTATGCATGTCCTTGATCAGCAGAAGGAAATGGATGTATGAGTTTCTGACCACTCTGAGCTCAAGCAGATTCATGTGAAGGCATGTCTCTGCTGGGGACCATTGGCCCTGTATTATATGACCGTTGAGGTCCACTCCCCTTTCTATGAGGTCTCCAATCTCCCTTTTTCTTTGGTATCGGGAAGTAGCGAGAGTAGAAGCCTTTGCCCCTGAGATGCATGGGTAGAGGCTCTACAAGCTCACATGGTTCACCTCTTAGTGTAGTAGACTCTTGTGAGAAGGGTTCCTGAAGAGCGATGGGGAAGGGTATTTGGGAGGAGGAAGGGAGGAGAAGTGGATTGCATATCCATTCTGGACGATTTCAAACACCCACTTGTCGGAAGTTATCCGTTCCCAGGGGCTGCAGAATGGGGAGAGGCGATCTCTGAAAGGAGGAGAGGAATCTCCCAGTGTGTAGTAGTAGAGAGTGTTCTACGGGGACCTCAACCAACCCGTCAAAACTACCATTTTGATATTGATGGCTGTGACAAAGTGGTTTGTGGTCCCAACTGCTTCCGCTTAGGGAACCTCTTCCCTTGACGTTCATAGGGCCTCTGCGATTGCCACTGAGACATATATTGCAATGAAAAGGCCTTAAATTGTGGTTGAGGGCTATGCTTCCTTTTGTAGGCTGGAGTGTAAATTCCTAATGAGCGGAGGGTCACCGAAGAATCCTTCAGTGTGTGAAGGGATGCATCCGTCTTCTCAGTGAACAGCTTCATTCTCTCACAGGAGAGGTTCTCCACTGTCACCTGGACCTCTTTGGGGAAACCTGATGACTGCAGCCACGAAGCCCCTCTCATAACCACTGCAGTGGAAATCAAGCATGTTGTCCATACTTGCCGCATCTAGAGCGGATTGGAGGGACATCTTCGCTACCAGCTGACCCTCGCTGATTATAGCCGAGAATTGGTCTTTATGAGAATCTGACAGCTGATCAATAAAAGAATTTAACTTCCCGTAATTCTGGTAGTACTTGGCCAATAAAGCCTGGTAGTTAGCCACCCGGAACTGCAGAGAGGCAGATGAGTACGCTTTCCTGCTGAACAGGTCTAAGTATTTTCCATCCCACTCAGATGGAGTGGACCTAGATTGGTATTGGCGGCCCCTAGAACTAACTGAGTCCACTATAATAGAGTTCGGAGGCAGGTGAGAAAACAGAAACTTTGTGCCCTTTGCCAGCATAGTACTTTTTGTCTACCCACTTACAGATTGGCAAGGCGGAGGCTGGGGTCTGCCATACGATTCTGGCAGGGTATGGAAGCACCTCATTCACAGGGAGCGCACTCTGGCAGAGGTGGAAGCATGTAGAATATCTACCAGTTTGTGGTGGTGTTCAGTCACCTCGTGTAGTTGAATTTGTAGGGCTTCTGCAACCCTCTGGGCCAATCCTGAAATGACTTGAAGTCATCCACCATGGATAGCGGAGGAGGCATCACTGCCTCATCAGGCGAGGAGAATGATATACAGGCTTGAAGGGTGCCCTCTCTTTCTGCCTGAAGGCTCGATTTCCTCCATCAGTTGTATGGGAGGTTCCGTGGTCCTTGATGCTGTCGCTGAAGGAGGGTATCACACTGGGGGCCCTGGAGGTTTTCTGTCTCTGGGCTGGTCCCAGTATGGCCACTGGGGGTAGCTGGCTGGCAGCTGATACCAGGGATGCCCATACCATGGAGGTTGAGGGGCTGGCAGGCGGTATACCTGTTGCCCATGCTGGAGTTGAGGCCCGTATGGCAGGTATGAGGAGCGTTGGGAAACCAGGTCCTCTGCTCACTCTTCAACCCCTCTGAGGAGAAGGGCGGTGCATGGCACAGAGAGGCCATCGATTCCAATGCCCTGGGGGAGCTCAGTACCGGGACTCTGGCGCTGAGTATGGGTGAGTCCAGTACATCAGATATGGAGAGGCCAGATGCACACCAGAATTCTGTCGGTGCAGAGAGTGTTGGTGCCAGTAGCTGTCGTTGCGGATTGGCTTGTACTGCCCGAGACAGCAATGTGGGCCTGACCAAATAGTCCGCCCATGCCACGTGTACCAGTGTTGGTGCGGTTGACGTGATGATGCGGCCTTCCCCATGGTGGATTTTTTTATGGTTTTCACACCCTCTTGGTAACGGAGCTTCCTTGCCCATGTCTATCGCGTCTTTGGGCTGACCAACTTGCTCTGTCGGCTCAGTACCTTCTGAGCCCTGAATAGTCAATCTACTCAGCTTTGGTGCCGATAGTACCGATGATAAGGATGGAGCCGGGGAACATTTCCAGCTCAATCTGCGTTCTCTGCGGGGACTCAGACCTTTTCTTAAAGGTCTTGAGTGAGTGGCTTGGAATCACCTGCCTTCGACATAAAAGGTTGCAGTCGGTTGAAGGGCCGACTCCGTGAGTAGGAGTTTAAGCTTCAATTCTCTGTCCTTTTTGGACTTGGGTTTTAGCTGCTGGCATAAACCACACCTTTGTGGATTGTGCTGTTCCCCCAAGCAGCAAATGCACTGCAAGTGACCCTCTGTTACCAGGATGGATTCCTTGCAGGTCAGACACTTCTTGAAGCCTGGAGAGCCAGGCATAACCTTGTCCAGGAGATCCCAGGATAGGGTTTGTCTCCCACCATTCTTCTTTTCTTTTTCTTCTTTTTCCTTGTCTTTTTTTTGGCAGGGCAAACTGAAAAACCAAAAGTACTTAAAGAAAAAAAAGCTTCAAGTGAAGCTAAATTTGCAAATCCATGGAGCGTTTATGATCCGTGAACGGAGTGGTTGAGAAGGAACTGAGAGGGAAGTGCCCGTGCATGCTCGCTAGCCTCGAAGCGGGCGAGGAGCTGGGCACACCTATAACGGAGCACACTTAGGGACACTACTTGAAGAAGCATGTATTTAACTTTTACTTGGTCGGGCTAGAGGGCCCAGTGCCTTGCAGGAACAAGCCCTCATATTGTAAACACACACTTCACTCAGCAACCAGGAATGTTTGCAACTCTATATAACCATTTTAAACAAGAACAAGCTCTGATTGCAAAGAGTAACTCTCATGCCTGCTCAACCACTTACAACTGTTACCAGGAAATATCAACACTGTTAACTACATTTAGGAAAAGCAGACTCTTCTTGAAGAGGACAATTACATAACTCTTAAAATCGCCATCTTTGGGCACAGAAACAGAAGCCCCCCCGCGATGGGGATGATTCTCTATAAAGACATTTTTTTGTTTGTTTTTTTTGTGTGCAAGAAACTCAAGTTCTTATCCAAAAACTTATGGAATCTATAAGGAATGGATAGTGACTGCTAGTGTGTATGGGGTCAGTAGCTAGAGAACTATGTGCTCTCTACACACTGTATCCCTTGATTGTTTAACTTCTAATTTACTCCAAATGGAAGCCAGATTTCCTCAAAACATCCTCTATTCTTCAATTTCCCTACTTTTTCCTCCACCTATATGCAGTGTCTTTATTCTGACATTACTCTTCGTTTAGTAACCTGCCTCATTCAAAAAAAAAAAAAAAAAAAAAAAAAAAGAGAGTTTAGTGGAGCTATGCCTCAGTGTTTACATTTACTTGCCACATAAAACACTGAATTGCATCATACCTTTTTATATTGTCTAAACTCAAAAACAACTAAGGGTTGGGGGGGGGGGGTGTGCATGGAAACCGCTACAGCTTAAAGTGCTTTTTCTCCCCAATTACAATTTTTTATTTTTAAATATGTTGGGCTTTGATTTTGGTATTGATTAGTAAACTATGTGTCTTGAAATCATTATGTATCTTAAAGTTATACATGCACGCTAAGAAAAAGGTGCATTCTAATCTTGGACCAAACATAACAGCAGCTGTACTGGGTAAGACCAAAGGTCCATCTAGCCCAATATCCTGTCTTCCAGCAGTGGCCAATGCCAGGTTTTTCAGAGCAGTGGTTCTCAACCAAGGTAAACTTACCCATAGGGGTACACAGAGGTCTTCCAGAGGGTACGTCAATTCATCTAGATATTTCCTAGTTTTACAACTACAGGCTACAGAAAAAGCACTACTGAAGTCAGTACAAACTAAAATTTCATACAGACAATGAGTTGTTTATATTGCTCTATATACTATACACTAAAATGTGAGTACAGTATTTATATTCCAATTGATGTATTTTATAATTATATAGTAAAAATGAGACAGTAAGCAATTTTTCAGTAATTGTGTGCTGTGACACTTTTGTATTTTTATGTCTGATTTTGTAAGCAAGTAGTTTTTAAGTGAGGTGAAACTTGGGAGTACACAAGACAAATCAGACTTCTGAAAGAGGTACAGTAGTCTGGAAAGGTTGAGAACCACTGCTTCAGAAGGAATGAACAGAACAGGTAATCACCAACTGATCCATCTCCTGTCCAAAGGGATAGTCTAACCTGCTGCTCTTGCCTGACTCATTTACGCTGGTCTGTTTAGTTCCACTTTCAATTCCAAATGCATACTGATGAATAAGATTTAATTAACAATGGATGAATAAAACAGGAACGGGACAGCTGGATAAAAAGAGCAGTATGACAATTAATGGGGAAAAATATAAGACAAATGACAGTTTACTGAGATTTAGGTATACAGTATTTTCAAGTCTGCTTGACGGTGGCACAGTTATTTAAGGGGGGGGGGGGGGGGGGAGAAAAACACACCCTCGTTTAAATTTCCATTACTTTTAGAGCTAACTCAGGCAATTAAAAATTAACTCACCTGATGGAAGCACTGAAGACCCGTCTTTATTTTTTGCACTTATAGCATCAGTAGTCACCTAACAACAAATAAACAAACTAGATTTTTCACAGAAAACATATATTAGATAAATATTAAGTTCCAATGACATATTAGAACTATGTTTACGCTACAGATAACTATAAGTATTAGCTGAAGAAATAAAATATTAAAAATAGGTTATGGTATCAACAGTTAAAAGCACTAGAATAGGGACAAATTTCTTTTAAAAAAAAAAAGTAAAATTAGAAGAGATCAACTTTGGTGAGTAAAAGTAACTCACTTATGTTCTCATTCACTATAAATACATTAGAGCAGGGGTAGCCAACCTGCACCTGAGAAGGAGCCAGAATTTGCCAATCTACATTGCCAAAGAGCCACAGTATTATGTCAGCAGTCCCCATCAGCTCCCCTGCCCCGCCTGCCAGCCGCCCTGTGGATCAGTGCCTCCTCTCCCTCCCTGTGCCTCACCCAGGAGGCTCTGGGGGGTGAGGAGAAGAGTGAGGTGTGGCAGGCTCGGGGAAGGGGGCTGGAAGAGGCAGGGCCTTGGGGGAAGGGGAGAAGTGGGGACAGGGCCTGTGGCAGAGGCAGGGGTTGAACAGTGAGCATTGGAAAGTTGGTGCCTATAGCTCCAGCCCCAGAGTCAGTGCCTATGGAAGGAGCCGCAAATTAACTTCCGAAGAGCCACATGCGGCTCTGGAGCCACAGGTTGGCCACCCCGCGTTAGAGCATAGATAGCTAACTAAGGCACCAGTCCTACAAGCTGTTCTCTGTGGGAACAAACCTACTAATGTCCAGGGGGCTCCACATATCTATACAGTCAATCCATATGGAAGAGTTTGCAGGGTCAGGACCTAAATATTTGTTCCAATATCATAACCCCCATCCACTCTACCAGTGAACCAGCCTCAAAGCCCTGTTCATCTGTTTCTCCCACAAGTATCTCTGTGACTTTCTTTGTCATGCTTTCCTTACTGTTGTCTGCCAGGCAATTAACCTCATTCATCTAAATACTATTTCTTCTATTCCAACAATAAATGAATAATTAATACCAATTTTTTTTTTTTAATTAAAAAGCTAGATGGACAGGCCATTGTGTGCACATTGCATAAGCAGCACAGTTGCATTATTGCACTACTGTAACCTTTGTCCTCTTTCTCATCTCTCCCTACCATTTGGCACTCCCACTTGCTATGTCACATCTAAAATTTAGACAGCAGTCTCTTTAAGGTAGCAACTGGGACTTGCCTCTGTCAATGAAACACGCAGAATACTTATGGGCAATCTAAAACAATAGCACAACACAAGCTTCTACCTTACATGGTTTGCTTTATTAGTACCGTATTTCAGCTAAATGCCCACATGAGCTACATCCAATCACAATGTATCGGGAAGAAGATATTTAGTCAAATTCTAATTTTGTCACCAATTTGGCAGGTATCACACCACCCTACTTTTGGTAGCTCAGATCTTCAGGGCTGTCTCTAAAATTCAAGACTTTTCGTAGTGCCACAGGCATAGAGGTCATGATTGCATATAATATTGACAAGAATTCAAAAATATAAAAAACTTTGTAAAAACATTTTTGCTTGCTATGGGCAAACACTCCCCAACTCAAAACCACGAAAACAAGGAAAGCAAGGGTAAAGCCATACACCTATACACATCACTTTCTCATACAAACACACCCTCTCTGAAACCCCACACTGTCCCTACTGTAAGCAAATAAAAAATTATCAAAGTCTCAAAGTGACATCCAGACAATCGTAACTCTGCCTCATGACAGATGGCAATGATTCTGTGGAATTATTCTCTTTTCTAGTTTATGTGATTTTGTTTTGGGAGCCATTTGCCCTTTGGAACCTTAGGCTACGTCTACACTACCCGCCTGAATCGGCGGGTAGAAATCGATCTCTCGGGGATCGAATTATCGCGTCTCGTCAGGACGCGACATTCGATCCCCGAATCGACGCTTGTACTTCATCAGGGGAGGTAGGAGTAAGCGCCGTCGACGGGGGAGCCGCGGAGGTCAATTTGCCGCCATCCTCACAGCGGGGTAAGTCGGCTCCGATACGTCAAATTCAGCTATGCTATTTGCGTATCTTAAATCGACCCCTCCCCCCCCCCGTAGTGAGGACGTAGCCTTAGTCATTTTTAAGATGTTTGTTGTTGTTGTAATATTGAATGTTTACTAAATTTTGTTGCTATTAGTAAGGGGTGTTGTATAATTGTTCACTGTTTGCTAGGAATGGGGAAGCACAATAATTTAGAGTGATATTGTATGCATGTGGCATGTCACAGAGGTAAGGTTGTGTAGGTATTACCTTGGCTGATAAGTGTTAATTTGCTTGGGGAAGGGTTGTTAAAAATGATTAGGTTGCTAAAAAGCAAACACCCAAACTTAAAACCACACAAACAAAACAATACAATTTTATTAAAATGCTAATGTTTAAATTTTGCTGTTTTTAAAAAAAATGAAAATTGAAGATACTGTTAAGATGTAGAGACCAATCAAAGTTAAATTGTCCACAAGGGGTCGTTCTGCTCCCCCCTTCATACCCTTAATCTTCTCACTGAAAGTTCAGGCTAGGGCAGCTGTCAGAACGGCACAGGTGTGCTCCTCAGTCTCTAATGTATCAGCTCCCCCACATTTTTCTGCCCACTCCAAGGCTTCTGTGATATTTAAGAGGGGGAAGGCAGAAGGGGAAACTGATCCCCAAGAGGTTAAGCATCACAGCTCTTAGATGTATTGCTCTGGCAGCAACCCCAGCCATCTAAGGGTTTCAGTATGATAACCCTCAGGCCAAGTCTCATAGTGGGGAGGGTGAGGATGAGGGGAAAGAGGTACTGGGGGTTGAATTTGTGGAGAGTAGATGAGACATCAAAGGGAACACAAAGAGGGAGCCTAGATCATCCCTCCAATTTCCTCAATTACACTATTGCTCAGTAATCACAGTGTTTAAGAAACTCTTAACTTTGACTGGATTCTATAATGCACCTTATTCTACAGAGAAATTTCCAACTCTGCACATTAAACCAATATTGACCCCTTATCTTCTAAGGGGAACAGTAGGTTTTCTTCAAAAAGCCTAGCCAGGAAGCAAATAAATGTGTGGCTGTTCACCTTCTACACTCGTGCTTTTTTCCCTTCCCTGATATCCTTTACATTATACAAGTTGAAGACTTTTCTGCTTCAAATAGAGAGTCAGGCTGTACTTTATATTCTTTTCAAACCTAAACCAGGAGGGCTATTTTTCAAACAACAATGTTTGCAGGAATACATGTGATACTGTTCTATGCTTATTAAATATTAATGAGTGGCCCCTTTGTTCTCATACTATGGAACAGAGTGAAGACTGTATTCCTCATGATTCTGAACTTATCCATACTTCTCCCCCTCACAACTCTTTTCTTTTCCAATATTTGTCTTCAGTCAAATTTAACTTCTCTTTAAAGAAAAAAAATTAGCAGCTCAAATGGAATTTTACTACATAAGAAAAAATACCATGCCCTATGAAAATTTTAATATGCTTTTTATATTTTTTTTAAAAATTAGTCACCTGAATTTAAAGTTCAAATTAGGCTTGACTTGTACATTGTCCTCAAATCAGAATGGCCAAGTTTGAAATTGCTCTTTCAATTTACTGTAAATTTGAATCTCTTAGCACACTGAAATAAGCACATATAATGCATTGACAAGTGTTTTTTCCCCCAATGTCCACTAATTTCTCTCCCATTTTTCTTTAAAAATATTAGCAGTTTAATTTTAAATTTACATTAATCCAGTGTTATAATTGAGCTTTTGTGTGTACAACTCAGTAATCAATTATAGTTCTTAAAGCAACTGAAATGTTGCCACCCCACCGCGCCCGCCCCCCCCCTCCACACACACGAGATGCTCACCATAAAACCCCCCAAAATATTATGTATGCATGATAAGGCCAAATATTTGCACTTGCATATAGTTAACTGTAGTTTAAATAAAACAACTAGAGGACAGTTTAAAATATTATCCATCTACATTTTGCATGGATACAACTATACAATTTCCTAAGATATACCAAGTCTTTGAACAGTAGCTTAAAGAATATTTAAAAGTTTGTTACAGTCAGAGTTTATTGCAACACTGATTATCTGAAATAAGACAGTCTCTCTCTCCCATATCAAGCAATGGAAGCTCCTCTTTTATACTAGTTCTTTAAATTCACACCATTTTTCTAGGACACTGAGTTTCAAAAGGCACTTGTTTCCTTTCTATAATGTATTATTGAAATTCAATTTCAAATTCATATTAATTTTATTATCTAAACTGCATTAGAATATTACTCCTTTTTAATTCAGTAGTACAGAAAGTATTTATCAGTTTAAAGGAGACAATGTATACTGACCTGTTTTACAAAGATGTTCCTAGTTCAACGACAAGTGGCATGTTTTCACAAGAGGCAGTCTACCCACAAATACATAAGAACTGAAGCTTTCAAGTCCTCCTTTTATCCTGTGTATAATACCTCCTCTTTTCAATAAGAGCGTTCCAATTAATTCATTGCTCAATCTTACTTTCTATTTTGCTACTCTTTGCTCTTCTGATATGGTTTCATTTCTCAGTAAATGACTCAGCCTTGTTTCTAGCCAGACCCGTTTTCCCGTTGCTAGGCAGAATTTCTTCCACGTTTACATAGTAGACAAATGTATTTTTACACTGCTGTTAGCTCCACATTATGAATCATCATGCCTCCATTAGTATGCAGCATAACTAACCTGCTAATTTCTAGTAGTTGATAATGTTAAAGGGAGTCAGAAAGAGGCAGAAAAGTTGAATTTAAAAGGAAAGAATGCCTTCAGAGAGTAACAGCTTTTTGTTCAGTTTCATTCAGTTTGAGCATACAGCTTTATCCCGGTTCTAGCGAGAGTTGAGCAAATAAGGCCTTGTTTATCCCAGGCCCTGTAGCCAGTGGTGTATTTCCAACAGTGTAAACACACGTTACACGAATGTAATATGATTTGTACCAGCCAAGAGTTGTTGCAAGACAGGATAACTGAACCTTTACAATTCCCATCTACACTAGAGGTTTGTACTGGAACAGCTACACTGCCATGTATTTTTTCCCACTGAAGTATACCAGGCCTAAATTCTTAACATAGAGATTTACTCTGCAATCATCATTACTTATTCCTATATGTTACTAAGGTATCGCTTTCTAGGGAATTTACAATACACTTGCCAGTGATTTACATCTGAAGTCAATACTAGGTGTCCTGTTACAGATTGTTTTCAGTCTTTCCTATCTATTCTCTAAAATTTATCTAATGTCTGGTCTTGCTGTTCAGGTACAAGCAGTGTTGTTTCCAGTGATGTGAACTGGAATTTCCCACCTGAACTTCATTGCAAATCTGTCTCGGTATTTGGTGTTTTCCTGAAACCCGCACCTCCTGGAATCACATTAAAGCATGAGAACCTCAGGTTTCATATTAAAAGTATCTGGTGTGAAATCCTGGCAAGACACCCATTGATTTCAACTGGACCAGGATTTTTACCCATAGCTTTTATGGTTGCGGAAAAGAGTTTAAAAATGTAAACTGAATGCACACTGAACACTCAGAAACAGGACAGCAAATTAAAAAAAACCTACTTTTTTGAATGCTTGAGGTTGGAAATACTGCATTTTTGTTCACTAAGCACCCCACTGTTTGTGGCAGTACATAATGACTGGCCAAACTCCTGTGGCTGAAGATTGGACTGTGCCAGGAGGCAAGTAGGGATGGTTTTCTGGCCACTGAAGCAGTGTCAGTTAGGATTCTTTCTTCCAATGAGCCCCGAACAATCCCTGTCTACTCCAGCTGGGAGTCTCTTCTCTTCCCCCAGCACCAAACTCCACCCCTGTCCAATCAATTTCCAACTATTCCTTCAAATCAGGAAAGAAGGGCAAGGCTGTACACAGTTTGCATCAGGAGAGAAATCTACATAGAACTCAGCTTCATGATGCAGCAGGACAGATGAGCTGAATAAAGCTACTAGCCCTTCAGGAGGGCATATGGTCACCTAATACTCATCAAAGTTGGGATAGTGAGCAGTGAGCCAAGTTTTGTCAGCTCCAGTGTATCAGTGCTTCCGGGACAGTTTTAAGGACTCAAGAATACAAACTGTGTCTATCAAGAAAGTCCACAATTTTTATAAAGCACGTTATTGACAGTAATTTCTAATCAGTAACAGTACAATTTAAAGATTAAAGTTACCCTGATAATGTGTTTTTGATGACAGCTGTGGTCTTTAGAGTCTGCTTTTATTTTCCTCCTTTCTTTGTCCATTTCTTTTGATTCTTGAGACATGAATAAATCAGACCCTGAAGAACCATATTCTCTAAGGAAAATAAAATGATGTTTTCAATGCTGGTAAGTCATATAGGCAATACTTAAGACTATAGACTGTATATGCATTGCAAAAAATCCCCATAGATAGATGAATCACAGATAGCTTAGACATATTTAAAGAGGTGGTCATGTAACCAAGCTACCAAGCTCTTCAAAGTTCTTCAGACTACTGACCAGCAAGAAAAGAACTAAGTGTCCAGCACCTCTAATCAAATAGCAGAGTGATGTTTTCTATAAAGAGTGTACATTTATACGGTTTCTGTCTACACATAAGTCATACTCTATATGCCATAGCAAATGTTGCCTTCGCAATACAGAAAAGGAGGTTATGGAAGGAAGTTTCTTCCGGTCATTAATTTTTTATAGAAAACTGATTTTAATTATAGTTACTGCATTCTTTTTTATAATGGCACATGCCATAAAGCTTACAAGTGAAACAATAAAATCCAATGCATCTTTTAGAGAAAAAAAGTTTAGTCGATAGGCGTGCACTTTAACACAACTAAATAAACAGTGACTAAGGTGGAGGGGGAACAAAAACACTTGACAGGTCAAATCCTATCTTGTTCTATACACAGACCCGAAAGATACATTTGAGTAGACTGAGATTGCCCAATAGATGTACATGCTAAACTTCAGTGATGCTAAAAATTAATCTACGATTAATACATATATATGATTGGTGCTTAATTACTCCATATATCTAGGATTCAATATGGTTTTAACCCCCAGGGATTTTCTGTGGTTTAGCTGAATTTAAATCAAGACTTTTCATTCTTTAAATGTAACATATTTCCCAATCTGCTTCCCTAATAGCTACAGTACTGCAACAAAGATAAACAGAAGGAAAGTTAGTTGTTTTCAGGACTTTTTAGATTTACAACCTGGGGAAACTAAAAAACTAAAGAAAACAAATCTAGAGGTAGTAGTAGTCAGCACAAAACAAATGAAATATATTTTTAATTACTTTGTTTCCTACACTCCTCCAAGACTACCCCTCATTCTGATTAACAGGCATTAGACACTGCTGGGTTCAGATACTTGCCTCTTTCCCCTTTATTTTTACTTGTTGGTGTATAACATAGTAATTCAAGCAAACTCTGTGCTCTGTACTATTTAAACAAACATTAAATTAACTTTAGATTAATTGAGTTATTTTTTATAAATAAAAATAAATCTGGCTTTAACTTACCTTTTCTCAAAAAATGATTTCTTTGTTCTCTGTTTACTTGCTTTCCGACCTATAGAAATTTAACACAGAAAGTACTGATCCAGCAACTGAAAAATGTCATTTGAAAGTAAAGTTGCAGTTTAAGGTACTTTGTTGTATTCAGAAAGTATCTTGAAGACAGAAAAAGCTACCTTTAATTTCTTCCATTTCCTTCCTTAACTTTGTGTTTTGCAGAATAAGATCCTTAACTCGCTCAGGAATATTCTTGCAGAGTTCCTGGGCTCTCTCATTAGCTTCCAGGGCCCATTCATGTTCTCCCAGCATTGAGAGAGCCTCACAGAAGCGATAATGACCCTAACGTGAATATCAATTTAAAATTTTTAATAAGTGATGATTCTTTCAAAAAAGAAAAATACTAATCTATATCCAAAAAGAGTGTCTTAGTAGACTGAACAAGTTAAAGTTTTTATATACACTCAGTAACATACAAGTTACTGTCTGTTCTAGCCAACTGTTGAATGGCCAGTGTTACATAAGATTTGCCGCATCAAAACAGACTAATGACCCATCAAGTCTAGTATCCCATCTCTGGCTTCAGAGAAAAGTGAAGGGGCCTTTCCCTAATCCCCAATACCACTTTTGCACTTGAACAATTGTGTAATTGTCCAACATAATACGTGTTTTATTTATCACAAGTGTTTTTAATATGTACAATATATTCTCTACCCTCCAGCCTCATGCATACAAAAACATCACCCAATAATATTCTTAAAAATATATCTCAATCTAACTTTTAATTTTTTTTTTTTTTTAAGTTTAGTCTGATCACTGAGCTGAGCTCCTGCCACTTCCATGAGAGCTAACTGGAGCGGAGAACAGTCTGCATCTAAAAGGATTGTGCCCTCATATCAGACACAGTGACCTTTTATTTAGACCACCTGACATTTTTCTTTCTATTGTAAAGAGAGTTGCCAAATTTACATTAAACTAACCTTTGGCCAATTAGGCTTCAAAATAGCAGCCATTTTTCCATCAAAAAGAGCTCTCCTTTAAAAAAAAAAAAAAAAAGGAAATATTTATTAGTATTGCAGTAATACCTAGAATTCAGGGCCCCACTGTGCTGGATACTGTACAGACATAACAAAGAAAGAAGTCCTGCCCAAAAGAACTTTTAATTTAAGTGTAAGACTATAGACAACAGGTGTATATAACAAACTTACGGAGGGGGACTAAAAAGGAATAATAGGACAATACTGGTTAGCATAAGAAGCACAGCACACCAGCTGCCTAACCATCAAGTTTTTTGTAGCCATCAAGACAGAGAGGAGTTGTAAGGAGGGATCTGAAAGTGGACAATAAGGTGGCCTTGTGGCAATCAAGACAGGTATCATTTGTGCATTAGACGCAGGGTTCAACATCTTGATACCATGCAAAAGGACACTAAAGGTGAAAACAAGTATTTTGATACAGTGGAGAATGGGTGAGACTATGGAGGGATGCGAAGAAGGGTTGATGTGGTCAAAACAAGCCATCGAAATTGATTGTTACATCAGCATTTTAAATGGCTATAAGTGGGGCAAGACAGGATTTGTTAACACCAGAAAGGAGGACGTTGCAGTGACTGGGGGTATGTCTACACTACAGGATTAATCCGAATTTAGATAATTCGAATTTGGGAAACAGGTTGTATAAATTCGATTGTGCGCGGCCACACTAAGCACCTTAATTCGGTTTTTAACCACATTAATTCGGTGGTGTGCGGCCACACTACCCCATTAACTTAAACACAGTAATTCGGTGGTGTGCGGCCACACTAACCCTAATTCGAATTAACAAAATCGATTTAGGCGCTACTCCGCTCGTCGAGGTGGAGTACAGAAATCGATTTTAAGTGCCCTTTAATTCGAATTAACTGGCTCTGTAGTGTGGACGGGTGAAGGGTTAATTCGGATTAACGCAGCTAAATCCGAATTAAAGTCCTAGTGTAGACCAGGCCTGAGATGCAAGATAAAAGACAACCTGGATGAGAGATTTAGCTGTGTGGATAGAAAGGAAAGGCAGGATTTGAGGATTTATGCAGGAAGTAGCAGCAAGATTTAGACATAGTTTGGATGTGAGGATCTAGACCAGGGGTTGGCAACCTTTCAGAAGTGGTGTGCCAAGTCTTCATTTATTCACTCTGATTTAAGGTTTCGCGTGCCAGTAATACATTTTAATGTTTTTAGAAGGTCTCTTTCTATAAGTCTATAATATATAACTAAACTATTGTAGTATGTAAAGTAAATAAGGTTTTTAAAATGTGTAAGAAGCTTCATTTAAAATTAAATTAAAATGCAGAGCCCCCCGGACCAGTGGCCAGGACCCGGGCAGTGAGAGTGCCACTGAAAATCAGCTCGTGTGCCGCCTTTGGCATGCGTGTCATAGGTTGCCTAACCCTGATCTAGACAGAGGGATGAGTCAAAGATGACACCCAAATTATGGTCTTGAGTGAAAGGGAAATTGAGTCTATGGTGACTTAAAGCGGGAGAGAAGAAGGCCTGTATGGGGGAAAATCAAGACCTCTACTTTGGTGATGTTGAGCTTCACCTGACAACTATACATCCACAAAGAAATGCTAGAGACACAAGATGAGATTTTTAGCTTGGACAGGAGACAGATCAGGAGTGGAGAGGTAAATCTAAGTCATCAGTATAAAAACACTGAAGTCATATTTATGACTAGGAACACTTAGGAAGAAAAGGAGATGAGAAGGACAGAGCCGTTTGGGATTTCCACAGAAAGTCAGAGGGAAATGAAGAGGATTCTTAATAAAATGCTAAAGGAGTGGTTGGAGAGGACAGTCATGAAAGCAGAGGGAAAACAAAGTTTAACGAAGAGCATGGTTAACAATGTCAAAAGTTAAAGACAGTGATGAGAGAGTACTGGTTCTGAGGTTTTTTTTTTTTTTTTTTTTTTTTAGAGATTTTAGAGTTCATTAGAGATTTTGGCAAGAACCGTTTCAGTGGAAGGAAAGCAAGCCTGACTGAAGAGGGTCTACAATGGCATAGGAGGAGAGGAACTCCAGACAGCTGGAGTAGATAATGCATTCAAGTAGTTTGGAAATGAAGGGGAGGAGGGGCAATAGCTAAAGCAGCAGGTAGGGTCACAGTGGGTTTTTGTTTTTTTAAGATGAGATAAACTAAAGCATGCTTGTGCTGCCAGGGAAGGGAGCATGATAAGAGTGAGTTTGAGCACCAGGGAAATGGAGGGGATCAGAGAGGGGGTAAGGTATATCAGGAGATGGGATGGGATCACTGGCACCGGTGGAAAGTTAGAGGAAAAGATCAGATAAACTTTAGTTTGTATTTGCTACAAATTATATCTATTCAAAATATACATGTTTTCTAAAGATGATGTTTACATCTTTCAAGTTCTCAATCACATTCTCCTTGTGGAATTTCCTTTCAAATGAATGGAAATTCAACCACACAAGATAAACACATTTGCTGGATGGCTCTGCTCAAACAGCAATAAAATAGAAGGTTAAAGATGAAACTTAAATGTGAAGCCTAACGAAGAACTGGGATGACAACACAGCTCACACTTATTTTTTTTTACAGCTATTTTCAGTCTGCCTGAAAACAACCAGTTTTTCCTGTCTGCTTTATACTGTGCCATTATTACTTCAGGAAACCAAGTATTGTATCTTCGAGGGATTAAAATACTACTTTACCAAGTATACTGTCAATTCAGAGTTTGCAATTACAGGAAAATTCAGCATTTCAGATCCCAGAAATGATTTACTTACCAGTATTGTGTAGTGAGAAGAAAACAGAGAGCCCGGTTACCGTAAAGAAGATGGTTTTCAGGACTTAAAAAAAATTATTAAAAAGGTATCAGTTAATAAAATATATTACTTCTGAACAGTATAAAATGACTAATATAAGGAAAACAGTTTTAATTTTTTATTAACAACTTCATTTCCTCAATATGTGCAAGTCTGTGACCCAATCCAGCAAATATTTACAAACATGCTTAATTTTACTAATCTGAATAGTCCCATTGATTTCAGATGTATAATCTCGGCCAAGGTACAGAACTCAGTCAATTCTGACAGTTCCTGCCCCCCACCCCCCGTTAAAAACAGCTGAGAAAGATCTAAATACTCAGGGGAGGAAGGAATGGGGTATATCAGAAGCAAAGCATTAGTGAAGATAAATTGCAGCTCAGCTCCGTTGAACTTATTGAAGTGCAGTTCAAATCCTTTGAGAGGGTACATTTACCATGATTTTCTCTTAACTCAACTTCACTTTTTCAGGCTGGAAAAGGTGCCTGAGGTGCAGAAAGGCCAGCTGTACTGTAATATATACCCCACTTTATTTGGTATGGAAATTAATGTTTTTAGGCGAATTTATTTTTGTTTCTGAACAATACACTAATACAACTACTCCATCAAGCACTCTTGAATGAATTACTGTAGACTTCCTCTGTTCCTGGATCAATCCAATGCTATCCAGAGGAGTTGAAGCAAAAAATCAGCACAACAGCAAAACAGATTTTTCATTTGTGACTTGTACTATTGCTTAGGACTTGGTTTAACATAGCAAACAAAGAAAACAAGAAGATATTTTATTCTATTTTGACTGTTGTTCTGGAGGTTCTCCCAGCTAGCCAGGAATCTTCTTGCAGCAGACTGACAGCTAACGAAATTTTCTGATTGAAAGAGGAAGACTAGCCTTGTGTTGTAGGCTCTACCACGATGCCTTCAGACACAAATACTTTTTTTATTTACTACAGAAGTAGGGAGCATTCTATCACTGAAATATAGGAATGTCTAATCTGCAAGAATTATAAGGGGTAAAGTGAACACTGATGAGTGCTAGGCCATAGGGTTTTAGTGGTAGATGCTTAAATAACAATTTTCATAAAAATGTCACTTTTCAAATAACAAACATATCACTGCCCCTAACTACTGAGGAAATCAGAATACCAAAACGGTGAGAAAAGAAATTAGCTTCCTCACACTCATATAAAGGAAGCAATTTTCCAGCCTGTGGTTCTCAAGTTTGTTGTCTATGATTATGACTATAATTCTCCACTCAGTTCTATGAGCAACTAGGGCTTCCACAAGCATCTACAACAATGTTGCATCTTTTTCATTGCTGGACACATGTGAAGAAGCTGCAGAAAACAATGAGAACACCTTGAGTATGCAATACATAAACTATGTTTTAATTCTATATATCGCTGTCCTAACCATTTTACAAGCTGGCTTGTACTAAATAGTTTCTTCATCTCAGGTAGGTGTGAACTGGCACAATCTACAAAGGCTTCTCTCTAATATAGACAGGAGCCCAAAAGCACTGCTGCTATAGTTGTTTTCAGTCCTCCTTCTGACATCTCACAGTGCAATGCCTCACACCTGAGCAACAGCAACAGCATTGGGCACTATGGGAGGTGTTCTTTGCTGTCTCAGCATGTAACCATATATGTATAGTTGTGTTTTGTGAAGACATAGCAAAATGATTTGGGCAAGAATTTCCAAAGGGGCTTTAGGGAGTTAAGTGCCCAACTCCCACTTCAATTGTACTAGGCATATTAATTGAATATCTTCTAAACAGCATTTAATAGGTGTCTCTAGTAATCAAAGAAACCATTCCTGAAACCCAATGGGAATCAGGGACTCAACTCCCTAGGGCCCCTTTGAGAATCCCAGTCCTTATTAAAATGATCAAACAAAAATACAATTCCTGTGTGGAGGCCTTGGACTCTTGCAAGGACACATGATGCAATAAAAATGAAATGGTTTCTGGGACAGTTTATTTGATTAGCATAGCCATCTAAAGTAAAACAATATGCCCAGTGCAACTGAGTTTTCTGAATAATAACAGTAGCAACACCGGATTGCTTTGACTCTCAACAGCTTTAATTCTGGACAAAAGGTTAGTCACCCTGTTTAATAACAGGTTCTTCGAGATGTGTCCCCCTATGGATGCTCCACTTTACGTGAGTCTGCATCCCTGATCCAGTGATCCAGAGATTTTTGGTAGCAGTGCCGTTAGGGCCGCATATGCGCTCCCTCCATCTCGTACCACTCTTGGCAGCTATACAGCGCTGTGCAGCCAAACTGCCTTCAGTTCCTTCTCTACCGCAGAGTCCATGTAGAAAGAGGAGGAGGGTGGGTAGTGAAGCACCAATAGGTACACACATCTCGAAGAACCTCAATTACTGCACAGGGTGAGTAACCTCTTCTTCTTCGAGTAATGTCCCATATGGGTGCTCCACTTTCGGTTACTGTAGAGCAGTGCCCCTGGTTGCAAGAATGGGGCTTCGGAGTTGGATTCATGAGCAATGATAAGACAAATCAGTCCTAAGAGAGCATCTGATGATGAGTCCTGCACAATTGCATAGTGCTCTGTGAATGTGTGGGTGACACCCAGGTGGCTGCTTTACAAATGTCTGTGACTGGTACATTGTTCAGGAAGGCTAGAGAGGTGGAAATCGATCTTGTGGAGTGTGTTCCAGTTCCCGGGAGGCGAGGGGGGTTGCAAATCATGCTGACTATAGCAGAAGTGAGTGCAACTGGAAATCCATTTTGAAAGCCTTTGTTTAGATATGGCTGAGCCCTTTGATCTTTAAGTAATAGAAAGGAACAATGCTGATGATTTTCTGAACAGTTTAGTTCTTTTGAGACAGAATGCTAGCGCTCTTCTAAAGTCTAGCATGTGGAGCAGGGCCTCCCTTTTATTGCATGTGGCTTGGGGAAGAACGATGGGAGGTATAGGCTAATTCAGGTGGAATGAGGAAGGTATTTTTGGTAAGAACTTTGGATGTGGTCATAACATAACTTTATTTTTAAAGAAAACTACATATGGGGGAGGGGGGGTTTACAGCATGAGAGCCCCTATTTCCTCCACTCTTCAAGTAGATGCAATGGCCACAAGAGAGTGGGGGAGCCGCCACATTTATTTATTTACAAATAAAATATGCAGAATTTTAAAAGATTGTGCAAAGAATTCTTATTGTTTTGGAGCAGAATTTTTAATTTTTTGGTGCAGAATTCCCTCAGGAGAAAATAACAGATCTATCACTATAACAACAACAACACTAAAGAGTAACACTTTAGATATACTAAATAGGCTCTGCTAAGGGCTCCATCTCAGGCCAAAAGCGGTTGAGAAGGCACTGAAGGCGGTTTGGCCGCTTAGCGAAATATAGAGCCGCCAAAAGCAGCCCAAGACGGCGGGAGTGCATAAGTGGTCTGAATGAGCACTGCTACCAAAAATCTCCAATGACAGGCACAGGGACACAGACTCACCTAAAGTGGAGCACTCCTACGGGAAGCTACTCAAAGAAGAAATCTACTTTACTAGTTGGCACACTTTACTAGTTGGCACACAATCTGAGGGGAGACATTAGAAAGGCATCAATCCTTCCAAATGCATGCCTACAATATGTGTCAGACCCAATACTCCCTAAAATAGGAATCTTTATGAAGTTCACAGTCTTTCCACAGACACAACTGAATTTGCCAAAAGCAGCACTTGCTTGTGATAGCACTGGTAACAAATTTCAGCAAACCAATGTTTTGTTGCTAGTTCATTTTATAAGGCATAGCATTATACACTAAATAAATACTGTACCATTTGCATGAACAATATTTGTTTTAGTTTTACTTTTATTGTTTCTCATTTGAAGTCATAACTAGAAAACAATTTCCACAACCACCCAAAGGATGACTTCAGGGGAGGAATAAGCAACACATATAGATGAAAGTGAGCATGTTCTCAACCCCTAAATATCCCACTGGTGCCAACACTGGGTCAGCCCCATTAATGCCAGCAACATTGGGAGCCCTATTGTAGGCAGCTATCAGCTCCAGTAGCTGTTTTCAGTAGTGTATCTTGTTTTTCTGATGGGACCATGTTTAACACACAGCACTGAAAGTGGCTTCTGAAGCTGACGGGCCATTTAGCCTACAGCTACCAACACTGTTAGAGCCGTTGTTGCTAAACTAGTATTAGTAATGATGGGCATTTTTTTTAAAACTTCACTAACAGACACAGATAAAAAGTGTCTTTAGTACTAAGACAGGAAACAGAGGTAATATAAATGTAGACAAAACTCTGTGGTAAGTCAGTTAGGCATCATCTGATTTTTAAATGAGTGGTCAACAAACCAAGACAAGTCAGAAAAAGATAAAAATGTAACATAAACAAAGATGATCCAGTTAGTTGACTTAGTTCTTACCAATATTCTATGGCTTTAGTGTATGAGCTTATAGCAAAATCAAGGTTCTCTTTGGAAAACTCACAATTTCCTCTCTTTTTCATAAATTCACTTTTCTGTAAGATCAAGAAAAACAAATATGCAACCAATCAGAATTTAACCCAACTGTGATGCGAACTATAAAAGCATTTAACAATATGTATTTAAGTGTCTCGTCTGTCTGTATACCAAATGTTGAAATGTACTCATAACTAATTGATCTGGAGCAGTGTAATTATCTTAAAAGGCATGCAACTCCTAATAAGTGTTGGCATATGATCCTATGAGAGGAATACTTATCTTTGGTCAATAGTTTCCCTACAAGTTTCTGTAACTTTGACTTTTTTTTTTTTAAATCCACTTTAGTGTTTTGTCCTACCTTTATACAGTTTTCACAACTCTGAGCTTCAAACTCTTCAACTAAATTGCAGTCTTCCAATGCAACTTTAGTTATATAATGTTTATCTGTAGGCAGAAATTAGTACGGTAAGGCAAAAAAACAAAAGCCAAACAACAATAGGTTTAACTTCTTGCTTTTAACAATCATAGTATATTCTATAACTGGAAATAGGATGTGTCTAGTTTTGTTTTTCCCCTCATCAACAACAGAAATAAGCTAAAACAAAGTAATACATTTCAAACAGAATGTGGATTATTTTTGCTTCCACTGTTGCACAAAAAATGTAAGTCCCAATTGAATTCAGCAAGGTACTTAAAATTACGAGCATAAAGCCTAACTTCAAGCATGCGAGCAATCTCAATGAAGTCAGTAACACTATGCACATATTTGAAGCCAGCATGTACTTAAGTACCTTGCTGAATCAAGGACTAAATGATCCTCCCTTTGTACTAAAAGCCCAAATCCTGACATCCTCAGCCTACACCTCAGTGCAATGGAGCCTTTTGCTACTACAATAGAAATTTTTTCTATCATAAGAGTTAAATTCTCATATATCTGAATAATTTATTCAGAATTTTCATGAAGCTGACACAGATATTATTCAAGTCTAATCACAGTAATATAACAAACAGATATAAATGTTTTAACCATCACAGCCATGTAGTAGAATGAACAGCAGTTAAGAGTTTCATTAAGATGACAAACTAACAATCTTTCATTCTACCACTGTTGTATGCCTTAAAATATCCACACAAAATGGGTGTAAAGTTACCTATTAAATCCGTTACCATTTCAAGACTTTGGGAACTAAGAAAAATATTAGCCAGATAATGAGTACCGGAGGGTACTCCCAAAGAGCTTACATTTAAAACCAAGTGGGCTAATACTTTAGAGCTAATTATTTACTAGTTTGGAATATTTTAAAATGAAAAAAAATAAAGAGCGTTTATAAAAATATCTGACAGTTTCAGTATATGGGAATGTTGTCTTTTAATGGAGGCACCCATCCTACCCACATGACATCACAAGAGACAAAGCCTCCTGAGCAAGATGACTGCAAAATTTCTGATCCTATCCAATAGTCAGACTGTCTCCAAATGTTATGAAGTTGTTTTAACTTTGAAACTGACTTCTCACTAGTTTCTATGGGACCAAAATTATCAGTGTCCTAATCTGCCTAAAGTCACTGTCAAACTTGTGGACTCCTGTTTAATTTTTTTTTTTTTTTTTAAACTATACTTCAGATAATTTTTAGAAAGTGCTAAAGAATCACTTCTTTATAATTAGATATAAACTCTTATATTTGTTTTGTTTTTTGTTACACTGAAGTCTTCCATCAAATGTTAGACCAGCCTTGTTTTCTTTAATAGTTATTCTTGAAAAGGAAGCACCTGAGAGACTAACAAATTTATTTGAGCATAAGCTTTCATGGGCTATAAACCCACTTCATCGGATGCATGCAGTGCAAAATACAGTAGGAAGATATATATACACAGAGGACATGAAAAAATGGGTGTTGCCATACCAACTATAACGAGAGTAATCAGTTAAGGTGAGCTATTAATCAGCAGGAGAAAAAAAAATTTTGTACTGATAATCAGGATGGCCCATTTCCAATAGTTGACAAGAAGGTGTGAGTAACAATAGGGGGAAAAATTAGCATGGGGAAATTGGTTTTACTTTGTGTAATGACCCATCCACTCCCAGTCTTTAGTCAAGCCTAATTTAAATGGTGTCCAGTTTGCAAATTAATTCCAATTCTGCAGTTTCTCATTGGATTCTGTTTTTGAAGTTGTTTTGTTGGAGTATTGCGACGTTGAGATCTGTAATCGAGTGACTAGGGAGGTTGAAGTGTTCTCCGACTGGTTTTTGAATGTTATAATTCTTGACGTCTGAGTTGTGTCCATTTATTCTTTTGCATAGAGACTGTCCGGTTTGACCAATATTCTTTTTGCTGATACAGACTAACACGGCTACCACTCTGAAACTTGAAAAGGAAGGCAAGAGAAAATATGCTGGTTTATCATCTAAGAAAAAAAGTACCTCACGCCAAGTTGGATTCAGATTCAATTGTCACTGATGACGGAACACATCCCAATTATCAAAAGCTTATTTTTAATACAACAGGGGATATCATACCAATGGCAGCTGCAGCAAGAACGATGATAAACATTGGAGCAAAACTGGATATTTCAAAGGAAAGACTGCTAAACTGTTTTTCTAGACTTAGAATAGCTGACAAAACTGAAGAGTGGGTGACTTCACGGAAAAATTAAGTATACTGCATTTAGAAACTGTTTCACTTAGCTTATAATCAAGTTCTGTCTTTTCCTTTGTTATTTTCTAAGAGTTCTTCTGGCTCTTGTTAATTATTCCACAAATGAGGGTATGATATTTAAGATAGTCATTTTCACAGCAATTGATTGTATCACTGACTAAGAGTAGGATGTCAATGAGGGAATAAGTAGCAGGAATGGATAAAGTCAAGATAAGAATATGAATGAACAACATTAGAAAATAAATACGTAAGTATGAGAGAATAATCCTTCTGAACTGAAAAAAATTAATTTTCCCATGATGCCTCAACTGCTCCAAAGCTAAAGAGAAAAAAAAAATATATATAGGACTCAGACACACACACACACACACACCATATGACAAGGTATCTTCCCCCATTTTTTTTTTTTTTTAAATGCTTATCACAGTCTGGGCAACTGCACCTGAATTGCTCCTCTATGATCCAGCAAGGGCACCCATTCTTAGATTTCCAGCTCCTAAGCCATTACCGCTCTTGGATTGACATATGCACTTCTCTACTTCCTGACCGGGGCATGTCCAGGCTGTACAGTTCTCCTTTAAGACTGTTATTCCTCAGCAAGGCAGACCACCTAACAGGCCTGTGTCTGCACTTTTCTTACTCTTCCAAGGCTGTAAACAGTGTAACTGCTAGAGTTACAAGTTATCACAGCTCTTCCTAAGCAAATATGTTTATTCTTAAAGTAAAAGCATTATATAGAAAACATATTAAAACCAATAAAAGAACCTACATGCATGCTAATAAGCTGACCAGAGATCGCCCCAACTCTTACAAGGTCTCTGGCTGGTGAGCAGTCCTTCAAGCCTCACCAAGGTTTTGTTCCCCCCTCATGATAACAAGTTTGTAATTGCCTTGGCTCAGAAAAAAACACCCCCATGAATCTGCAAATTAATCCATGCTGTTTGGGACTTTTGATCCTGGGAATAGGTAATTCATAGTCAAAGGTCTTGTCGCCAAAGGAAAGTTTGAAAAGATCAGGTCCAGAGATGTGCATTTGCATTCCTCTCCTCCCAAATACCTCCTAGGAAACCTGCACAACTATCAATTCATTCCTGTCTTAGCCCATTTTCTAAAATAGTCCTTTGAAGCTCAATACTTCCCAAGGGCTACATTAGTCAGGTCTCCTACACAGCTTACATACAATCCCACAAACATTTGCATTTTTAATAATGAGATCCTATGATATTTAAAATTTAATTCAATAAGGTGTAGCCCAATTTAATAATGTTCATCCAGAATATTGCAGGAAATTGCATACCTGTCACAATGATTATACTTACATTTAGCAAAGAAAGCTTCTAAAGGAGGCCAACAGTAATCTCCAAGTTCTTCTAATTTCTGTAGAACACTGAACTCGCCTGTACATTTCACCCAGGCAAGGGCAGCCCCAACATCAAAAACTCTCTATTTCAAATAAAGGGTAGAAATTAGAGAAAGTTAGCAACTGTACTCAGTTTTTCTTATATGGAATAACCTAAATTACTGGCAACACAATATAAAGTAAAAAATTTAACAAATATGGATAGTATAGCAGCAATGTTGTGTAACAGTCTGACGAATAAGGTGCAAGGGCAAATGTTGAGGGTGTTGCCTGGAAAAAATAGAAGAGCATAGGTCAAATACTTCATAACTATTCCACAACCCACAGAATTCAGGAAAGGTAATTTTAGTTTATTTCAGACACCTGATATGTTATTTCTATGCATAAATATATGGTCAAAGAGAACCAACACTAAGTTAGCTTGCATTTTCACAAATTATAACAGCCATCTCATTTTATGCACCACAAAGGCCAGAAAAGGTCAGGCTAAAACTAGATTTAAAAATCTGGCACAAGGACAACCTTGGAATAGGTTTTTTGCTCTAGCTAGGTTAGATGTGACATGCCAGTGATGCTGGCAGATCAGGTGCCCGCTCATACCAAGGTCCCCATGTCTCAATTAGACACTGACAAATTACATAACCGGAATCAGTCTGGCCAACCTGTGTTATAATTCTAATATCTATTTTAACAATTCTAAGAATGTGTTTAGACTTCATTGAATGCTTATGAATTGCTGCATGCATTAATATCATTTATAATATTGTATCCAATATTGTAAGGTAATATTTCAGCAGTTACATTGTGAACCTCTGTGACTGTGTACATCACCAGATAGGAGAGAGACCTTAATTACTGAGGGGCTCATCTTCAACAGAAAGTGTTATGCCTTTCCCAAAAGGAAAGGTCCATCAATACCCGACACACTATTGTGGGACTCTGCAATTGGAATCTCCCTACAAACCCTCAAGAGAACAAAAGACTTATGTTGTTCTGTCCTCCTCCCTGTGACAAGTCATGCAAGTGGGTTCCTCCCATCAGTTGAGTTTCCAGCTCACAGTATATGGCAGGAGGGGTATGAAACCCCTAACAAGAACTGATGCTTGGACTCTGGGGACAAGATTTTTCCAGGCATAAGCAAGAGATCTCCAGCTGCTTAGCCTGGGTTAGCGCTAAAGGATATAGAGCTTGCTGATTATAGAAACGTCTATTATCTTTTGAAACTTAAGATTGTAACTCATTTGTGTATGTTTACTGCTTTACCCTTGTAAAGAATTCTCTAAATTTCTTTTTTCTATTTAATAAATCTTTGTATAGTTTATTACAGGATTGGCTGCAAGCATCATCTTTGTTGTGAGACTTAAGGTGCAACTGACCTGGGGTAATGACTGGTCCTTTGGGACTCAGAGTAACTTAAATATTGCTGTGTTTCTTGGTGTAAAGGACCATTGATCACAAAAGTACGCTCACCTGGGTGGTGAGATAGCTCAGAGTAGCCGAGGGGACTGACTGTGACTCCCAGTTAATGCTCCTATAGTGCCTAAGGAATTTACACTTGATAAATGGTTGATGAAATCTAAGACTATGTCTACACTACAGACCTTACAGCAGCACAACTGTACCACTCAAGTGCACCGCTGTAAAGTCTCCTGTATAGCCACTCGATGCCGGAGGGAGAAAGCTTTCCCGCCAGCATAATTAAACCACACCCAACGAGCAGCAGTAGCTATGTTGGCAGGAGACACTCTGCCACCAACATAGTGCTGTCCACACCGGTGCTTTTATCAGTGAAAGTTATGTCGGTCAGGGTTTCATTTTTTTCCACACCCCTGACTGAAAATAGTTTTGCTGACAAAAGTCCTAATGTAGACATAGCCTTAGTATAGAACTCACAGCCAATTTGGGGGTTATACTCTGCTTCCTGACAGTCTGCCCTGAGGTTAGTACTCCTTCTCTTGAATCACTGCAGGCAGCATTACAGTATCAAGTCAAAGTAGCATATCAAATGCCTTTCAATAAGTACCATTTCTCATAAAGTGTTACTTTTTACTGGTGCTACAGATTACCACTCCTGACTTATGAACCTTTCCTCAAATCCTTGTTTGACAGCAAACCAGAAAGGACACTTTCGGTATATCAATATAAAACCAAATGTTAATTTTTAAAACCATTATCCGCACTATGTGGGATCAACCTGAATGTAGTCATCAGCCAATCATTGCTCCTTGTAAGGAACTGAATGTTACTCAGCGCAGTAAATGCCCACTGTGACATCGAGGCCCATTGGTGACAACTGGCAAATGGCTCAATATTCTTTGCAAGCAGCTCCTTCCTCAGACCTGACAAACTCACTACATTCACTATAAAGGGTAATATGCAATTTCCCTACTAAAAGCTTGTAACTTATCGACACTTACTTATCGTGAGATGTGCGTATGGGAAATATTTAAGGAATAATGTCACTACACTGAAAATTAAGCTCTTATGGTCTTGAAGTGAAAGTGAGTCCCCAGGAAATAATGCGTCTTGGTGATGGCCAATTCAAGTGGAAGGGAGTTGTCACCCCTCTCTGGCTAGCTAATGATGTAACATATTACTCAATCATCCACCTCGGCAACAACCCAGAAAAGGCAATGGAATACCAACAAAGCAACTATAAACACTGAAATTAATTGTAAGTGAAAAGGAATGACATGACAGCAAGGGGTGGCCATGTTTGTGAATAAAGACAAAAGACTGTTTTAGTATATTACAAGGTGGAGAAAGCCATTCTGTATCTATTCACTGAGATGCGTCTTGTTGAACGGGGTGCTTGATGAAAGACTGAGGCCTTGTCTACACTAGAGTTTTGTGGACACAAGTTACTCCGACTATCTAAAAGCACTATAATTACATTGCTTGAGCATATTTGCACAACGCTGCTTCTGTTGGTGGAGTTCATACACAGTTGGTGCTCTAGCATAGACAGTGAGAGCAGTGCACTGTAAGTAGCTATCCCACTATGTTACTTGCCACCTTCTGCAGCTAGGAGTTGTGGGAAGGCAGAGTGGATCATAGTGCATCATGGGTGTGGGCTCAATGTCCCATGATGCATTTTTTCCCCATCCCATCATTCCATGGGCTTCCGACTGTATTTTGCAGCATTTCTCAATGTGCGCCCACCATCTCTGTCTGAAAGGATGGATCCTGCACTGTTCTCTACTGTTGTGGTCACTGTTATGAACAAATCATGGATGGTTATGCAGTAGTATATCATGAACTCCCAATCTGAATAGGAATCAGAGTTGCCTGACTCGCTACAGGTCATCGAAAGAAACACCACCAGATTACTTTTGGCATTTATGGAGCACCTGCACAAGGTGGACCGTCGCTTCTGGGCTTGGGAAACAAGCACTGAGTGGTGGGATCACATCGTTATGCAGGTCTGGGATGATGAACAGTGGCTGCAGACCTTTCAGAAGAAGAAAGCCACCTTCCTGGAACTGTGTGTGGAGCTCGCCCCAGCACTGCAGCATAACGACACCAAAATGAGAGCTGACCTCTCGGTGGATAAGCGTATAGCGATCGCTGTGTGGAAGCTGGCAACTCCAGACTGCTACCGGTCAGTGTTTAGAAACCTAGAGCAGTTTCCCCCTTGCTGGAGCACCGAGGCAGATCGCCTGCGCAACTGATTTTGAGCAGCCAAATACCAGGGCTATTAGAGAGGGTGCAATGGGGGGTTATTTGAATCAAGGAAGCTTTGAGGCACTATTTTGATAATGACCACAAGCAATAAGTCTTTCTATACAGCACCCTGCCTGCTTTGTTAACTTTCCACCTTCCATGAAAATGTTGATGATTCCTGACCAAAATTTGTAGTCTGCAAATGATCCAACTGCCACTGTGTATTAATTCCAGCAGTAACCACCATGTGAAGCAGACAAATAATGATCATCTTTCAGAGAGTATGTTTTTATTAAATACCAATTAACAACACACAAAACGCTTGGTGGGAAGGGAGGTAACAGTGCAGGGCAGTATAGGCTCTTATAGCTGTGCTAAGTCCAGCTATCATTTTGGAAGCTATCCGAAGGTGCGGAGCGAATGGGGTACCAAGACAGCCTGGGAGCTTGCAAGGAATGTGTGGGAGGAGTTTGGGGAGGGCATGGCAAGCAGTTCTGCATCAGTGGGATGGGGGGAGGGGGGGCCCACGGGAGAGCACAAGCACACAGCCATTCTGCCTGCAGCATGATGAGGGATTTCAACATCTCTGTTTGCACCATCACTCTAAGCCAACGGTGGAAAGAGCTCTCCAGTCAACTTAATTAATCCATCCCCAATGAGCGGTGGCAGCTATGTTGGTGGGAGAAACTCTCCTGCTGACAAAGTGCTGTCCCACACTTAGGTGCTTAGGTTGGCATAAATTATGTCTCTCCGGGGAGTGGCTAATTCACAACCCTGCGCAACATAACTTGCGTCAACTTAAACTGTAGTGTAGCCATAGCCTGAGTTCTGGTTCCTTGTAGCTCGCAAACTGCTGCAAGAAGATTAATTCCCATCCCAAAGTTCAGTAAGTGAAGACCTTAGTTAGCGTTTTATGATTTTGCTTTGTATGTAGCCATTTGTTTACATCACTCACACTTGTTTCAATTTGAATCTCTATTGTTTCTTGAAATAAATTTTGTTTTGTTTAATTATCATTGAATTCAAGTCCTGCATTTGATACAGGAGCAATAGTCTAGGGTAAAACTAGTGAAGTGTTCCTTTGGGAACAGAGAACCTAGTACTTCTGTGGGTATCCAGTGATCAGGGGCTGGACACCACAGGGGGGCACTTTAAAGGGACTCAGGATCTGGGGTGCATCCATTGTCAACCTGCAGGGAAAAAGTAGGGCTAGAATAGCCCAGAGGAGAATTCTTGAGTTGCTGACAGTTTTGTTGTGTTAGGGAGTTGACACCCAGCAGGCACTGGCCACACTACCTCAAGCAGCAGGAAGATGGCAACAGGTGAATCACAGCTCTTGGTGCCTCCAGAAGCATCACACCCACGCCTCTTTTTATAACTTATAAAAAAAAGGATACAATCCTTTCCCAAAAGGTGGGTTAATTTAAATCAAAGCAATATAACTCACCAATTTTAATAATTTAAATCAGTAAGCAAGAAACTGATTTAAATCATCGATTTTAGTCTTGCATTATATTTGTACGTTTTAGTTTTTGCCCTTAAGGGAAAGTTGATTCTCTACAATTAGTAACCATAAAAACACATTGATTTGCAATTCAGTATAGACTTTATACTATATTTCATGCTTCTTTGTGCTAACCAGAAGGATACATTGTATACAAACGTAAGCAATTATATACCTTTTAATTTACATTTATTACATTACAAAACGGTGAATGATGCATTTCTTACTTACTATATAATTTACTTGTGATGTGTCACATTCCATGTCAATGAAAAATTTCAATTAAAAATGCACACATTTTTATTTTTTTTAAACAGTTAAATAAAACTACTAGTCCTGCCAGAATTCTGTGTTCCCTGCAGAATTTTACTTTCACGCTGAATTTGTGATTTCCCCCCCAGGATTCCTGCACGTGCCTGGCACAGGGGGTTGAGGCTCCCACTGACAGCCCCAGGCTGATAATGGGAGCATGATTATATTGTGTTATTTTGACAAATAAAATATGTTGAATTTTGCAAAATTTTAAAATATTGTGTGAAAATTTTTTGGCACAGAATACTCCCAGGAGTAAACTACCTCAAATGTGCTGGATATCTAAGAAACTGTTTATCAAAACATGGTTTGCATTTAAAACTAACATTGACAAAACAAAGTACTATCTCTAGTTAGTGAATTGAATTGATTGTTTCTGGTCACCATTGTCCTTCAACATTTTAGAACTAGTAGACTCACCTTCTCACACCTAGTTTTTACTCAAGTTGGAAGAGGAAAACAAGCTTTCCTGCATTAGCAACTTCCCAACTGGTTTCTTAACTTTGAATGAACTAGTCACTAAACTGAACTAGTTAAATAAAATGAAAAAAGAAGAAAATATTCTCTCTGTACCTATAGAAGAGGCTATTGCTGTCAAAAACTGGTTCCAATGCTTCAAAAGTGACTTCCACCAGTTAAGTGGTCTAACTTTCTTTAAAAGTTGGGCAAATGTACTCTTTTTTTATTTAAATTGTTTTAATAGATTATAGTAAGCTTAGGCCTTAAGATAAATGTGAAATATGAAAACTAATTCAAAAGTTTTATTTTTAAAAATGTATTTAATTTAAATTTAAAAAATTGTTTAAAAAAAAAATCACTGATTTGTATTCACCCTGCTTTCCCCTAACTTCTCTTTTTGACAGATTAATTATCAGTACTAGTGTACTTGAATCCAAGTATTGCAGGATTTTTTTAGAATATTTGTAATGCACTATTCAATCATTTAAAATCACTCCACCGAAGAAATCAAGTAAATATTGGTTTACACCTACCAACCTAAATTTTGTATTTTGTCACTGTAGCATCATAAATTTTGAGTTACCTTTAGAACGCACAATACAAAATTGTTAAGGTGTTTCTGCAGAAGGCTTATTTTGGTGATCACTTTTAAGAGTCTGCATCATCCTGCAAGCTACTTTTCAACAGAATGAGTGTTCCTGTTGAAGACCATTTGGAAACTTCAGTTAATGTAAAATGAGACAATCTGCTTACTTATCTGGGTTTCCCCACATGCAGCACAAGCTTCTTTTCAACTGCAGTGGCTTTCAATTAACTTATGGGTATCATTCAATTGTAGGCTTTGATCTATTTAGCATTTTTCTTGGTGACCCACTGTGGTGGGGTATACAAACCCCACACTGGAATGTAAGGGGCTAAAGGACAGTCCTGGGCCCAGCTAGCCCTGCCCCTCTAACCCTGCAGAACATGCTCCAACTGGCAACATGGTTGAAAAAGGAGCAAAGCCCGCTCAGAAAGCTGGAGAGGAGTACAGAACTACTCCACCAACTCCACCCAAAATGGGCTAGAGAAGCATCCCTGAAGTACAGGACTATATGCTGAGCCCAGCTAGGGTGACCAGACAGCAAATGTGAAAAATCGGGACGGGGGTGGGGGGTAATAGGAGCCCATATAAGAAAAAGTCCCAAAAATCGGGACTGTCCCTATAAAACCGGGACATCTGGTCACCCTAAGCCCAGCTCACGCGGTTTGCTTTTCTTTTTGGAAAAAAGGAGACTACGGGGGGATATGATAGAGGTATATAAAATCATGAGTGATGTGGAGAAAGTAAATAAGGAAAAGTTATTTACTTCTTCCCATAATACAAGAACTAGGGGCCACCAAATGAAATTAATTGGCAGCAGGTTTAAAACAAATAAAAGGAAGTTCTTCTTCACACAGCGCACAGTCAACTTGTGGAACTCCTTGCCTGAGGAGGTTGTGAAGGCTAGGACTATAACAGCGTTTAAAAGAGAACCGGATAAATTCATGGAGGTTAATCCATTAATGGCTATTAGCCAGGATGGGTAAGGAATGGTATCCCTAGCCTCTGTCTGTCAGAGGGTGGAGATGGATGGGAGGAGAGAGATCACTTGATCATTACCTGTTAGGTTCACTCCCTCTGGGGCACCTGGCATTGGCCACTGTCAGTAGACAGGATACTGGGCTAGATGGACCTTTGGTCTGACCCAGTACGGCCATTCTTATGTTATGTTTTTATTTTCCTTTATCTGGGACCAGAAGCAGAAGGTGCAGTGGTAGGAAGCAACCCAGAGAGGGTACCTCAGGAGGGTCTATTAACACTGCTGACCCTCATAGGGCCCTGGGTCAGAGCCTGGTGGAGTGGGTGGGCACAGGTTCCCCTACCACTACCCCATGACTGAGTGGACGCTAACCACTAAGCCACTCAAGCCAACTGAGGACTCTACTACACCCACCTATGTATTTGTGCTTCAACCCAAACTGAGACAACAGCTGACATGAGAACGGACATTCCTCAAGCAGGGTGTTGCAAGTGAAAAGCCCTTGACTCTGAAATATACTTCTCCCGTGTCCAACAAAGCCTGAGTTGGAGGACCATCAAAGCATGTTCCAAAGCTTTTTCTAAACGAGTGGGGTTGAGTGCAGAATGTTTGTTGGCTGGTATGTTCTATCCGTGTGTTTTTAAAACAGATTTTGTGAATTTAGATTATTATTTTATTTACTATTAAATGCATGTCCATCAAGACAAAATGCCATTTAAATTAAATAAAAATATAAGTAGTGAATTATCCAGTAACAAGTTATAGCTGTGCCTGATTTATTTCTCCCACTATTAAAAGTGGCTACGATATGGTCTTCAAAATGGCAAACTATAAAGCAAATTTCTTTTTTTAACGTTAAAGTAACTTTCCAGTTTATGCCATCTGTGTAGGTTAAGAGAAAGTGACATGCAGAAGAAAAAGTACATCCATGCACCAAAACTTCAGAACTGGGAGACTTCTAAGAAAATGCAACCTATTATACCATCAAGGGCTCTAGCTGTTATATACCCATGTACCTTGTTTATATGTAGAAAAGAAATACTGGGGACAGATGGAAAAGCCTTATTTGTATTTACAGGAGGTTTTTGTTTCTTTTTTTTAAAGTCAAAATAACTTACATTTTCTATTCGAGTACCAATACTCAATATGCCACTGATAAAAAATGGATTGTTCTGGGGAGAAAAACAAACAAACAAAGAAAGAAATCAGACTTTTCACCCAACCAAAAGCAAAGTGAGGCTGTTCACTCAACGGCATTTCTCTGTCTGTAATGCGATAATGTTTGAATGGTACATCTGATCCATTCAAAAATTTCAGGGAATGTTCTAGGCAACAGTGAGTAGAATCATATTGATTTTGGTGAAAATCAGAAGAAAAAAAAAAGAAAGGGGAAAAAGAGGAAACCGATTAGGAGAGCCAGCAGCTTCAAAGAACCGGTTGATAGCCATTAACACCTTACCTTGTAACAATATCCTCTCTCTCTCAGCTTTGCTGATCCTCCCAATACAGTACAATGTTGATATCCAAAATAACTTATTTCCCAGACAGAAAGACAAAAAATAAGAATAGTGGGGTGAAAGGACAGTGGGGAGAAAGAAAAAATAGGAGGCTGGCACACAGGAAGCTTGTTGGAGGGAATACCAGGGGTATGTCTACACTGGCACTTCGTCAGCAAAACTTGTCGTTCAGGGGTGTTAAAAAAAAAAAAAAAAAAAAAAAACCACACCCCCATACGACAAAAAAGTTTTACCGAGAAGCACTAGTGTGAACAGCTCCTTATCAGAAGGAGCACTCTCCTGCAGACAAAGCTGCTGCTGCTGCTGGTGGGGGATGGAAGTTTTTTTGCTATCAAGAGAGCTCTCTCCTGCCAACAAACAGCAGCTACACTGCGCAGCTTTTAGCGGCGTGGCTACAGCAGCACACCGTGTCGCTAAAAGCTGCGTAGTGTAGCCATAGCCTAGGATGCAAGGATGCCCTGTAAGGGCAATGTGCTCAGACAGAAGCAACAAAGTGTGCGAGCCACTAGTACAGTGGTTCTCAACCTTTCTGGACTACTGTACCTTTCAGGAGGTTGATTTGTCTTACGTACCCCAAATTTCACCTCACTTAAAAAGTGCTTGCTTATAAAATCAGATATCAAAATCCAAAGAAGTGTCACAAGCACACTATTACTGAAAAACTGCTTACTTTCTCATTATCATATAATTATAAAATAAATCAATTGGAATATAAATATTGTACTTACAGTTCAGTGGTATAGTATATAAAGCAGTGTAAAGAAGTCATTATCTGTAGGAAATTTTAGTTTGTACTGAATTTGCTAGTGGTTTTTATGTAGCCTGTTGTAAAACTAGGCAAATATCTTGATGAGTTTACATACCCCCTGGAAGACCTCTGTGCACCCAAGGGGTACACGTACCCCTGGTTGAGAACCACTGCACTATTTATTATGAAGTCATGTAACGGCAGAGTGGACCATCAAGATGCAGTTTTGGGATGCACACAACCAATCTTCCATTGATCACAATTTTCAAAGTAAAAACTGTGCAATACCTCAATTTAAAACACCACACCAAACACACACTAAAATATTTGGTTCATCATTTGCACACTCGCCCACAACCCTCAGTTTTCTTTGCTGCTTCCCTCTCTCCTTTGTTTGGCGTCTCCTATCAGTACATGGTTGTTTTGGACCAGACTAGCAGCAGCAAGATTCAAACAGCAAACTGTTACTGAGCAAAAGAGGAGTGAAAAAGCAACTTTATTTCACTCTGTGGGTAGGAGGACCTCTCACCTCACTGACGTGGTTCTACTGTCTGTACTGCAATCATGGATCAGGGAATGCTGTGCTATCCACTGTACAAACATGTAACAAAAAGATGATCCATGCTCCAATCAAGCCCCTGGAGCCAGTTTTCTTGCAGACATCACTGAATCATTGTACTTCCCTTACAAGAACAGTAACTCATAGTGCAACCCAACTGGCTGTCAACATATTTATTCACCCTAGCAGAAACAACTGCCTTGTTCTAATTTAACATATAAATCAAGATCTGTATCATGGCAAGGTGTTAATTAAGCACTCTAACACATTCGAAAACGTAAGTTATAGAACACCACTTACCACAACTTTCTTAGCCAAATCAAGCATGTCTTCCAGAACCTCAATATCCCCGAGTCTCTCCAAACTTAGCTCATAAGAGAAGGAATCGCTTAAATGAAAACATTTTTTTTAGAAAAGTAATTTTTGTCCTATTATATAGCCTTAGCTATTAATATTAAAGTCAGTCAGATCTAAAGAAGACAGTGTTTAGAAACTTAGAGCAATCTCTTCAAAATGGGAAATCAATTGTAGCTGCTGGGTTCTTAGCACTTTCAAAAAACCAGGGCAATGATTTGGATGTTTAAATATAGGCATCCATTTTTGAAGAGTTTATCCCTGATATTCAGAATCTAAAGTCTCTTCAGTTATAGCTAGGGCCCTACCAA
Source organism: Terrapene triunguis (assembly GCF_002925995.2). Taxonomy (NCBI): domain Eukaryota; kingdom Metazoa; phylum Chordata; order Testudines; family Emydidae; genus Terrapene; species Terrapene triunguis. Next base: position 5,053,943 of record NW_020664382.1, read on the forward strand.
ATTCACGACCATGAAAAACGTGTCACAGATTGTGACATCTGGTCTTGTGTGTATTTTTACTCTATACTATACAGATTTCAAGGGGGAGACCAGTGTTTCTGAAACTGGTGGTCCTGATACAAAAGTGGGTTGTGGGTCGGGGAGGGGGGAAGTCGTAAGGTTATTTTAGGGGGATTGCAGTATTGCCACCCTTACTTCTGCGCTGCCTTCAGAGCTGGGAGGCTGGAGAGTGGAGATTGTTGGCCAGACATCCAGCTCTGAAGGCAGCGCCTGGCCAGCAGAAGGGTGGAAGTAAGGGTGGCAATACCATACCACCCTTACTTCTGTGCTGCTGCCTTCAGAGCTGGACAGCTTGAGAGTGGCAGCTGCTGGCCGAGGGCCCAGCTCTGAAGGCAGCAGAGCAGAAGTAAGGGTGGCAAAACCATACCATGCCATCCTTACTTCTGCGCTGCTGGTGGCAGTGGTTCTGCCTTCAGAGCTGGGCTCCCGTCCAGCAGCCGTTGCTCTCTGGCCACCCAGCTCTGAAGACAGCGCCACCACCAGCAGCTGTGAAGAAGTAGGGGAGTAGTATCGCAACCCTCCTACAACAACCTTGCGACCCTCCCACAACTTCTTTTCGGGTCAGGACCCTTACAATTATGACATCGTGAAATTTCAGATTTAAAGAGCTGATTTTTTAAAATCATCTGACCATGAAATTGACCAAAATGGACCGTAAATTTGGTATGGCCCAGTTATAGCCAACTTTGCTCATGGCCAGATTGAAGCATTAAAATAAAAACAAAAATGTAAAGGACAATATTTATTCATATTGGTTAATCAATGCTTACCTGAAATCAGTTTCATTCTCAAGTTTAAATAGAAACGGCCAAACAATGTAGATTTTAATCACATCACAATAGTCTTTCAGTACATGAACTGGCTTACTGCACCACACTTCACAGGGATCAACTGCTTAATAAAAAAGAAAAAGGGAAGACATAAGGAACCTGATTAAGAATAACCAAAGCTGAATGTTTAGTTTAAAAAAAACAAAACAAAACAAAACAAAAAAACCACAACCACTAGAGTAATTTCTATGCTATGCTCAGGCCTAAAACCTGGAATCAAGGAAATCTGAACACCCTAGGTATAGCTGAGTTCTTTTGCCACAACCTCCCAAATAAATGGGAGATTCCAGAAAGGGCTATATTTGCAAACTCAGAACATTCAGCACCCCCCGTTCACACCATGAGCTCCCCACACTGGGTCCACCTAGATGGGACACCCAGGGAAACCTTACATGCCTCCAAAGGCCTATTCAGCCCCACTTCCCAGTCAGCAGTGACTCTCAGCCAGCATTGTAAAACAGAAGGTTTATTAGGCCTGGTCTACACTAGTCGGTTATTTCAAAATTAGCAGAGTTAATTCGGAAAAAAAATGAATCCGTCCACACCACCAAACCGTTTTTTCTATTTAAAGGGCTCTTTAATCCGATTTCTGTACTCCACCTCGGCAAGTGGAGTAGCACTTAAATCGAGATCGCAATCCCGGGTTAAAAGGTATTGTGGACACAATTCGACATCATTGGCCTCCGGGAGCTATCCCAGAATGCTCCCTTGTGACCACTCTGGACAACACACTCAACTTCGATGCGCTAGCCAGGTGGGCAGGAAAAGCCCCGGGAACTTTTGAATTTCATTTCCTGTTTGGTCACCATCAGCACAAGTGACCATCAGCACAGTCCACCATCACAGGCGACCATGCAGAGTCCACCATCACAAGAGATCACGCAGTCTCGGATTCGCAGACGAGCTCCAGCATGGTCCAAACAGGAGTTACTGGATCTCATTGTATGTTGGGGAGAAGAATCTGTTATGGCGAACTACATTCCAAAAAAATCAACGCAAATACGTACGCTAAAGTCTCCAGGGCCATGACGGAAAGAGGCTACTCCAGGGACACAGAGCAGTGTCGTACAAAAATCAAGGAGCTCAGGCAAGCGTACCAAAAAGCCAGGGAGGTGAATGGGCGATCTGGGTCACAGCCCCATATATGCCGCTTCTACAGTGAGCTGCATGGAATTATGGGGGGTGACGCCACCACTACCCCACCACTGTCTGGGGACACTTGCAAGGGGGGAGTTGCACGGAGTGAGGAGGATGAGTCATTGGAGGACGAAGAGGAGGAGTAGGACAATGCAAAGGTGGTAAGTGGGGAATCTGTTTTCCCCCCTAGCCAGGAACTATTCTTAATGCTGGAGCCAATAGCCTCCCCCCACTCCCAAGGCGGGCTCCCGGACCATGACCCTAGAGAAGGTACTTCTGGTGAGTGAGAGCCTGATCAGAGCCACACGGTGGGGGGCTGAGGAGAAACCCAGCCGCGCTGGGCTGTTCGCGTTTAGTTTAAAGGGCTCATCCCTGCTCAGAGCCTCATCAGAGCGGTGGGGGGAGGGGGGTAAGGAGGGGGTTGTGTGAAGCGATCATCCCAGAGAGCCCGCAGGCCCTCCTTTTATATGGCAAACCCACCAGGCATTGCTTGCTATGGGAAAGGTGGCCCGGCAGTTTGAAAGCATTGAAATGAATGCGGAAGAAGCAGACCCTCCCGTACCCCTAGGGCTTACCATGGCTGCCTGCAAGCTGAATTCTGTTGCCCGGCTGTGAGTGATGGCTTACTCATACCAAAGTGGCAGGCACTTCAGTACAAGAGGCAAAATGCTAACTTATACAGAAAGAACATGTGCAGTGTACTAATTGCCTGTTTCACTGAGAGCGTCCCCTTTGTTCTCTGAAATGTATCTTTTAAAATACTACCCCCTCCCCTTTTCTCCTCCCGCACGTGCAAATGTTTCAACGCAGCACCTATCTACTCCGTCCCAGAGGCTGGTCCAGATTAGAAGGCGGAAAAAACGAACTCGGGACGACATGTTCAACAAGCTCATGCAGTCCTCCCGCACTGATAGGGCCCAGCTGAATGCGTGGAGGCAAACAATTGTGGAGTCCCGTAAAGCATTACAGGAACACGAAGAGAGGAGGGACGCACGCGATGAGAGCAGGCAGGACGCTATGGTCAAGCTCATGGGGGAGCAAACTGACATGCTGCGCTATGTGGTGGATCTAATGCGGGAAAGGCAGCAAGACCACAGACTGCCGCTGCAGCCCCTGTATAACCGCCCTCCCTCCTCCCCAAGTTCCATAGCCTCCTCACCCAGACGCCCAAGAACACTAGGTGGAGGTTACGGGGACCCACACACTCAACCCCAGAGGATCGCCCAAGCACCAGAAAGCTGGCATATGTGAACTTTTGATTTGGTTTCTGGACTTATCCTTCCCTCCTCCTCCATCACCCCACTAACCCAATACTACCCCCCCCCAGTCTAACTTCTGATTTCTCTCAATGTGTTGTGCAACAAATAATAAAGAACAGTTATTTATTTATTTATTTATATATATATATATACACACACACACACACACACACACACACACACACACACACACACACAAATATTAGATAGATAGAGCAGGTAGCTTCAAGAGAAACAAACAACTGTCACACTGTACCCTGGCCAGTCATGAAACTGGCTTTCAAAGCTTCTCTGATGCACAGTGCACCCTGCTGTGCTCTTCTAATCGCCCTGTTGTCTGGCTGTGTGAAATTGGCCACCAGGCGAGTTGCCTCAACCTCCCACCCCGCCATAAACGTCTCCCCCTTACTCTCACAGATATTGTGGAGCACACAACAAGCAGCAATTACAATTGGAATATTGGTTGTGCTGAGATCTAACCGAGTCAGTAAACTGCACCAGCGCGCTTTCAAACGTTCAAAAGCACATTCTACCACCATTCTGCACTTGCTCAGCCTATAGTTGAACTGCTCCTTACTACTGCCCAGGGTGCCTGTGTACGGCTTCATGAGCCATGGCATTAAGGGGTAGGCTGGGTCCCCGAGGATAACTATAGGCATTTCAACATCCCCAACAGTAATTTTCTGGTCTGGGAAGTAAGTCCCTTCCTGCGGCTGTTCAAACAGACCAGAGTTTCTGAAGATGCGAGTGCCATGTACCTTTCCCGGTCACCCCATGTTGATGTTGGTGAAACTCTGTTGTGATCCACCAGTGCTTGCAGCACTATGGAAAAGTATCCCTTGCGGTTTATGTACTGGCCGCCCCGGTGTGCCGGGGCAAAGAAAGGGATATGCGTTCCGTCTATCGCCCCGCCGCAGTTAGGGAACCCCAGCGCATTAAAGCCATCCACAATGGTCTGCACATTTCCCAAAGTCACTACCCTTGATAGCAGCTGGTCAATGATTGCGTTGGCTACTTGCAGCACAGCAGCCCCCACAGTAGATTTGCCTACTCCAAACTAATTCCCAACTGACCGGTAGCTGTCGGGTGTTGCAAGCTTCCACAGTGCTATGGCCACTCGCTTCTCAACTGTGTGGGCTGCTCTCATTTTGGGGTCTTTGTGACTTGCTGTCCCCTGTCCTGAAGCACAAAGTTCCATGAAAGTGGCCCTATGCATACAAAAGTTTTGCAGCCACTGGGAATCATCCCAGACCTGCAACACTATGCAGTCCCACCAGTTTGTGCTTGTTTCCCGGGCCCAGAATCAGCGTTCCACGGCATGAACCTGGCCCAACGCCACCATGATCTCCCAATCGCCACATGCTGTGCTTCTAGGAACGTCTGTGTCCATGTCCTCATCAGTATAGTAATCGCGCTGTTGTCGCTTCTTCGCCCGGTTTTGCAGGTACTGCACATACTGCTGGATAATGCGCGAGGTATTTACAATGGTCAAAACTGCAGTGGAGATCTGAGCAGGCTCCATGCTCGGGTAATCCTGGAAAAAGGGCGCGAAACGTAGGAGAGCTGTTCAGTTCAAGATGGCCAATAAAAGGCGGAAAATGGTTGTCTTCTGTAGCTTTCACGGAGGCAGGAAGCTCACTAGAGCTGCAAGAGTGGGAGAGCAGAGTTTGTGGCGGCAGCTGTGCGCCTCAGTTCACGATGGCCAAAAAAAGGCGGGAAATGGGGTTAGATAAAAAAGAGTAGATAGAAAGACGAGAGGACATGCGAGGTGGATTAATAGTACCAGGAGACAAGCAGTGCACCGTACTGCACTGTCTGCTGGCAGTATGGCATCTTCCGTAGCTTTCACGGAGGGAGGAGCGAGTGATGACACACACCCAGAAACAGCCTGCAAGAATGTTTTTGCCCCATCATGCACTGGGATCTGAACCCAGAATTCCAATGGGCGGCGGGGACTGCGGGAACTTTGGGATAGCTACCCACAGTGCACCACTCCGACATTCGATGCTAGCCTCGGTACTGTGGACGCACTCCACCGAATTCACGCGCTTTAGTGGGGACACACAACACCGAATGTATAAAATTGCTTCCGAAAATTCAAATAGAATAATTTCGAATTAACTTCGTACTGTAAACGTACCCTGAGTCAACAGGAACACAGTATAGTTTTCTACCCTTTGGTAACCTGTGACTAGTGTTATTGACCAACCACTTTCTTAAAACAAAAGCCCTATCAACAGTACGGGCGCTGCAGCAGCATAGCAATGGTGTCATAGCTATGCTGTTGTAACCCCATAGCTTGTTAGCACAGAAATCAGGAACTTTCAGCAAAGTCCATCTTGGGGGGATCCAGGGCCTGGTGCGCTGGATTCCCCGCTCCGAGTCCCCAACAGGAGTCTGATCATTTTCAGTTGCCTGGCCCCAGACACGCCTGTTGCCCCTCCTCATTCCTTTGTCTCTTTCCAGGGACAGCAGGTCACCTGGTCTACTTTGACACCTCCGGCTGATTCTTGCAGAGGAGGTGACCTGACCATCAGTTGCCAGGCTCCAGAGTGTCAGCCGTTCTCTGTCCCAGGCAGCAGTCACACCTGCCCTCTAAGGGTCACGGCAATGATCACACACTCTTACCCCGCCACCTAAATACAGTACTTGAACAACAGGGGAAACTGAGGCACACACAGTATTCAGAGACGACATTAAGAACCTTCCCACTTCATCACAGTACAGAATAATTAATTGACGATGACCTCAATGTCACTCCAGGGAGAAATTTAAATTTCATTTTTTTGTCAAGTATGCGTGTTTGTTGGAGTAGTTTACACATTTCTAAATGAGGTTTCAAAACTTGTAAGGATAGACTTACTTCTGAGGCTTTGGTTACCAGTTTAAACAAAACAAATCTGCCAACTAAAAATCATAGGTTGCAACTGACAACTCTTAACACTTTAGAATAAATCAAAAAAGCTATTTGTCATTATTTATGCTCATTCTTTGCATTTCTCTCAGATTGGAAAATAAATATAAATGAAGGCTATTTTACATTTACTTATAAACAGTTTCACATCCAGGCTTTTAATGTTGCAGTTGTTTGGGTTTCAAACAATGCAGGGGAATATTTGTTTGAATACAGCTGCTTTAAATGAAAAGTTTAAGAATTTTGAAAACATCTGTTGGCCTCAAAATCCACACTCCTTAGCATTCTAACTATGCTGACCTAACCCTCAGTGTAGACACAGCTAGGTCAACAGAAAACTCCCTCAATTGACCTAGCTACTGTCACTCGGGAAGGTGTAATTCCTACAGCAACTGCAGTCTGCGTCTACACTATGGGGTTACAGCACCATTGCCATACCACTGCAGCGCCAGTACTGTTGATAGGGCTTTTGTTTTAAGAAAGTGGCTGGTCAATAACACTGGTCACAGGTTCCCAAAGGGTAGAAAGCTCAAGTACTCAAAACCGAGTCAGGCCTACATGGAGATAAGCAGTTGACATATATAGAATGGTATATTCAGGTCCTGGTCTAAGATTGGAAGAATTGTGATTTGAGCAAGAGGCATAACGCCTTCGTGTATTCTTTTGGGAGACCAGAAAGGGGACTGAGGTGCAGCTAACCCTGTAGCCCCAATAATGAAGTATCTGAGCACATCACAATTTTTTATGTACTTACCCTCACAACACCCCATGAGGTAGAGCAGTTATACGATAGTGAACTGAGGCACAGAAAGATTAAGTGACTTGCCCCAGGTCACACAGGAAGTCTGCAGCAAAGCAGGGAACTGAACTCCCATTTCCCAAATCCCAGACTTGCACCCTAACTACTCAACCATCTTTCCTCTCACTTATATTGCATTTGTATTACAACAGCACCTATAGAAACCCAATCAAGTTCACAGCCCCATCATACTAGACTCTGGGCATGTAGAGTAAGAAAGAATCCATGATCCAAACAGCTTACAATCTAAATAGACAACAAATGGGAGAATATTATCCCTATGAAGGAACTGAGGTACCAAGGTCTTTGTGTACATGGAGAACTTTACCAGCACTATTATATCAATATAACTCCACGTGAGGACACTTGGAACAACAGTGGCCATTTTTAAACTGGAAAAAAAAAAATCCACTGTTTTTCCAAATAGAAGTGTCTACATGGGGAGTTATATCAGTATACTAATACTGGTAAATTTCTCTGTATAGATGAGTCAAAAGAGATTAAGTGACATGTGTAGTTGAGAGAGCCTGAAGCATAGGGCTTAGTATGAGGCCTAAGGCCTAAGTCAGGCCCTGCTGATATTTAGCAAAGTTAGCAAGAGTCAGGCTTTGAGCAAAAGTCAGGCCCTCTTATGAAACAGATGGTTGCTTGCAGGTTCACTGTCTGATACACAAACTTGGCAAGAACAGGGCTGGCATTACAAAAATACAAACACTCCTAAGAAGTGCTAGGCACAGGATACTTGCATAAATACATTCCAGAAGGGTAGTACCGGAACACCCTAATATCAAGTTATAGCAGGGGTCCCCAACGCAGTGCCCGCAGGCGCAATGACGCCTGCCGGGGCGTCTAAGTGCGCCCGCGTACTGGCTGGTGGATGAGCATCTGCCAAAATGCCGCCGAGAAGCATTTCGGCGGCGACGCCTCTGCATGACGTTGCTTCTTGGCAGCATTTTGGCGGCAACGCCTATTGACGTTGCCACTTGTTGGCGGCATTTTGGCAGATGCTCGTCCGCCGCCACAGTCCTCCGTGGCTCATCATCTGGCACCCGCCAGACGAAAAAGGTTGGGGACCGCTGAGTTATGGTATAAATATACTCTGTGAAGATGATACAGTGACATACTGACCCCTCCTAAAGATAAGGTCAGGATGACAGGGTGATGGATAGAGATGTTTTGATTGAGCCAACATGTACAAGGTAAAGGGTGGTAGCTAACCACGTTCGAGGGGCAATACGTAACTTATTTATATCAGTGTATAAAAAGGGTCACAGAGGGGGTGTCTTTGTCCAGCCTATGGGGGAGTCAAAGGCCGCCGCTCACTGAGCCAAGTCCATTGTAACAGGCATACATGTTCTAGTGTAACTGTAGATGTTGATCCAGGGAACTAGGATAATAAACCTGGCCAAGCGCCTTCGCCACTGAACCAAGTCTGTGGTCTTCTAGGGAAGTTCGATAAAGTCTGCTTCCGAGCTATCTGGCCAAAGAGAATACACATGCAGCCAAAAACTGACAACAACACGCCCATGGTCACAAAATAAGTCTGGCAAAATCAGGAATTCAACTCATATCTCCCAATTCGCAGTCTAGTGCCTTAACTGCAAGACAATCATTCCTTTCTACAGAAATGCATATTTAGTTACAGAAAAAACTGTAGCTCAAACAAACCAAGCTGCTAGATCCTGGCTCCAATGACTTCAATGGGTCTCTTCACAGTGTAAAATTAAGCCTCTGCAGGATTGCAGCCCAACACCACATAGCTGAAGCAACTCAGACACCTCATTAAGAAAGCAAAGTTGAACCTGACATGGAAAATTAATGCTGAATTTAAGCTTTAATTCTCAGATCATACTAAGAGGCTGCATGCACGTAATCCTAATAAAATATCCATATTATTCTTGCGAACATATGGTTCTCTGTTAGGACAAGAGTGAGAAATATTGCAGCATGAAACATACACACTTCTGCTCAACAGGGCTCCAAAAGAATGTTCCCAGCCATCCAAGCAAAATATAAGGGGGGGGGGGGGGGAGTGAAACAGTCCAAATGACCAAGTAAAGCAGACAAGAGAAAATACAAAGTAAAATGTTTGCTAACTTCCAACATCAGTTTACATACCTGTTTTACGTTTGTTTGAAGAACGCTTTCTAAATTTCTCACGAACCTAAAAATAAAGAAAATTTTATTTTTTGCATAGCAAGCAATAAAAGTCACAATGCACAAACCATAGGCAACATAATTCCTCTAAGCAATAGTGATTTAACTGGTTCTAAAGCAGTTTACGTTTATTTAACTTTGCTAAGGACTTTTTAAGGTCTGTCACCAAGGATTTGGAGCAATCAAATTTTTGAATTGCTCCACTCCAGCTCCGCTCCAGAACCAATAGTGACTGTTCCGGCTCCGCTCCAGCTCCGGGCAAAAACCTGCAGCTCCACTGCTCCGGGCTCTGCTCCAAAGCCCTGTCTGTCACCACTTTTCTCACCCTTTGTTGTACTAAGATATCAAGGAATAGTAATAGTGCTAGAAAACTTTGCTTTCAAAAAAAAAAAAAAAAAAAAAAAAAAAAACACGCTCTGTGGACACAGCCACAAAGATTATTTCTGTCCTCCTACTCTGAATGAAAACATTTTTAATCCCACTGTGATGGGTTGGATCACAGAAACCCCCTTTTGGCAACAGTTGGCAGCCCAGACTACTTCTACGCCTGCTTTCCTGCCCTGGCGGCTTGGGACTTCAGTGCCCTGCCTGGTTTGAGCCAGACCCGCTAGCCTGCTGCAAACCCAGACCCAGGTCTGAACCATGTCCCCTAACAGCTGTAGGCTTAATTGAAAGCAGCTTAAGAAGTGTTCCTGTCTCTTAGGGTATGTCTACACTACCGGCCGGATCAGCGGGCAGTGATCGATCCAGCGGGGATCGATTTATCGCATCTAGTCTAGACGCAATAAATCGACCCCCAAGCGCTCTCCCATCGACTCCTGCAGGCAGTCGACAGGGGCGGCGGAGGGGGGGGGGGGGGGGGGAGAGAAAGGGGGCGGCAGCAGTCGACTCACCGCAGTGAAGACACCACTGTAAGTCGATCTAAGTACGTCGACTTCAGCTATGTTAGTCATGTAGCTGAAGTTGCATAACTTAGAACGGTTCCCCCGCCAGCATAGACCAGGGCTAACACTCAGATGCCCAACTCCCAACGGGGTCCAAACCCCAAATAAATCTGTTTTACCCTGTATAAAGCTTTATACAGGGTAAACTCAAAATTGTTTGCCCTCTATAACACTGATAGAGAGATATGCACAGCTGTTTACCCCCCCCCCCCGGTGTACTCTGGGTTAATTAATAAGTAAAAAGTGATTAAATACAGAAAGTAGGATTTAAGTGGTTCCAAGTAATAGCAGACAGAACAAAGTGAATTATCAAGCAAAATAAAATAAAACATGCAAGCCTATGCCTAATACAGTAAGAAAACTGAATACAGATAAAACCTCACCCTGAGGGGTGTTCCAGTAAGCTTCCTTTTACAGACTAGTCTCCTTCTAGTCTGGATCCAGCAATCACTCACACCCCCTGTAGTTACTGTCCTTTGTTCCAGTTTCTTTCAGGTATCCTTGGGAGTGGAGAGGCTCTCCCTTGAGCCAGCTGAAGACAAAATGGAGGGGTCTCCCCCAGGCTTAAATAGACTTCCTTTTGTGGGTGGAGATCCCCTCCTCTCTCCTATGCAAAGTCCAGCTCCAAGATGGAGTTTTGGAGTCACCTGGGCAAGTCACATGTCCATGCATGACTCAGTTTTTACAGGCAGCAGCCATTGCCCACATGCTATCTTGAATGTCTCCAGGAAGACTTATGTGGATTGGAGCCTTCCAAGATCCATTGTTCGTTAAGTGTTTTTTGATTAGGCACTTAATTTGCACATTCCTTTCTCGAGAAGATGACCAAATGCTATACTAAGGCTACTTAAAAAACAAGCAAGTACACAGCCAATATTCATAATTTTTAATACAAAAATGATACATCCATACAAATAGAATGAATAGATTCAATAGATTATAATCTTCACAGAGATATGTTACATGGCATATGTAGCATAAAATATATTCCAGTTATGTCATATATACATTCATAAGCATATTTCCATAAAGCAGGCCTGCACAACTCGTAAAGTGGCGAGGGCCATATTACTCCAAAGGAAACAGCTGAGGGCCGAACTGCCCTCCAGCGCCGCCGAACCCCCCCCCCACCGCCACCCAGCCCCCCCAAACCACAACCCCCCCCCAGCCCCCCCCACCCCCCCCGAAACAACCCCCCCCCCAGCGCCACCCGCCCCACGGAAACAAACCCTCCTTCCCTAGCGCTGCCCCATCGAAACAGCGTTATTGAACCTTGGTAATATGTTATAGCGGGCCCCTAAGGTAGTATAATTAAGGTAAAAGAAAACTGTCTTTTTGCTAGAAGTAGAATAAGATCTTCCCCCCACTTTGTAATCAATTGCCCTGTTGAATGAATGAGGTGTGAATGAGGAAGGCGTGGAAGGCAGGCACCTCCAGACAGCTGCAACCCTTGGAGAGGGGATGGGAGCCAGACCAGATCAGTAGAACAGGTCAGCCACCAACTCACCGCTCGCCTCCTCAGCCCCCCACCCCCGCCGCTGGCTCACCTGCCCCTCCCCGCCATTGCCCACCCGCTCGCCTTCCCCGCCCACTGCCTGCCCACTCGCCTCCTCAGCTCCCCTCCTCAGCTGCCGGCTCACCTGCCCACCTGCCACTGCCTGCCCGCTCGCCTCCTCAGCCGCCGGCTCACCTGCCCCCCCGCCACTGCCTGCCCGCCCGCCTCCTCACCTGCCCCCCCGTCACTGCCCCCCTGCTCACCTCCTCAGCCCCCCGGCTTGCCTACTCACCCCCCGCCACTGCCCGCCTGCTTGCCTCCTCAGCCCCCCCTTTCTCCCTGCCGCCGGCTCACCTGCCCCCCCGCCACTGCCTGCCCGCCTACTTACCCCCTGCCACTGCCCGCCTGCTCGCCTCCTCAGCCCCCCTCCCTCACCCGCTGCTTGCCTACTCACCCCCCGCGGGCTGCACAGTGAGCCCACCCACTCACCCCCCGCGGGCCGCACAGTGAGCCCACACGGGCTGCATGTTGTGCAGGCCTGCCATAAAGCCTTATGGGGTGCACTATCACACCCACCTTCAACACGAATGGTCTTACTATTTTCTTTGAGTAGAACTGGATGAATCTGCCTCAGGTCTGGTCTACACTACAGACCTATACTGGTATAACTAAGTCACTCAGGGATGAAAAGTCCACACCCCTGAGCGACTAAGTTATACCAACTTAACCCCCTATGTAGACAGCGCTATGGGAGAAGCTCTCCCACTGACATAGCTACCGCCTCTTGGGTAGATGGTTTAACTACACCAATGGGAGAGCTCTCTTGTGTTGACTTAAAGTCTTCATTAAAGCACTACAGCGATGCAACTGCGCCAATGCAGCGTTTCAAGTGTAGACTTGCCCTTAGAAATCAATCAACACTACTCCTCATTTACTCCTGGGGGAATTCTGCACAGAATACTGTTTCAGATTGCTTTGCTCCCCTGCAGAAAAACAGGGGAGCAAAGAAGTCTGTGGGGAACACACACCCCTTCCCCGGCAGCCTGGGCGTATCTGCCTGCAGCAGCCAACAGAGATGTAGATCACGCCGGGGCGGGGGGAGAGGGAGAGTTTGAGCATGCATGGAGAGATGTTAAGGGGGCAGGGCTGGGCACACACCTGTATGCAGATCAGCAAAAGAGACTCTGTCCCTCTCCCTCACTATTGTGGTGTCCCAGGCTTGGAGGGGGTAGGGTTTTGTGAGGCAAGCTCTGTCCTGTGAAGCAGAGCAGAAATGTAACAACTAAGCAGGTAGGCATAGGCGTGCGCACGGGGTGTGCCAGGTGTGCCCAGGCACACCCTAATGCAGGGGCGGGAAAATGGCCCCACTCTCCCGAAGCAGCAAGCCCGGCCGAGCACAGCAAGTTGCCGGCCCCTCCCCCACCTTCCCCCCTCCCCTGGAGCCATGCCGCTGCGCACGGAGCACTCTGGGGGCCGGGGCTGCACGCTCCCGCGGGCCAGTGTTTGGCTCCGCGGGTAGACAGACACGTTTCCCGCTCATCTGGAGCCTTGCCGCCACACGCGCAGCATTCTGAGGGTCGGGGCTGCCTGCTCCCGCAGGGCAGCGTGTCTGGTTCTGCGTGGAGCCAAACATGCTGCTAGGAGCCTCATGGTAAGGGGTCCGGGGCCAGGGGGGTTGGATAAGGGATGGGGGCAGTCAGGGGACAGGGAGCAGGGTGGGTTGGATAGGGGGTGGGATCCCGGGGGGGGGTTAGAGGCAGGGAGGCTTAGATAGGGGGTGGGGTCCTGGGGGGCAAGGGTCCCAGGAGGGAGTAGTCAGGAGACAAGGAGCGGGGGGGTTGGGGGTTCTGAGGGGGGCAGTCAGAGAGTGGGAAGTAGGAGGGACTGGATGGGGGCAGGGCTCCCTGGGTGCACACCCTAATAAAATGTACTGTGCACGCCTATGCAGGTAGGCTGCTAATGTTCCCATTGTTGGTTAATTGTTCCCATTCTTAGTCAAGTCTCCCAGGAGCCTAAAAACACATGTAAAAGCTTAAAGGCTCCTTTACGTTGCTAGGGCAGTGAAAAGGAGCCTTATAGTAAATTACAAGTATGGGAATCCTCAGCTAGGAAGATCTATGTGCTTTCTTATTTTTTTCCCCCGCTGCCAGAGGGGTTAGACTGCAGCTCAGGATCTATTTTACCTATCCATTTTTAAAAAGGCAGGACAATGATTAGCAACACTGTATGACTTTCACATGTGAAAGTCTGAGCAATTTAAAACTGCATTCTACTTTACTTTAATTTTGGTGTTCTGTAATGTAATTTAAATGAAAATCCAGGATTAAAACTGGAGTACAGGGTATTGGTTACAAAGTATTTGTAACTTAACTTTTCTGTGCATTAGGAAATGCTGAACAATTATTGTGATTTTCTGTATGGTAGTTTAAATAAATTACCAAAATAAGTGAAACTGATGTGATTATATTGCATTACTTTGACAAATAAAGTATGCAGAATTTTTAATTTTTTGGCACAGAATTCTCCCAGGAATACTCATTCAGCTATTGGTATTCACAGTCCTGCTAAACCCTATGCGTTTCAGGAAAACAGGCAATCAAACCAACAGGTCCCTTTGGATCCCTGCTCCCCTTTAAGTAATCATTGAATATGGCCAAATATGGTAAATTACACAGCTTAGTCAGACAAGATTACCACTGTGTCATGATATTACAGATGTGCTACACCTTTATACAGTCTTTCTGGATCATACCCTTCTCACTAGGAGGCCTGGGCCTCCACTTTTCTCAAGAAAGAGCCCCATAACTCCAAGACTGCTTCGGCAGCTCTGGATGAGGTACACCAGATGTTGTGATAGCCATGTGTAGGACCCATGGATCTTGAAAGGTGTGTTGGGGGGGGTGTTGATCATCGTAGCAGTGAATACAAGTCTACAGGGTCAACACTAAATGCCCCAACAACAACTACATAGGTGAAACCAGAGACAGACAATTACTGCACACTCAGATTAACACAGGAAAATGATAAAAGACGAAAACACCACATCACCTGTGGGTGAACACATTTCACAGAGTGATCACTCTATATCTGATCTCTCAGGGCTTGGCTACAGCGCTCCTGGTACTCCACCTCGGCGAGAGGAATAACGTCCGATGCGTCTTGGCTGAGACGCCCCAGCGTCAGTGTGAACAAGGTGTTGCATTACTGCACTCTGATTGACTTCCGGAAACATCTCATAATCCCCTTAAGTCAAGTGGCCACTCTTGTAATTGTTTTGAACTCGGCTGTAGGAATGCAGATATGCCCTTTCAAAGCTCAGTTTCTGACAGCCGGCATGCTCATCTGCTCCCAGACAAAGCAAACATTACTTAGGAATGTTGTTTGCTGTCAGTGTGAGAGAGAGGCAGGGGGGAGGGGGAGTCTGAACTTACAAGACAGCATGCTGACACACTCTCAGCACCCCAAAAACCCACTCTCCCTCCCCCCACATACACACACACTCCCTGTCACAGTCCACCCCACCCCCCGCATTTGAAAAGCATGTTGCAGCCACTTGAACGCTGGGATAGTTGCCCATAATGCACCGCTCCCAATGCCGCTGCAAGTGCTGCAAATGGGGCCACGCCAGTGCGCTTGCAGCTGTCAGTGTGGACAGACTGCATCGCTTTCCCTACTGCGCTCTCCGAAGGCTGGTTTAACTCAAAGCACTCTACATCTGCAAGTGTAGCCAAGCCCTCAGTTCTTATAGGAAATCTGCACAACACCTTCAAAGGTCTGTAACCTTTAGTTCAAACTTTGCTTGACAATAAAAATCATGGACTGAATAGACACACTGAATTTATGGCTCATTACAACCATCTATAACCCATTACCAACCGCATAAACAAGCTGCCTTTCCCCCTCCCTTTTCCCCCCTCCCCATGACTGGAGGGGTGTTAACAGGCCACTTCACCTTGAATGGTCCCTTGAAATGTTTTAACTACTTACACTAACCAATCTGGTCCACCTTGTATTTAGCTGTAACACTCTAAGGACTTGACTACACTTGCAAGTTAGAGCACATTAAATCAGCCCCGGGCACCCTAACTCCTGGTTGAGGTGTTCACACTGGCAAGGCACTTAGAGTGCCTAGATGCTGCAGCTGGAGCGCTCCTGGTAATCCACCTCCACAAGACACACAAAGCTTGCTGCGCCCTGGCTGAAACGCCCAGGTGTCAGTGCGGATGCGTTGCGTCGCATTACTGCGCTGTGATTGGCCTCCGGAAACGTCCCATAATCCCCTGAAGTCAAGTGGCCACTCTGATCATTGTTTTGAACTGGGCTGCAGGCATGTGGATATCCCCTTTCAAAGCTTCGTTTCTGACAGCAGGCATGCTTATCTGCTCCGGGACACAAAGCAAACCATTACTGTGGAATGCTGCTGCTGAGGCAGGCATTTGTGTGTGTGTGGGGGGGGGGGGGGGGGGGGGGGGGAAGGTCTACTGCTGTCTGAACTTCTAAGACAGCATGCTGACACACACTCTGCCCCCCAAAACACACTGTCTCTCCCCCCACATACAGACAACACATGCTCTGTCACACTCCCCCACCTCCCCTGGAAAAGCACGCTGCAGCCACTTGCACACTGGGATAGCTACCACAATGCACTGCTTTCTGTGGTGTTACAAGAGCTGCTAATGTGGCCACGCCACTGCGGTTGCAGCTGACAGTGTAAACACATGGCAGCGTTTTCCCTGCTGCGGTCACCGAAGGCTGGTTTAACTCCCAGCACTCTACATCTGTAAGTGTAGCCAAGCCCTAAAAATGTTTCCCAGACCTGAAGAGGAGCTCTGGCCATTTCTACACTACAAAGTTAAGTTGACTTTATGAAAGTCAACATCGGGCTTCCAAATTAAGTAAGTCAATCTTGTGTGTCCACCCAATGCTCCTTGTTTCGGCCGAGTGCATCCTCGTTAGCCGCACTTGCATCGATGCACGGAGCACTGCACTGTGGGTAGCTATCCCACAGTGCAAGTAGGCAAATGGGATTTGGGGTAGGACTTGCAATGCTTCATGTAACCAAAACACTGTCACAGGTTGTAATGGGAATACAGCTTTAGCCGCTCATGATGCATTTTCTTCCCTCCCTGCCTAATATCAACGGCAAACAAACCAAGTTTTTTTTCCCACACCTTATTTCAAAAGCCTGGGTTAGCCACATGGACACCACTGCCTGATAAGCATGGAACCCACTCAGCTGTGCACTCTTGTTTTGAGCATTACAAACACCTTATGGTGCAGTATTTCCAGAGCCGAGACAGGACCCACCGCGTGGAACATTGCGATGTCATCCAAGCAGCCCTGCTGCAAGCCTTTGAGTGAAACAAGTCACAGTTGCTAATGGCAGTCGTGCATCAACTGAACACAGCTGAGTACCGTTTCTGCTCCTGGGAAACAAGCACTGACTGGTGGGACCAGATCGTTACGCAGCTATGGGATGACAAGCAGTGGCTGCAGAACTTTGGAATGCAGAAGGCTACATTCCAGGAACTTTGTGCAGAGCTTTCGCCTGCCCTGAAGCACAGCAACACAGAAATGAGACCTGTTCTGAGTGTGGAGAAGCAAATGGCGATCGCTCTATGGAAGCTTGCAACGCTAGCTGGCCCTGCACCTCAGAGACATTCTGCACAGCTGTCTGCAGCTCCTGTTTCAGGTTACAATGCTGCAGAGATTTCAGCTCTTAGTCTTTCCTCTGCCGTATGACCTCACTCTTGGCCCTGATAATGAAAAAAGCATCCTTCACCATCTGTAATTGTGGGAAACTCTTTCTTCTCCTTTAACTCCTCAGTAAGCTTGTCCAACTCTTCTTGGAGCTGGGAGATTCCAGCCTGCTTTGCTATGTGCAGACTTTGCAGCTGATACTTTAGCAGCCTCTTTTCTTCTTTCTTCATTTCCCACTTTTAGCCTCACCTCCGAAAGCAGCTGCTCGGCCACAGGGAGACTGGCACCCGTATCCTGCCGTTGGCCAAGAAGCCTCATAGAGCTTGTCTGCACTCTTCTATTCCGGATGCAGCAGCTGCTTCAAATCCTTCTGTGTGGTGCTGTACTGTCTGCCCATAGTGTCTTTCACTTCCTGTTTTGGCTGGTTGATGGCATCTGTCAGTCACATTAATTCTGTCCAACTGCCCTTTGTGAAAAGTCTCCATAGAGAGCTATAGTTCTAGCCCAGGTTCTTCCTGCTTCAGCTCCCAAGAACTTCTCCTGTCAACCAGTTTCCTCTTCCCCTTAGCTGCCTGGTGACCATCATCCTGGCACTTCTTGGATTAAAGTGCTTGAAAGGGAATGGAGTCTTACTCAGGAGAAACTTCGTGTTAGCACTCAAGAGGCCCAACATGTAAAGATGCAGCACCAGCACTTGGATGGGCAGACAATGTTTAAAAATACTCCAAGCTTTGGCAGACAGTAAACCTGAACAAGATGGAGTTTGCCTGGGAGTTCTCCTGGGGTGATTTCTCACAGTGGGGTTTGTGACAAAGTGGGAATGTTCTTGATGTGTTATTTGAATGCTGAGTAGGGGGTATTAACCTGGGAAGGTTGCAGGGGAGTTTTGCTGGGACTGCCTGCATTGGGGAAGGGAGGATACCTGAGCATGTAACATGAGAACCCAGGAGGGGGATTGGAGGCCAGGTAACACCTCTGCCCGGGAAACTGGACAAAGGACACAAAGGCTGGGGGAGGAGCCGGAGAAAGGGCAGAAAGGAGAGGGCAGAAGAGAGTTTCAGTTTTTGAAGCTGGCTGGGAAATAAAGAGCGGAGCCCCGACCAACAGAGCTGTGGCTTCCCTGGGGCCCCCAGATGGACCTAACTAAAGGGGGTCGTGTTGTCTGTATCAGCAAGACCTGTTTTGGACTGTGTTCCTGTCGTCAAAATAAACCTTCTGTTTTACTGGCTGGCTGAGAGTCATGGTAAATCGCAGAAAGCCGGGGGTGCAGGGCCTGGTCTCCCCCCCACACTCAGTGACAGGGTTTTTTTGCCTTTCAGTCTTCAGATGTTGTATTTACTGCTCACAGAAGAGGCTCCAGGAAGGAAGATATTATGGATAGTGAGCGATCAGCTGTTGTGACCTGCATGGGATGTGCCACATTTGTCGGTCTTTCTCCCAGAGGATAGAAGCAACTTTGTCTGTACAAAGTGCAAGCTGGTCTCCAATTTGGAAGAGAAGGTTAAAGGACTAGAGACCCAAGTATCAACCCTGCATTGCATCAGAGAAAATTAACATTTTCTGGATAGAAGTCAGCGTTTGGTACTGCAGGCACAGCATGCTGAAGAATCAGAGAGGGCACTGCAGAATGGGGAAGAAAATTGGCAGCATGTGACCTCCAGAAGAAGCAAGAGGAGAACCCATGAACCCCCAATGCTGATAGTGGTAAGAAACCGTTTTCAGGCTTGAGTGGGTCACTGCAGACTACGTGGCTCTGGGAAGAAGGATAAAGGAGTTTGAGGCACAAGTATTGTTCTCGTCCATCCTCCCCGTTGAAGGAAAAGGTCCAGGTAGGGACCATCGAATTGTGGAGGTAAATGCGTGGTTGCGCAGGTGGTGTCAGAGAGAGCGTTTGGATTCTTCAAGCATGGGATGTTGTTCCACGAAGAAGGATTACTAGGGAGAGATGGGATCCACCTAACAAAGAGAGGGAAGAGCATCTTTGCAGGCAGGCTTGCTAACCTAATGAGGAGGGCTTTAAAACTAGGTTCGCTGGGGGATGGAGACCTAAGCCCTGAGGTAAGTGGAGAAGTGGGATACTGGGAGGAAACACAACGAAGAGAGTGCAACAGAGGAGGCCTCCCGATTCTTACTGAGAAAGTAGGACAATCGGCTAGTTATCTTAGGCGTCTGTACACGAACGCAAAAAGCTGGTAAACAAACAGGAAGAATTGGAAGTCTTGGCACAGTCAAGGAACTATGACGTGATTGGAACAACACAGACTCAGTGGGGTAGCTCACATGACTGGAGCACTGTCATGGATGGGTATAAACTGTTCAGGAAGTACAGGAGGGGGAGAAAAGATGGAGGAGTTGCACTGTATGTAAGAGAGCAGTATGACTGCTCAGAGCTCCAGTATGAAACTGGAGAAAAGCCTGTTGAGAGTCTTTGGGTTAAGTTTAGAGGCAAGAGCAACAAGGATGATGTCGTGGTGGGCATCTGCTATAGACCACCAGACGAGGCTTTCTTTGGACAACTAACAGAAGTTTCCAGATTGCATGCCCTAGTTCTCATGGGGGACTTCAATCACTTTGACATCTGCTAGGACAGCAATACAGCAGTGCACAGACAATCCAGGAAGTTTTTGAAGAGCGTTGGGGACAACTTCCTGGAGCAAGTGCTGGAGGGATCAACTAGGGGCCATGCTTCTCTTGACCTGCTTCTCACAAACAAGGAAGAATCGGTAGGGGACGTAGAAGTGGGTGGCAACCTGGGCAGCAGTGACCGTGAGATGGTCTAGTTCAGGATCCTGACAAAAGAAAGAAAGGAGAGCAGCAGAATACAGACCCTGGACTTCAGAAAAGCAGACTTTGACTCCCTCAAGGAAGAGATGGGCAGGATTCCCTGGGAGGCGAATATGAGGGGGAAAGGAGTCCAGCAGAACTGGCTGTATTTTAAAGAAGCCTTATTGAGGGTGCCGGAACAAACCATCCTGATGTGCAGAAAGAATAGCAAATATGGCCGGCGACAAGCTTTACTTAACAGTGAAATCTGTGAGCTTAAACACAAAAAGGAAGCTTATAAGAAGTGGAAACTTGGACAGATGACTAGAGAGTATAAAAATATTGCTCTAGCATGCAAGGGTGTAATCAGAAAGGCCAACGCGCAAATGGAGTTGCAGCTAGCAAGGGATGTGAAGAGTAACCAGAAGGGTTTCTACAGGTATGTTAGCAACAAGAAGGTGGGATAGGCAACCTAGTGACAGATTACACTGGTCTACAATTTTTGAGAAGTCGTCTGCTTCAGAGATAAAATGTGCTATTTATTATGTATTTTGATGTGCTGAATTCAAATATGACAATTAAAACAACTGATTAGCTACTGTTTCTAAGATATTTAAGTTTTTACATTTTATGTCTATGTATATTGTGTAGATAGTAGAGTTTTAATCATAAATTGTAAACCTAGGTCTTTTCATGTGTTTATGGTTGCTTTACATGATAATATTTCACCTGGCCTGTTTATGTAACACTTTAAAAATCAGCAAAAGGGTTATATAAATAAAATTTATTATGAAACAAAAGGCAAAAAACTATTCTGTACATAGTTTAGTCCTATTCAGTGTCTACTCGGCACTTCTTGGCTTGTCTCTTGTATTCATTAAATGGAGCATCTCTTGTCACTGTCCAGCAATAGTCTGCAAGCATTGATGGGCTCCATTTGCCCTGATAGCATTCCTCCATTGTTGCAATGTCCTGGTGAAATCGCTCGCCGTGCTCGTCGCTCACTGCTCCGCAGTTCGGTGGGAAAAAAATCTAGATGAGAGTGCAAAAAGTGTATCTTTAGTGACATGTTGCAACCAAGGCTTTTGTATGCCTTGAGGAGGTTTTCCACCAACAACCTGTAGTTGTCTGCCTTGTTGTTTCCGAGAAAATTTATTGCCACTAACTGGAAGGCTTTCCAGGCCGTCTTTTCCTTGCCACGCAGTGTGTGGTCAAATGCATCATCTCGAAGAAGTTCACGAATCTGAGGACCAACAAAGACACCTTCCTTTAGCTTAGCTTCACTTAACCTTGGAAATTTTCCACAGAGGTACTTGAAAGCTGCTTGTGTTTTGTCAATGGCCTTGACAAAGTTCTTCATCAGACCCAGCTTGATGTGTAAGGGTGGTAACAAAATCTTCCTTGATTCAACAAGTGGTGGATGCTGAACACTTTTCCTCCCAGGCTCCAATGACTGTCGGAGTGGCCAATCTTTCTTGATGTAGTAGGAATCTCTTGCACGACTATCCCATTCGCAGAGAAAACAGCAGTACTTTGTGTATCCAGTCTGCAGACCAAGCAAGAGAGCAACAACCTTCAAATCGCCACAAAGCTGCCACTGATGTTGGTCATAGTTTATGCACCTCAAAAGTTGTTTCATGTTGTCATAGGTTTCCTTCATATGGACTGCATGACCAACTGGAATTGATGGCAAAACATTGCCATTATGCAGTAAAACAGCTTTAAGACTCGTCTTCGATGAATCAATGAACAGTCTCCACTCATCTGGATCGTGAACGATGTTGAGGGCTGCCATCACACCATCGATGTTGTTGCAGGCTACAAGATCACCTTCCATGAAGAAGAATGGGACAAGATCCTTTTGACGGTCACGGAACATGGAAACCCTAACATCACCTGCCAGGAGATTCCACTGCTGTAGTCTGGAGCCCAACAGCTCTGCCTTACTCTTAGGTAGTTCCAAATCCCTGACAAGGTCATTCAGTTCACCTTGTGTTATGAGCTGTGGTTCAGAGGAGGAGGATGGGAGAAAATGTGGGTCCTGTGACATTGATGGTTCAGGACCAGAAGTTTCATCCTCTTCCTCGTCTGACTCAAGTGAGAATGATTCTGGTGCATCAGGAACCGGCAGTCCTCCGTGGGGTACTGGGCGTATAGCTGATGGAATGTTTGGATAATGCACAGTCCACTTTTTCTTCTTTGACACACCTTTCCCAACTGGAGGCACCATGCAGAAGTAACAATTGCTGGTATGATCTGTTGGCTTTCTCCAAATCATTGGCACTGCAAAAGGCATAGATTTCCTTTTCCTGTTCAACCACTGGCGAAGATTTGTTGCACAAGTGTTGCAGCATATGTGTGGGGCCCACCTCTTGTCCTGATCTCCAATTTTGCAGCCAAAATAAAGGTGATAGGCTTTCTTAACCATAGTGGTTATACTGCGCTTTTGTGAGGCAAAAGTCACTTCACCACAAACATAGCAGAAGTTATCTTCACTGTTCACACAAGTACGAGGCATCTCTGCTCACTTTGGCTAAACAGAAATGTGTCCCTTTGCAAAATCAAACACTGACAAAGAAGAGAGCACGACACTGTATGATTTCTAAAGCTGATATAGGGCAATTTGTTCAGCAGAGTGATGTAAACTTCGTTATGATTGCATCATCCATGACTTCTAGGAATAACATGATGCAATTCATATCATGTATGACGCAATACCAGCTTCAGATTGCATCATTCATTGTTTTGCCTAAAAAGCAAGTACTGTCCAAACCCAGTCATAGATTTATTCATAGATCCAGTCAAAGATGTATTTTAGTCATTTCTGGTTTAAATTGAGATCCTTTCCCTTTATAACTCACTTATCCTCCGCCATTCCCAAGTCAAGGGTCGTATATACTGACCCAATAGCATATCTTGAAAACTAGAGCCAATCAACAATTTTAAGCATCATTTTCGTTCTCAGTGACCCAGAATTCGTAAAGTTTGACTGCATTTATTTCAGAAGCATTTTGGCTGTAGAGCAGTGTTATGTGGGAAAAGCTGAAGTACTCAATGCTTTTTTTGCCTCAGTCTTCACAGACAAGGTCAGCTCCCAGACTGCTGCACTGGGCAGCACAGTATGGGGAGGAGGTAAGCAGCCCTCATTGGTGAAAGAACAGGTTAAGGACTATTTAGAAAAGTTGGACATGCACAAGTCCATGGGGCCGGATCTAATGCACCCGAGAGTGCTGAGGAAGTTGGCTGATGTGATTGCAGAGCCATTGGCCACTATCTTTGAAAACTCGTGACAATCAGGTCCCGGACAATTGGAAGAAGGCAAGTATAGTGCCTATCTTTAAAAAAAAAAAAAAAAGGAGAATCCGGGGAACTACAGACCAGTCAGTCTCACCTAAGTCCCTGGAAAAATCATGGAGCAGGTCCTCGAGGAATCCATTTTGAAGCACTTGGAGGCAAGAAAGGTGATCAGGAACAGTCAACAGGGATTCACCAAGGGCAAGTCATGGCAGACCAACCTGATTGCCTTCTATGAGATAACTGGTTCTGTGGATATGGGGAAAGTGGTGGACGTGATATATCTTGACTTTAGCAAAGCTTTTGATACGGTCTCCCACAGTATTCTTGCCAGTAAGTTTAAAAAGTATGGATTGGATGAATGGACTATAAGGTGGATAGAAAGCTGGATAGATTGTCAGGCTCAATGGATAGTGATCAACGGCTCAATGTCTATTTGGCAGCCAGTATCAAGCGGAGTGCCCCAGGGGTCTGTCCTGGTGTCACGTTATTGACTTAAACTGGGACCATATAGAACATGGTTGCAACCAAAGTCCTGTAATGGCACCAAATCTTGTATAAAGGGGGTCAAATGAGGTGTCTAAGGTTATGGTTTGCTGCTTATGATTATGCTATCTATATGTGTGCATCAATTTTGTAGTTGAAGTTATGAATATTGGCTCTATACTGTCTGTATTTCAAAATTATGCTATGCTTCTGGGAGACATCCCAGACAAGTTGGTGTTAGCTCTGCCTAGCCTGCTTGATGGCCCATTAAGGACCATCAGCTATACAACTGACCCATTGAAAGAAGGCAGATAAGCCTTGTAACTCAGCAAAGTATGCAGGGACCTGCCCATGTGATGCAGACTCCATTTTGCTGTAATTTTCCACAGTAAGAACAAAGAGGTGTTCTTACACCTGGAAAAGACTATAAAAGACTGATGCCTCATCTCCATCTTGTCTTCAATCCTGCTTCATACCTCTGGAGGGACTTTGCTACAAATGGAAGCTCTACACAAAGGACTAAATCACCCATCCCAACTGGGGATGTACTCCAGAGACTTGATTTAAACCTGCAGTTTATTTCATCCCTGCTTCAAGCCTGAACCAAAAACTTCGCCATTACTGTATGTAATTGAGAGCTAGAATTGGTTAAATGGAATCATCTATATATTTTTCCTTTTATGAATAAACCTTTAGATTCTGAAGGATTGGCAACAGCTTGATTTGTGGATAAGATCTGATTTGTATATCGACCTGGGTCTGGGGATTGGTTCTTTGGGATCGAGAGAACCTTTTTTCTTTTACTGGGGTATTGGTTTTCATATCCATTTGTCCCCATAACAAGTGGCACTGGTAGGGATACTGGGAAACTGGAGTGTCTAAGGGAATTGCTTTTGTGACTTGTGGTTAGCCAGTGGGATGAGACAAAAGTCCTCTTTGTCTGGCTGGTTTGGTTTGCCTTAGAGGTGAAAAAACCCCAGCCTTGGGCTGTAATTGCCCTGTTTTAAGCGATTTGTCCTGAATTGGCACTCTCAGTTGGGTCCCGCCAGAACCAGCATTGTTACACCTGGGGCCAGTTTTATTCAACATCTTCATTAATGATCTAGATGATGAGATGGATTGCACCCTCAGAAAGTTCACAGATGACACTAAATTGGGGGGAGAGGTAGATACGCTGGAGGGTAGGGATAGGGTCCAGAGTGACCTAGACAAATTGGAGGATTGGGCCAAAAGAAATCTGATGAGGTTCAACAAGGACAAGTGCAGAGTCCTGCACTTAGGACAGAAGAATCCCATGCACTGCTACAGGCTGGGACCGACTGGCTAAGCGGCAGTTCTGCAGAAAAGGACCTGGGGATTACAGTGGATAAGAAGCTGGATATCAGTCAACAGTGTGCCTTTGTTGCCAAGAAGGTTAATGGCATAGTAGGAGCCTTACCAGCAGATAGAGGGAAGTGATTATTCCCGTCTATTTGGAAGTGGTGAGGCCACATCTGGAGTATTGTGTCCAGTTTTGGGTCCCCCCACTACAAAAAGGATGTGGACAAATTGGAGAGAGTCCAGCGGATGGCAACAAAAATGATAAGAGGGCTGGGGCACATTACTTATGAGGAGAGGCTGAGGGAACTGGGGTTCTTTAGTCCACAGAAGAGAAGAATGAGGGGGGATTTGATAGCAGTCTTCAACTACCTGAAGGGGGGTTCCAAAGAGGATGAAGCTAGGCTGTTCTCAGTGGTGGCAGATGACAAAACAAGGACAAATGGTCTCAAGTTGCAGGGGGGGAGGTCTAGGTTGGATATTAGGAAAAACTATTTCACTACCAGGGTGGTGAAGCACTGGAATGGGTTACCTAGGGAGGCAGTGGAATCTCCATCCTTAGACGTTTTTAAGGCCCAGCTTGACAAAGCCCTGGCTGGGATGATTTAGTTGGGGTTGGTCCTACTTTGAGCAGGGGATTGGACTAGATGACCACCCGAGGTCTCTTCCAATCCTAATCTTCTATGATTCTATTATTCTTAGACTTTGAACTGCACAGCTTTTCACATGCACTACTCTCACCAGGGCCGGTGCAAGGAAGTTTCGCGCCCTAGGCAAAATTTCCACCTTGCGCCCCACCCCCCCCCCCCCCGGCCCCCCCCCCCCCCCCCCCCCCCCCCCTGCAGCAGCTCCCCACCCCGGGGAGCCGTGCGGCAGCTCCCCACCCCAGCTCACCTCTGCTCCGCCTCCTCCCCGAGCACACCACCCTCGCTCTAATTCTCCTCCCAGGCTTGCGGCGCCAAACGGCTGATTGGCGCTGCAAGCCTGGGAGGCGGGAGAAGTGGAGCGGCGACCATGCGCTCGGGGAGGAACACTGTAAAAAAAAATTGGGGGCACTGCTTTTTGGCACCCCCAAATCTTGGCGCCCTAGGCAACCGCCTAGTTCGCCTTAATGGTAGCACCGGCCCTGACTCTCACCTCTAAAGCAGCAAGAAGAGACCTGTACTCAGACTCCTTTGCATCTGCTTTCAGCCTTGAGTAAATATTTGCTTTCCTGATCAGTCATCCTGTCTCTTGGACTCTTGACTTAAGCTACCCCATCTCTGAGCCTAAAAAAAAAGTCAGGATTTCTTGGCCTTGCGTATTGGCCACCGCTGTGAACAGTCTCTCCTGGTCAGGCAGCATCTGGTCTTTGACATCTTATTCAGGTTTACTGTCTTTCAAAGCTTTCAGTATTTTAAACATTGTCTGCCCATCTAAATGTTGGCATTGCACTCTTACCTGTTGGGCTTCTTGAGTGCTAACACAAAGTTTCTCCTGAGTAAGGCTCCATTCCCTTTCAAACACTTTAATCCAAGACCTGACTAAATAATTTCCCTCACTACTTGCTACTAGCCCAACCTACATGTCAGATAGTTGATCGGCTTGCTTCCCTTGCTCAAATAATTTTCCCAGGAAAACCTACATTTGCATCTGCAAACTGGATAACTGCTTCACCATCTCATTTGCATTCTTGCCCCACATGCTCCCTGGGACTCTGGGAACTTTGGGACCTAGGCTGATCTTGCCCCCAAGCTTCCTCAGCCTGGGGCCCTTTCTTCCTTTCCCGGCAAGTGCTGGGACCATCAAGCCCTTCAAACTTCTGATGTTCTTCTGCCCTGTGGCTACAAGAAAAATCAGTGTATCCCCGATAAATCAGAGTGGGGGGAGGGTGAACCCTCTGGTCAAGCTCTAGCCCTGGCTTCTATACTGTGAGTTTCCTGTTACACAACTTAATGCATCCCCATTGGGAGGTCCCCTCTGTTTACAGTTCAAAGTTCTTGCCAGGCAATGTCTCTTTACATGCCCCAGTTCGCCACATTTCAAGCACATTAACCCTAGGACAATCACTCTTCTTGGCCACAAACTGTTTTGTGTCAGTCTCTTTAAGAGACATCAGGGTCTCTTGCTTCTGAGACTAGACATCCTTTGTGACCCAGCCCTTTCTGGGTGCGCCACAGTACTCTGCATCAGCCAGTAATCTCCCTTGTTACTCCAGGGGCAAACCCAACTTGCATGCCCCCTCTTGCCCACAGTACTTGCACCCCCTTAGCAGGACCATCTGACTTCTTTCCCTTCAGCGTCTGTGACAGACTACATGGACTGCTGGGCTCCCCGCCAAGCCTGTGACAAGTGCTCCTTGAGTTGTCACTGCTGCTCCTTCTGCAGATCCAGAATATACGATATTTTTCACTCAAGATGAGTGTAAGCATCGCTCCGTGTTATCATTCCTACATGATGGGAGGGGGCCTCATACCCCACTTCTAGTACCATACCATAACAAGGGCCCTCATCCTAGAGTATCCCCTGGCAGCCCAGTGCAGCCCCACCATTGTGTCTCTGCCTCAGTTTCCCTGAGTGAAGGTTTTATGAAGTCCAATGAGATGCATATATTCAACATCACCCCTTCAGGGGCCTAGTTTATTCAACCCCAAAGGTGGAATACCACACAAACAAGTCTCCACTTCAGCATCTCTAGTAGGTAGGTGCAAGGGCTGAGCCAGCATTAGTCTGTCAACCTAGTTATGTCCCACGTCCCTTACTAGTAAGGCCTTCATGACCTGGAACCCTTTTCTAGAGTCCAGGGCCTCTTCTTACTAACTGGGGGAGGGTCTCTTCTCCTGGATCAAGGCCAAACTGCAAAGACCTTTCCTCAGGACAACATCTAATTTCTCTTTTCCAGGGCTTCTGCCTGTTGAAGTCTTTCACGGGAGCCAGGTTTCTCTGAGCCTAATCATTCATAGTCCTTCCTTCCAGAAACTCTCCCACTGAAGAACATTCTCCCTGGGTTTCCTTCATTGGATTCCCATCCCCTCTGGGAATTGCTTTCTTTATCACGCCCAGGTGCTTCACTGCCTAATTAAATGCCTTCCAATTACTCAGTAAGCCAGATGAACCTGAGTTGCCTCATCCACCCTAGTGCAGCCTGTCAGAGGTAAGCCAAGCCCCTGACTCCTTCTGAGGGCCAGATACACTCATATAGCTTATTCCCAAAGTGGAAGGGGAATAATCTATACTGGTATAGATCATCTTCATATAAGTATAACTGTGTTCTGATTAGGTACCATACCAGTATAATGATTTAAGTGATATATTAAAAAAAAAAAAAAACCAACCTACACCCTGACAGCTATTCACATACAAAATCAGTGTGCAGATCACCTAAATAAGAACCTCCATTAGGCATCCTGCCAATCCCTTACATATTAATAGTTACTTACCAATTCACAGCATTGTTTACCATAAAAAGTGATTCCACTGAAGTCTGATTCCAATGTAGTTACTTCCATAGTGCATGTCCCTGGGGAGAAATAAAGCCAGAAATGCATTAGAAAAAAAACCCTCAATTTGTATATTCCTCTGAGAATGCTTAGAATGTCTGCAAAATTAAGTTATAACCTAATGTGAGGGGAAACGATCCATTCAGCTGTGAATTTTAGCTTTCCACTCAGGATTGTATAGAAGTGAGGGGGGAGGGATAGCTCAGTGGTTTGAGCATTGGCCTGCTAAACCCAGAGTTGTGAGTTCAATCCTTGAGGGGGCCACTTAGGGATCTGAGGCAAAATCAGTACTTGGTCCTGCTACTGAAGGCAGGTGGCTGGACTCAATGACCTTTCAAGATCCCTTCCAGTTCTAGGAGATAAAATAATAAATTAATGGAGATATCCTAAATCCAGATAACCAGTGTTATTATTTGAGGAGTCCCAATCACAGACCAGGACTGTACAAACACAGAACAAACACAACCCCTGCGCCAAAGAGTAGTATAAAACTAGAGACAAGAGATGGATAGACCGATGGGGGAAAAACACAGGAAACCAAGGGACAATATTGGTCAGCATGATCATATGTGGACTCAGCACACCAGCAGCTTGTTGTCAAGATTTTTTGTAGGCTTCATGACTCGGGAAAGTTTTTCGCATTGGACCACAGAGAACAGTCAACTTCATAGAAATTTGTCTCTCCATGCCAAAACTGACCCAAAACACTTTCTTTGTAATTTGCGTTTTACAGCCTGTGCTTTCTTCACTGATCACAGACAACTATGAACACGAACACAAATTCATAAAAAGCTTTTGGTTTGGATCAAGAGCAAACTGTCCTGTGATCACTCTCTCAGGCCTTGGCTACACTTGCGAGTTACAGCGCTGTAAAGGCTCCCCCAGCGCTGTAACTCACTCACCGTGCACACTGGCAAGGCATTTGCAGCGCTGTATCTCCGTGGTTGCAGCGCTGCATGTACTCCACCTCTCCAAGAGGAATAGCGAGTATTGCGCTGCCGCTGCAGCGCTGCGGTGCCAGTGTGGCCGCCCAATGCGCTGTGAATGGCCTCCAGAATTATTCGGCAGTATCCCACAATGCCTGTTCTAGCCACTCTGGTCATCAGTTCAAACTCTACTGCCCTGGCCTCAGGTAACCAGCCATGTGACCGACCCTTTACATTCTCCGGGAATTTAAAAAATCCCCTTCCTGTTTGCTCAGCCCGGCGTGGTGTGGAGTGCTATCAGCGAATCTTTCCAGGTGACCAGGCCTCCACGCGCCAAGCGAGCCCCAGCATGGAGCAATGGCGAGTTGCTGGACCTCATCAGTGTTTGGGGGGAGGAAGCTGTACAGTCCCAGCTGCGCTCCAGCCGTAGGAATTACGATACCTTCGGGAAGGTATCAAAGGACATGATGGAAAGGGGCCATGACCAGGACGCCCTGCAGTGCAGGATTAAAGTGAAGGAGCTGCGCAGTGCCTACCGCAAAGCCCGCGACACAAACGGCTGCTCGGGTGCTCCCCCCGCGACCTGCCGATTCTACAAAGAGCTGGATGCGATACTTGGGGTTAACCCCACCTCCACTCCGAGCACCACCATGGACACTTCAGAGCCGGTGTGGGGTGGGGGGAGGAGGAAAACGGGAGTGATGGTGGTGGGCCAGATGGAGACACCCCGGAATCCCTGGAGCCATGCAGCCAGGAGCTCTTCTCGAGCCAGGAGGAAGGTAGCCGGTCGCAGCGGCCGGTACTTGGTGGAGGACAAACAGAAAAGTAGGTTCCCGGTAAGCGGGTTTTTGGGGGAGGGGGGGAGGAATTTTTTCGGCGCGAGCTCTTTGGGAGAGGAGGGTTAGGCATGCATGCCTAGATGCGGAATAGTGCATTGATGTGGTTTATCACATCGCGGTAATCAGCCTCGGTAATCTCCTCGAATGTCTCATCCAGATCGTGTGCAATGCACTTGCGCAGGTTTATCGGGAAAGCCACCGTGATCCTTGTCCCAGCCAGGCTAACGTGTCCGCGCCACTGTGCCGCGGGGACCATTGCTGCACCCAGGCAAGCTGCATATGGGCCAGGGCGGAAGCTGCATTGCAGTAGAAGACCCTCCCTTGCTTCCCAGGTCACCCTCAGCAGCGAGATATCGTCCAGGACGAACTCCTGTGGAAAATGTTGGGACAGTGTTCAGTGTAGGTGCCCCCTGAAGCTGTTGGCTCTCCCCAAGGCACAGAAACCCAGAGGACAGTGCAGGCTTAAAACAATCAGTCCCCCTTACTCACCATTTTGAGGCTCCCGTGGGATGCGTGTGCTCTGTTTCGGACGGGAAAATTATGCTAATGTGTAGACCCTGTGTGTTTTCTACTCCTTAAGTGCGGGGGGAATCATTACTCTGTCTGGTATAAACAATGCTGCCTCTGTTAAATGTTTCATTTTGCCTATACAGCTGCATCAACCTTGAGACTTCAGCCGTCCCTCTTATCGCCTGCTCAGAGACTTCAAAGACTCAGGAAGAGACCGCGAAAAAGCAAAGAAGACATGCTGCAAGAAGTGATGCGGCAATCTATTAAAGAGAATGAGAAAGCAAAGGACTGGAGGGAGAGAGAAAGCAGGATCCGGCAGGAAAACGCAGCGCACCGGCAGCAAAGCACTGATAGGCTCATAAGCATCCTGGAGCGCCAAGCAGATGCTATCCAGGAGCTGGTAGCCATGCAGAAAGAGGAGCAGTACCGCAAACGCAAATGCCACCCCCCCTACAGCCCTTGTCCCAAAACTCTTTCCGTTGTGCCCCACTGTCACCTCCAACCCACTTTCCCCAACTTCCGTGTTCTTCACGCCACCCACTGCCTCCAACACCAGTATCTTCACCACCCAGCCCTGAAAACCACTCAACCCCCATCACCATGCAGTATAGCTGTCCTGAAGTGCAGCACTCACTGCACAGCACACCAGACAGGACATACGCGAATCTGTGATTGTACTGTTCCCCACTCCACCGCCTTGTTTCTTTTCAATAAATAATTTTTTTTTCTTTTCAATAAATGGATTGTTTGGCTTTGAAAACATTCTTTATTATTGCATAAAGTAAAAGACTCCTTAGCCCAGGAAATAAACAGGCACTGCAAGTCTGCTTGTCTGCTTTGCTGAAACTGATTCCTAAAGATTGGAATTACTGCACTTCACTCCCGTGCAGGACACCAGATATCACTGCTGGTTTTCAGCCTCAAATTGCTCCCTCAAGGCATCCCTAATCCTTGCAGCCCCGCACTGGGCCACTGTAATAGCCCTGCTCTCTGGCTGTGCAAATTCAGCCTCCAGATGTTGAACCTCAGAGGTCCATGCCTGAGTGAAGCTTTCACCCTTCCCTTCACAAATATTATGGAGGGCACAGCACGCAGATACAACCGCGGGGATGCTGTTTTCAGCCAAGTCCAGCTTCCCATACAGAGATCGCCAGCGGCCCTTTAAACGGCCAAAGGCACACTCCACAGTCATTCAGCACCGGCTCAGCCTGTAGTTGAACCGTTCCTTGATGCTGTCAAGGCTCCCTGTGTAGGGTTTCATGAGCCACGGCATTAACGGGTAAGCAGGATCTCCAAGGATCACAATGGGCATTTCAACTTCCCCTACCGTGATCTTCCGCTCTGGGAAAAAAGTCCCAGCCTGCATCTTCCTGAACAGCCAAGTGTTCCGAAAGATGCGTGCGTCATGCACCTTTCCGGGCCAGCCTGTGTTAATGTCAATGAAACGCCCACGGTGATCCACAAGCGCCTGGAGAACCATAGAGAAATACCCCTGCCGATTAACGTACTCGGATCCTAGGTGGGGTGGTGCCAGAATAGGAATGTGCATCCCATCTATCGCCCCTCCACAGTTAGGGAACCCCATTTGTGCAAAGCCATCCACTATTTCTTGCACGTTACCCAGAGTCACTGTTCTTCTGAGTAGGATGCGATTAATGGCCTTGCAAACTTGCATCAACACGATTCCAGCGGTCAACTTTCCCACTCCAAACTGGTTTGCGACCGACCGGTAGCTGTCTGGAGTTGCCAGCTTCCAGATTGCAATAGCCACCCGCTTCTCCACTGGCAGGGCAGCTCTCAATCTCGTGTCCTTGCGCCGCTGGGTGGGGGCAAGCTCCTCACACAGTCCCATGAAAGTGGCTTTTCTCATCCGAAAGTTCTGCAGCCACTGCTCGTCATTCCAGACTTCCATGACGATGTGATCCCACCACTCGGTGCTTATTTCCCGAGCCCAAAAACGGCATTCCCCGGTGCTGAGCATGTCCGTGAATGCCACAACCAATTTCGTGTCGTACGTGTTACGCAGCGCGATAGCATCGTCGGACTCCTCACCCTCACTCTCACTTTGGATCTTAAGGAATAGTTCGACACCCAAACGTGACGTGCTGACGAGACTCATCAGCATACGCCTCAGCAGTTCGGGCTCCATTTCCCGCAGACAGATCGCGCTGCACAGAAACCGTTGAAAGATGGCGCCAAAGGTGGACGGAAACAAAGGGATTTCTGGGATGCGAAGCGATGCATCACGGGGCGTTGGGACAGGACCCAGAATCCCCCGCACCCACGCCCCCTTCCCACAATTCACGGCGCCAGAATGGGAAAAGGTGCTCTGTGGGATAGCTGCCCATAATGCACCGCTCCCAATAGCGCTGCAATTGCCGCAAATGTGGCCACGACAGTGCGCTGGGCAGCTGTCAGTGTGGACAGACTGCAGCGCTTTCCCTACTCAGCTGCATGAAGTCAGGTTTAACTCACAGTGCTGTACATCTGCAAGTGTAGCCAAGGCCTCAGTCTCTCCATGGGCACTTCTTCCAAGTAGCAAGCCTCTACCTGCACTTCTCCCAGAGCAGAACCCCACAATTCACACTACTTTAGACAGGATCACTTTAGACAGGCTACAACATCCCTCATTTACCAGTCATGTATAGCTCAGCTTGTGCAACTGGGTTTAACTAGACTCCTCTTTGGGAGCTTGCGGCTAATATGAAATGCAGGACACGTTCTTCAAAAACGAGTAAATTATTCATTGACAGAAACATAACAAGGAGAGAGAATAGGGTTTTAAATAAAAAAGCCTATACATATATTTCCTACCTAAACCCAGCCCACCCTTGCCTGTTTATGGAAGTTCTGCTTAAGCCCAGTACCCCAAGCTTGGCCAGGGTGAGACAGGTTGCCCCCTGTAACTGCTGCCTTCCTGATAGGCTGAGCTCTCCAGTCCGCAAGTCTCTCACCTCAGCTCCCTGGTTCAATTTTATCCATTCCAGAGACTCCTTGTGTTCAGGATTCCCAAGTTCCTTTGTCTGACTTGGCAACCTGGTCCAGACGGATTTGGGTGTTTCCCCGCAGGGGCGCTTACCTGTAGTCTTTATCATACAGTAGATCCCAGGCATTGTCTATTTCAGTACGGGGCAATTAAAGCAGTCTGCAGTCATGTCTCGGCTCTTGTGACCCAAAGCTAACTAGGGCTGATCGTAACACTTACAGAACTAACCCGTCAACCCCATTTCACATGACACAGGTACACGTTAGTGCAGACAACGCCAGTTCTTCACGGCGGTCAGTCACCACAGGGACGGGCGCTCGCTCGCTCGCCCGCCCGCCCGCCCCTGAAGCGCGGAGGCTGGTGAAGCCCGGGGCTCGGAGGGCGGGCGAAGGCCGGGGCCCGGGCCCCTGTTCGCGGGGGGCTGGACGCCGCCTCGCGTGACACTTAGTTCACTTCGCCCAAGTTTTCGCGAACGGGGGCGCCGGAAGCTCCTCGGGCCAACCCAGCAGCGACCCAGAGCCCGGGCAGCCTCTCCCCGCGACCGGACGCGGCCTGGCCCCGCCGCAGGGGCTCTGGGGTGTGCCAGGGGCGCGAGCGGGACTCGCCGGAGCCCGGGCGGATGGGGACTGCGGGCTCCTGTTCCCTCCTCACTGGGGCACCCCTGGCAGACAGCACCACGCGGCGGGGGAGCCGAGGGCGCCCCGTGACCCCCCCCCCCCCCCGGGGGCACCGGGGTTCCCGGGGCCAACCCCCCCCCCCCCCCCCCGCCACGTGGAGAGGAGGCGGAGGCAGCGCGAGCCCAGAAACGATCGTTCAACCGACACCCCAAGCGCACCCCTTACAACGCTCCCTCACTCACCAGGCCGGGCGAGCCCCGAGAGCAGCGATACCGCCCGCTTCCTGCTCAGCCGCACAGCCCGGCGCCACGGCCAACGAGCGGAACCTCAGGCTAAACAGCCACTTCCCCGCCCCCCTTCCTCCCAGACCTTCTATTGGCTGCCTGCCTTCTGACGTCAGGGATTTTAGAAAGGGGAACGGGCTCCTCGGGACCTTGCGTTTCCTGAGCGAGAGGAAGAGACACACGTCGATGGCGCCTTACGCTTGCTGGTAGAGACCGGGAAAGCGGGTCCGACGGCTTCTTGTAACGTCATGCGCAGGCGACAACTTCGCCGCTCACGCGTGTCTGTCGTTTCACCACGCATGCGCGCAGAAAGAAGTTGCGTTGCGCTCTGGATGTGTCCTGGACGGCTGGGCTGGGCGCTCCTCCCCATTCCTTTCTCTCGCTCGCTCACTGGCCTGGGGAGTCCCGGGCCGCACGCGGAGCAGGCCGGGGGGAGGTGAGAGAGGGGGATGGGCAGAGCGGGAGAACCGGAGGCGCCGCCCCGGCCCGGTGCTGCTGCTTCCCCCCGGGGTGTCAAATGGCCGCACTGAGCGCGGCGCGGGCGGCAGTTTTCACGGGGGTGGGAGGAGACGCCCAAGTCCTGAGGACCTTGCAGCCTCCAGGACACCGAGAGCCTCCGGCGCCCGCGCCGCGGCGTGGGGGCGAATGTGGCTCCCGGCCCTCTGCAGCGCCGCTGCTGCCCGCTTCCCCGCCCCCCCGCGGGAGGCACCGGGGTCTTGGCGCTGGCCGCGGCGAAGCGCCCCGGGGCAGGGGATGGGACGAAGGTCCCGGTGTCGCTGGATTTACTCGAGGGCCTACCTAGTTCACAGCCCGTCTCCGCATTGATGGCGAGGAGGGTCGTGGCTGGTCCGAAAGGTGCCGGGGGTTGGCACCCACGGGCCGTACTTTGCCCGCGCTGCCCCGGAGTGGAGTGAGGCGTCTTTTGGGTGCCCAACTCCGCTGCAAGGAAAACCGGGTTCCGCACGGGTCTTCGCCCCGGCAGGGGCAGCCTCTGCCCAACAACGTGCTTGGTGCTGAGATGAGCAGGAAATACTGCTTCTTTCAAGCCCTGTCGTCTTGTCTATGGCAGCAATTACTAATCCAGTTAGACTGCAGGTTCCCCTGCTAGGAGCCGTGGCAACAGGTAGCACTAGTAGTATGGGTCTACCCACATTGCACCAGGAACCACACTACTTGATTCCCATTCCCCACAGCCACATCGAAGATGAAAGTGAGAGGAATAGCATATTCACGGGTTTCTCAGCATCTTCGAAACCTATACAAAATCCCTATTGTAGAGTTGCCAGGCATTCGGTTTTCAACCGGAACGGTCGTAAAGGAACCCTGGTGGCTCCGGTCAGCATTGCTGATGAGCTGCTAAAAATCCGGTTGGCAGTGCAGCGGGACTAAGTCAGGCTCCCTGATTCAGCACGGCTTCCGGAAGTGGCCGGCGTGTGGCTCCTATGTGCAGGGGCAGCCACGGGGGCTCCGCGTGCTAGCCCTGCCCCGAGCGCCGGCTCTGCAGCTCCAATTAGCCAGGAACCATGGCCAACGGGAGCTGTGGGGGCGGCAGCTGCGGGCAGCGCACAGAACCCCTGTGGCCACCCCTGCACCTAGGAGCCGGATATGCTTGCTTGCGGGAGCCACCTGAGATAAGCGCTGCCCCTCACCCCCTTCCTCACCCCAACCCTCTGCACCAGGTCAGAACCCCCTCCTTGACCCCAAATCCCTCATACCCAGCCCCACCCCAGAGCCCACACCTCCAGCCGGAGCCTGCACCCCAACCCCCTGTCCCAGCCTGGTGAAAATGAGTGAGGGTGGGGGAGAGGGAATGGAGTGAGCGTGGGAGGAGCCTCGGAGAAGGGGCGGGGCAATGTTCTGTTTTGTGCAATTAGAAAATTGGCAACACTATCCTAAGGTGATGTGTAGCTAATAGCTTCTTGTAATTAATTTCTTTCTCTCAGTTAAAAAGAAGAGACTAACATGGTTGAAAACTCTCCAGCCCCATTGCCTGAAAGAGCAATATATGGGTTTGTTCTTTTCTTAGGCTCCCAGTTTGGCTTTAGTAAGTATGTTTGCTTTCTGAGTAAAGTGCTACATGTATTTGCTGTATTAAGAGGCAGAAATGAATACTGTACAATAGTGCCTCTAGTAAGATGTAGCAGTTTTAAAAAAGATTAACTCTGTGTTAATACTTCTCAAGTAATAAAAATGATATTAGTTGTAAAGAAGGACTGAACTATTATTTGCAGTGTTGTAGCTGTGTTGGGCCCAGGATATTAGAGAGACAAAGTGGGTGAGGTAATATCTTTTATTGGACCAACTTCTGTTGGTGAGAGAGACAAGCTTTTGAGTTTACACCGGGCTCTAATGCTTTTCTCTCACCAAGCTCAGAAGCTTGTCTCTCTCACCAACAGAAGTTGGTCCAATAAAAGTTATTACCTCCCAAGCTTGTTTCTCTGAACTGTTGTTAATTTTGCAACTTTATGGGGTAATCCAAGTCTTGTCAGTTCTCCCTTGTATTATTCTTTTGGATTTTGTTCTCCCTGATACTGCTGCTGGTGGCCACATAGCTGAGTGTGCTGAGGGAACAGCTATATTTCAGGGAGTTAATTGAAAATCTTTCTAGTAGGCTGAGTGTACAGCATATCATGTGTACACAGTTGGCACTTTGTGACCTGTGTAGAAGTCAAAGATGCAAAACACAAATTCTGAAAATGGGGACTGATACTCAAAGGATAAAGGCTGATGAAAATCACATCAGTTTCACTGTGCTGCTGCTTTCAGCAATGATGAGCCACAACAGAGCAAGGTGCTGGAGATACTCACTTGATAAGAAGTGGAGTAAAGAGCCCATACTCCCTTGCAGCAAGTGTAAGGCTTTTGGGTGGGGAAAACTAAATAGAGAAGGTATGCTCCTTCTCTTCCAACAGTTAGAGGATAGTTTAGGGACTTCAGATTTAGCATATCAAAGACAGAGATGAAAAATGGAGCACCAGATATTTCAGGGACAGAAAAGCACCTGGCTGTAAGAATCCCAGAACCCTTCCCATTTCAAGCAGCTCAGCAAGGATGGAGCTAAGGAGGGCTCCACTCCAAGGGTGTTCCCGAGACTCTACTCTGGGATTCCATCTTCTGTATCCTCTTGCTAGTAACTGTTCTGTTGTTCTAAGAGGTTGTAAAACCTTAACTTTTGAGCCAAAACTGACCTTACTGTTCCTCTTAAGAGAAATATTTTTGAATTAATACTTGCTTCATTGGCATTGAAATCAGTAATCTCAAATTTACTCCCATTCTAAATATATTTTCAGTAAAATATGCATTTTTAAAAACATTTCTTCCAGTACTAGGTTGTTGTAACTCTTGTTTCAGTTTTGTGACAGTTAGGACTAGTGACTCTGTTACTTTATCCTTCCCCACCAATTCCCCATTTATATGTTTACTCACTTGCCAGAATTCTAGTTTTTGAGCTCTCTGGGGCAAGAGCTGTCATTGTGTCTTTGTTTGTACAGTACCTAGTACAATGCTATCCTAATCCATATTTTGGGTCTTTACATTTTATCGTTTCTATTGTGATAGCCCCTTAAGTGGCATACTGTAGTAAAGAACTGAAGTATTTAAAAAAGAAAATCTCATTCAAGATGTGTGGAATTCTATTAAAATAATATTTGGTACTCCACAGATGTCTCATTTTGGGAGTTAATTGGTTTTGTTGGGGGTGGGGTGTTTAATGGCTAAATCCTGCTATCCTTGTGTAGTCAAATTACCCATTAACACAAAGGTGGGCAAACTACGGCCTGCGGGCCACATCCAGCCCGTGGGGCCCCTGAGCTCCTGGCCCCCGGCCTCTCCCCCGCTATTCCCACTCCCCTGCAGCCTCAGCTCACTGTACCGCCAGTGCAATGCTCTTGGCGGCAGGGCGATGAGCTCCTGGGGCAGCGCAGCCTGACCCGGTGCTCTGTGCTGTGCGGTGCATGGCTGGCTCTGTGCTGAGCCGGGTGGCGCAGCTGCAGCACCACCAGCCACCGGTGCTCCAAGCAGTGCGGTAAGGGAGCAGGGGGAGAGGGGGATGGATAGAGGGCAGGGGAGTTCGGGGTGGTGGTCAGGGGGTGGGGGTGTGGATAGGGGTCGGGGCAGTCAGAGGGTGGGGAACGGGTTGAATGGGGGCAAGGGTCGGGGGGGCAGTCGGGGGGGGTTGGATGGGGCGGGGGGGGCAGTCAGAGGACAGGGAGAAGGGGTGGTTGGATGGGGCAGGGGTCCCTGGGGCGCAGTCAGGAAGGAGAGGAGGGGTTGGATGGGGTGGCGCAGGGCAGTCAGGGCGGGGATTCCGGGGGGGGTCAGGGAACGGGGGGCGTTGGATGGGCCAGGAGTCCGGGGGGGCCATCACGGGGCCAAAAGGGGGAGTGGATAGGGGGTGGGGGCTGGGCCACGCCCCCCTCCCCTAACTGGCCCTCCATACAATTTCCAAAACCCGATGCGGCCCTCAGGCCAAAAAGTTTGCCTGCCCCTGCATTAACATCATTGCTAGTTTTGACTGCAGAATTAGACCCTTTGTGGTTTAGTGCTGTCATATAGTTCTACATACATAGTCATTTGTACATATTTCTGAAGACCTAGAGAAATACCTTGGACCAATGTTTTTAAAATACAAATGTTTAAAATTAATTTTAAATTAAATTTTTAACCTTTTTTAAAAATTGACAAATGATGCAAGGAATTCTTGTCTATTTTATTCTGGAATTAGAAAACAAATATGAAGAAGAGAATTAAAGTACCATCAGTTATAAAGTTTGCATCCCTATGGCATAGTTTGTGTTCACGGTAGCATTCTCTGCAGTATTTCAGTAGACCTATTTAGATGCTTTTTGGAATCCATAGAGAAAATTTTTATAATTTGTTTGTCTCCTCTGTAATGACGGTGCTAACTAGATCTAGAATTAATTTGTCTCTTAAAACAATGTAAACTGTACAATTATGATCAAAATATTAACTTTTACTCTTTTTGCACAGTGTTATACCTTGTATGGGCGTATGTTCCTGAATCTTGGTTATTCTCACTAGGACTAACATACTGGCCTCAAAAGTAGGTTAAATTCATTCACTGTTAAACATGTGGAAGAACAAACACATACCCAGAAAAATTGTGCCAGTGTCCTTTTACATTTAAAATATTTTACATTTAATCCAACTTGAAAAAGAAGATTTAATATGTTTCTCCTCACAAACAGCTACAGTATTTATGTAAAGTAATGTTTCACAAACAACAGTTTACTCTGAAAAATTATCAGCAAGCTAAAATGAAGTGCAGTACACCTGTCTGTTATGTTCTTAAAGTAATTTGGCAGCTTGGTTTAATTAAGTTTTTTTTCTGAAATATCATGGTAAATTTTATTAAATTAAATTGCCAAAAAAACTGTCTAATACATTTATTTGGCTATTATGCCATACTGGTCACAATGGGTCCTTAGTTAATGAACTGCATTTTCAGGGTCTTCTGTTTTTAGTGTGGTGGTCTTAGCTATAACTATTTTTTCTATCCACTTTATATTCATACACCTCTACCCTGATATAACGCGACCCGATATAACACGAATTCGGATATAACACGGTAAAGCAGCGCTGTGGGGGTGGGGGCTGCGCACTCCGGTGGATCAAAGCAAGTTTGATATAATGCGGTTTCACCTATAACGAGGTAAGATTTTTTTGGCTCCCGAGGACAGCGTTATATTGAGGTAGAGGTGTACTTGTTTCTACTTCTGTACTGTCTTGCTTGATTTAGAGCTGGAAATAATTTTTTACTAAAGACTTTCTTTTGCGAAATGTCATTTAAAAATAAATATTTTATTCTGCAGGTACTGGGCAGTTGCTTTGCCTGTATACCTTCTAGTTACTTTAGGAATTGGCTATATATTACTCTTTGGTATTAACATGATGAGTACTGCTCCACTCAACTCCATGCACACCATTACAGGTAGTTGATAATTTTCTTGTATAGTTCTTAAGCCTTCTACAAAAGTTATTGACAATCACTGTAAACATACTTGCTGGTATTACTAAACTAAACCAAATTCAAAACCTTGAATTTGCACCTATGTTTAATGTATTGGTGTATTATAGCTCAGTGGTTTGAGCATTGTCCTGCTAAACCCAAGGAGGTTGTGAGTTCAATTCTTGAGGGGGCCATTCAGGGATCTGGGGCAAAAATCTGTCTGGGGATTGGTCCTGCTTTGAGCAGGGGGTTGGACTAGATGACCTCCTGAGGTCCCTTCCAACCCTGATATTCTATGATTGCAGGACTGTTACAAACAATTATATATTTTGTTCAAACTTCATTTCAATACAATGTTATAACTACAAGTTTTGACTGTTTTATTTTTTTCCAAATGTATCTTCTTTAGGACAACCATTACAGTCTAGCATTTGCTACTCTTTCCCATGGATTTTATTTCTGCCCACTGATCCAGTTCTGAATACTTGAAATATAGGTGGCTTCCTCAATATTTTCCCATCTTTCTCAAGATGGTATTTCTTTTATTTGCTGATAACTGCTTTTCCTGAGCAAGAACATAGGAGAATTCAAAAATTACCCAGATCATTAGAATCTGAGGCCATGCTAAAGCTAAATTGTCCCAATTGACAGCACCATTTGGCCATGTCCATTCACTTCTAATGAAAACCAACAAAATTAATATTTAAGGCATGCTTCATTGACTTATTTTCACTTGCTTCCACTGAACTGTTCTTTGAAGTGGAAAGAGCCAAGTGTAGACTCTGCAGTAAAGATGGTGACTAGACTGATGACTTGATAGAAAGCTGCTGAGGTCAAGAACGAAAAGGGTCAGCAGCACACATCCACAGGCAGAATTTAGCCCCAAGTCTTTCTTGAATCAGCACTATGGAACTTGCTTTGCTAGAGGGAGCAGAATGTTAACATCTACTGTAGATAAACTGACAGTACCAACTAAATGTATTCGCTTTTCAGACATTTACAGCATCATTCTGGTTTACTAAAAGTGGGATGTTTCTCGAATTTCACTCTGTTAAACGTTGCATAGGATTTAGGTTGTAGCTGGATGTGATGTAAAATCAGAGCAGTATGCTTTTATGTTGATGAAGTGTAGGAGTCTAGCAACACTTCTAGCAGGAAAACAAAGCATTTCAGTTTATACCATCATTTTTAAATCATGGAATAGTGAAATGTCTTTTGTCATATTTCCTACAGATAACTTTGCAAAAAATCAGCAGCAGAAGAAATCTCAAGAAGAAGCAATCCCTGCATTGAGGGATATTCCCATTAGTGAAGTAAACCAAATGTTTTTCCTTGCTGACAAAGGCATTTGTAACAGAAATTAATTGGAACCAGACCCTGTTAGAATAAGACACTACAGTACTACAATAATTTTTAGAAACACAATGTAAGAAAAGTCAAAGGCTTGTCAGTGCTAAGAAATCTAACTCTTTCAACAACTGGAATAGATGAATTTGTATCTAAATTAAGCTGTGGTCCGCACTGGTTCACCTTGTGTGGCATAGAGTACTGAACCGGGACTCAGAAGATATGGGCTCTGTTCCCAGCTCTGCTACTAGTCTGCTGGGTGACCTTGAGCAAGTCACTTCACCACTCTGCTTTGGTTTCCCCATCTGTACTATGTATATGATACTGACCTTTATAAAGTGCTTTGAGATCTACTGATAAGTGTTATTTAAGAGCTACGTATTATTATTTATTATTAAACAAATTGATTGTTGAAATGGTTTTATTTCTTAATGTAGAGAGACCTACAGTATTAAACGACAAAATACTTCATTCTGGGAACTGAATTCTTCCATATACATTTGTTTAGCTATGCTCTGGATCTGAAGTAATCTGTTCAATTACCCCTAGATTTTTTTTTCTTGCACATTTGAGGGTGGGATATTCCAAAGCATTTAATGTTTGGCTTAATTCTACTCTCATTGACTTCAGTGGGAGCAGAGTTAGGCCAACACTGAGTGCTCTTGAATATCCCACCCTTTTTTTGACCAGTCTTGGTAAATTCAAGTGTATGCATTGTGACTGTACAGTAATATTAATAAAATGTTTTTAATTGTCTAAAACTGATTGCATTTCTAATTTTTTTTCTGAGGGGTATCTTACTTGCCTTGGACATACAGTGCACAATGGATTTTCTTTAGATATGTATTTCTGCATATCAAGAATATCCTTGTTTTCCTATCTTATTAGCCTTATTAAAAGTGATAGGATTTCCCAAAACCAGGAGAAAAGGTGGGGGATGAAGAAAAATCCAAACAAGTTCCCATTTAAATATATTAGTTGGTTTTTCTTAAATTGCTTTCTTATCCTTCTTCTAATGTTCTTTAATATTAAAAAATTACAATTCTTAAGAGTACTAAAAATAAAATTCTTCCGGACCCATGGAACTGCTGTAAATGTCATAGAAAACTGGTCCAGCTTCTTAAACTCAAAGGAAATCTCAAAGTATACTGTATTGTTTCTAAGCCACTGCCAAAATATCTTAAACAGAGAATATTCTTCCACTTAAACGTTACTTTGCTGACAAATCATCACCAGAAGTTGTCTAAATATTTTATTTGTCACCAGCTGACATCCAACACATTGCATCATAAAACACTAGTGATAATAGTTAAAGCCTCGACGTCAGACAAAAATACCGTCACTCTTGTCAGGAAAGAACTTCAGAGTTACAAAAAGTTACCATTTTGTTAGAAAAGGAAATAAGATATGTTGGAAAACGTCTGTATGCAGGACTTCATACTGATCCCATTAAAACTAATGAATGCTCTGACGCTAACTTCAGTGGGAGTGCTTCCTCCACATCCCAGCTTGCTATAGCTGAACAATCACATGGATGTTCCCAACTTGTGATCCAGAATCTAAGATTGCTTGTTTGGTTGATTTTTTTGTTTTTGTTTTTTGCAAGGGGGGAGAGAGAGGAATCTCCAGCTCTTAGAGCAATGAGAAAAATCCTCAAATTTTGAACCAAACAAACCAATGTAATGCTGTCTGCTTGAGTTTGCAGATAGCCTGAAATAATAGCTCTAAAGTGTGTAACTTGCCCTTATTCATCTCATTGGGGTGCTAATGCCAGAGCCTAATGATTATATTTTAAATGGCAACATTAACTACTTAATTGCTGATCAGAATATGCAAAAAAGAAGAGAGTCTTGGAATCTCATTTTGATGTCTCAGATTGCATGGGGCATATTTGTTTGAGTGGAGCATTTGATTTGGGACAGAGCTGAACTTTCATCTTTTTTTTTTTTTTCAGTTTGAACCCTTTCTTTTCTCCCCTTCTATTTTTGACTTTCTCATACAATCTTGAACTGATAGAAATTATAGGCTATTCTGGCAGGGACCATGTATTTACTATTCTCTAGTGGGGGGGAGGGGGGAGGTTTGTCATTAAAAAAATAGTTAATTTTTTTTCTTGAGAGAATTCATGACTAAGTCACTCCAGAGTTATATATTTTCTCATATGCAATTTCTGGTTATGATTTTCTTGTTCCTTGAAATTTTTTCTAAATTTTTCAGAAAGCAATTTAAATTCTAACTTGACAACTAGTGAAGGCTATGGTTCTGGTGTCATTTAATTTAAGGATTAAATTAATTCCCAGTTAAAGATACACAAATCCCTACACGATAAAGAAGAGCTACTGGAAAATGCCCTCAAGTCCTAAAAACACACAAACTAAAGGATTATAAATCTTAAACAAAGATTCTATCAGTGATGAATCTGCCATTTCACTTGTCTGCTGATCTAGCACAATTATGGGAAAACTAACAGAAGGGACCTAAGTGAACAGACAAACTGGGGCCATTTATTATTTAAGTGAAATTTACAGGCACGAAACTCAATCTTTGCTTTTCTGTCATTGAGTGTCAGTGCTGAAATGACATTCTGATGACCTTTACTTCAATTTAAGAATAATTATCAAACTATCAAAGGTTGTCTTCATGATCAAAA
This sequence comes from Terrapene triunguis, assembly GCF_002925995.2. Classification (NCBI taxonomy): domain Eukaryota; kingdom Metazoa; phylum Chordata; order Testudines; family Emydidae; genus Terrapene; species Terrapene triunguis. Next base: position 5,098,704 of record NW_020664382.1, read on the forward strand.
TAATATATTCTGTAACACAATGTATTTTTCTATTGTGTAGGGTTTGGGACTTGTGATAAAGGTTAATGGCATCTAATGTTTAAAACTAATATACTTTGACAGGGCGTTGTGGATCTTGAGAGTCCCTCATTACATGACCATACATACAGCAGTAATCAGGTATATTTTATTCTTACCAACTTGGTGGGGGAAAGCTACTTTTCACTAGTTCCTTGCACCTAAAGAGACAGCATTCTTTTTAGCTGCCAAAGTATTTAGAAGGCTTTATGCAGTTGTCAGCTCAAAGTTATCAGATGGATGATTCCAAAACAAAACCTGACAAGATTAAAGTGTGGTGCTGGTTTTAACTCCTTCCCTCCTAAAACATACCTGTGTAAAGACTACCCAAAGATCTGGAATAGACTAAATGTGATCAAATATCCACTCCCTTTAGTCGTGCTAAATCCTAAATTTGCCCTCATTTTCACCTCTTGGCCTGGCCTTATCAGTGGTATCTTGTCACCACCAAGATTAGTAGTATTTAGTGGACTGGGCTAATAGCTTTATTCTTGCTGAACTAGGCAAAGGGGGTTAGCCTTTAGCCTTATTGTGCAAGTAACTGCTATGCTTTTTGTCTAGTTCCTTTAGAGGAATTTTGTTTTCATATGCATTTGGATGCTTATTGCCATGATTTTGTTTTGATATTCTAAGCAAGAGAGATGCATGTGTAGAAACAGTGTGACATCCTGTTCTCCAGAATGGAGTTTCTCTACAGACAGTGTTGAGTTTGAACATGCCAGAGCTTCTCCTGTAGTGAAGATCAGAGAGGGTACTCTTATTTTTAAAATGCAAAGGCCCAATACTCCTACCACTGAATGCAATAGGACTGTGGTTCTCAACCTTTTCTATATGATGTTCCCATATGCCAAAAGAAACGTGTGTGCATGAACAGACAGACACACAATATGTTCATAACCCTAAGGCTGAGCAGCCATGCAAAAGAAGATTTGCCACTGATTTCAGTAGGAGCAGAACCAGGCTGAAACTGATTAAGGGTATGAGGTGGAAGCCTGGTTTTTTTTACTGTGTTGCAGTGCAGAATGATGGGTTTGGGCTATACATAGAAAGTGCACAATGGTTAGTAAGGAGCTAAAATAAGAGCAATATTACCATGTATTCTGTTACTCTCATTTTTATTGTAAATATTTATATTAAACTGAACCCTGTAGGCACTACTATATTGAGATCTGTACCCTATTGAGCTGGGTGCTACACAAACAGAAAAGAGAAAAACCCTCCCCTTCATAAAGGGAGGGCATGGGGATAAAATATTACAAGTGAATGAGTATGATGACGAACTGGCACAGCTTTGTAAGTTACATGTAGGGCAGTTTGTGTGTATTTAATTGGGGTAGAGGAAGGAAGTAATGGAGTAGGAAAGAAAAGAATATAAAGGAAACCTGCTGGTTAAAATTCCAATTCAACATGTGAGTGGCCAGAGGTATTTCTGCAGGGAACAGAATGTTAAAGTAGAGCAAGACTCTCCATAGGACTAGATTGAGTGGGCCCTCCTCACTGTGACATGCAGGTATACCTATGCTATTACAAGCTGTGTCTGACTTGCTCCACATCCAAAGAGGTCTCATGCTCTTAAAAAATGTACAAAGCAATTTTAAAAAAACATGTTGAAGGTATCAGGTAACTTCTGAATCAGATGTAATGATTTTTAAAGTCATCCTCTGGACCGCAAGTTACTCCTTTAGACTTCCCGCAATGGAAGGTCAGGCACAGCCACCCATAACTACATCACAAAATGCATAAGCATTACTTGCTTACAAAATCAGATATAACAATACAAAAGTGTCACAGCACACAATTACTGAAAAATTGCTTACTTTCTCATTTTTACCATATTATAATACAGGGGTCGGCAACCTTTCAGAAGTGGTGTGCCGAGTCTTCATTTATTCACTGTGATTTAAGATTTTGCATGCCAGTAATACAATTTTAAAGTTTTTAGAAGGTCTCTCTCTATAAGTCTATAATATATAACTAAACTATTGTTGTATGTAAAGTAAATAAGGTTTTTAAAATGTTTAAGAAGCTTCATTTAAAATTAAATTAAAATGCAGAGCCCCCCGGACCCATGGCCAGGACCCAGGCAGCGTGAGTGCCACTGAAAATCAGCTCGCATGCCAGAAGTTGCCTACCTCTGTTATAATAAATTGGAATATAAATATTATACTTACATTTCAGTATATAGTATATAGAGCAGTATAAACAAGCCATTTTCTGTATGAAATTGTAGTTTGTACTGACTTTGCTAGAGCTTTTTATGTAGCCTGTTGTAAAACTAGGCAAATATCTAGATGAGTTGATGTATCCCTGGAAGACCTCTCAATACTCCCAGGGGTATGCATAACCCTGGTTGAGAAGCACTGGATTAGGGCACTCTTCTGTACTGTGGGAGACTTAAGTTCAAATCCTTGCACCATATAAGGCAGAGGAGATAATTTAACCTAGGTCTTCCACATCCCAAGCAAGCATCCTAACTACTTGGCTTAATGGTGGGGGTGTGAATCTATCCCATCATGTTCTTTGCTTTTATGTTTAAAAAGTGCCTGGGGAAAGAAATTCATTTCAGGTCAAAGAAAATGTGTAGACCTGACATAACATTTGAGACTACCATGTTAAAGTCCTGGGTTCTGTTCTGATGATGCCTGCAGTGATCTTGTGTAACCCATTAACTTACATGTTAAAATAAAGTGGTAGCTCATATGTGTCTGCCCTCTAGGTTTGGGGTTCATGGCCTTGCTCAACAACAAGGCTGATGAGGTGCAGAGAAATATATATCACACTTAGCAAAGGCAAGATTGGAACTTTTTTTCCTACACCACAGGAAATGTTGCTTTCCCCCAATCCATAAGGCTTTTGGTGGCTCACTCACCTCCTCCCCAACCAGCCTGGTTTTATTGATGCTGGAACATGGAATTCTTATACCAATAATCCATGTAAATGCAGGGATAGCAAATGTATTGTCACATTTTTCCCTCCTGAAGGATTGTAATAAATTGTATATATCTTATCTGCTGGATATGCCTCTTATCCTAGCTTGCTTAAAAAACTAATTCTGTAATATAATATTGCAGTATTGTAATTCACACTAAATCAAATATTACTCTTATTTTAAAATACTATATAACTTCCTCTTTTAAATAAACACACACAAAGATGCATTTGATATGTATAATACAAATACATCTTTCTTCAGGAGCACATGGTCCAGTGATTTACTTATTTCTTACTAATGTTCATCTGTACACAGTTAACCTTTATAGGAACTTTTTTCCCCTTCATGCATTTCTGTTAGTAGCCCTTTAAAAATTTTGGAGAGCTAACTAACCATCTCTCAAGGAGAGCAATTTTGTAACTAGTAGCTGCTGGATGTTTTTTTTTTTTTTTCTCAGCTGGTAAGTACCTGTTGTGTTTTTCTTAGCTTGCTTTCTTGCTGTTGATGAGGTAGTGTATTCTCATAATATGACAAAGTGTCTGAGTCAAAAAATCAAGAAAGTTTATATTGGAAGTTAAATACTGCTTTTGATGAGCATATTGTTGAATTTTGCTTTAGTCTTTTTTTCAAATGTGCACGTGTCTTGCATTTTAGTCAGAGTTGTGTTAAGGTATAGTATTGTGTAATATTAAGGGCTCTTTCCGAAGTATATTAAGTCAATGGATGATATATTGTCATACACTATATGGGCTCAGATCCCTCTATACATAATGGCATGAGTGAAATTGGAAAGGTTTTAGTTAACTCGTTTTTTTTCCTGTCGTAGTTCATCCCTTCAAGGAACTTTAATAATATTAGATTTAAGTGTATGAGTAAGAGCTTAAATAATGTTAGCTATTTTTTTGGATTATATTTACATCCTGACTCAAAACTCATATGTAAAATTTCAGTTTAGGATGAATAAAACACAGAAAATGTTTTATAATGGAAACAGCCACTGCTTCTTTAAAGTTGCAAAGGCAATGGGTACTAGCATTAAAGGACTTCTTTGTGTATACTTTGTTTGAGATTTAAAAGTGTGAATGCAAAGTTTGTGTGCCAACTAGTTAATTGATTTGGGTTTAAATGGATTTTACAGCACTCTTTCAGTGTGTCTACATTTACTGAATAGTTTGTAAAAATGTTAATGGGGCATGCTTTAAACCTTTTGAACTCTTCGTAATTAGATCTGTCTTTAAAACAGTTTGATTCTGCAGTAGGGGATATTCCCTGATTCCAGGTATGCTCTTTTCCTTAAAATCCCATTGTTACTATTACTATATGCAGTAATGATGATGTGAAAACAAAACCTAGTTCCTTTGCCACCCAATGCAGCAGCTGGTAACATAGGCCTGGTCTACACTACGACTTTAATTCGGATTTAGCTGCGTTAATCCGAATTAACCCTTCACCCATCCACACTACAGAGCCAGTTAATTCGAATTAAAGGGCCCTTTAAATCGATTTCTGTACTCCACCTCGACGAACGGAGTAGAGCCTAAATCGATTTTGTTAATTCGAATTAGGGTTAGTGTGGACGCACACCACCGAATTACTGTGTTTAAGTTAATGGGGTAGTGTGGCCGCACACCACCGAATTAATGTGGTTAAAAACCGAATTAAGGTGCTTAGTGTGGCCGCGCACAATCGAATTTATACAACCTGTTTCCCAAATTCGAATTATCTAAATTCGGATTAATCCCGTAGTGTAGACATACCCTAACATTGGCCCTGATTCTACAATCCCTTATTCATGTGAGCAATCATGACTCACATAAAATGACCTATAGAAGACAATACATGTACTGTACTTAAATGAAGAACTACGGGATTGGACTTGTCCTGATCCCAGAGATACACTGTAATCATGTGACTGCAGCACAAAGAAGGAAATAAATAGCAATGCTCGTTTCAATTCCATTAGAAATTTAGGGGAAAGGAGAACATTAATGTTTCTCAAATGAAAAGTGAGAAATTTTATTTTCTAATCTGTATACAAGTTTTTACAAAGGAGAGAAAAAAATTTAAAAATTAAATTGATATTGTTCCAATAAATCTAATTTAATGCAATGGAATGTCTTATACCCTAATTCTGCAAGCAGTTATTCAAGCACATAACTTTAGGGACAAGAGTAGTCCCACTGATTTCAACTGAAATATTCACATACATAAAGTTAAGCACATGCATAAATCTTTGCAGAATCAGGGCTGTACTCAAAATAAGATGGCAGTTAATTCTTTTCATACATCTAGAAACTGTACAAAATATTTATAAGACAAACAGCAATACTCCAACACTACAAGTGAGAAACTAGAGAACAACTAGGAAGAGATATTTTGAATTTGGAAGTTTGCGGGGGAGGGGTGTAATAATCCTTTCAAAACCCTGCCTACATGTCAAAGTCTGTGATAGGAAGCAGATTTTAAAAGCTTCGTCTAGAAAGGTGAACTTGGCATAATGTTGTTAAAATGGCTTATGAAAGCAATTAGCAAGACTAAGCAGGAACTTAGTCACCCTGCGTCTGAACACAAAATAAACTAGAGGATGTTCTGCTCTAAATCCAAACTTTATAGTTGATTTGTAATAAGCTATGCTAAAATCCCAGCTTCAAACCCACTACATTTTAGAAAAGTTTAGAATAGGATTTGAATTTTGTAGTTCAAACCCTTCTTAAATTTTCTCTTCTGCACATTTTGCATGCATCTAAGGTCCTTCTATAGCTAAACCTCAGCCTTTGTTGTTGTTGTTTAAAATTCTCTAATACACACCTTAATTCACTGTTAAATCATATTTTATTATTCATGCTTTGGCACCTTTCCCTGATTAATGGCAGGGCTCTTTTCTGATTACTTAGGGAGCAGAACTTGTAGCAGCTTGCAGGCAGAATCCCAGATGATATAGTGGACAATGGATATGAGTTTCTCATTTTACACATCTCACCAAAAAAAATCTAATTTAGAGAGGTGTTGGGGGCGTGTATATTTTTCCCATAATCAGGCATATATTTTCATCTTCCAGCACAACATAATATAGCATTTGTGCTGAACACAGTGCAATGGTAACAGTGACATTAATGGTCTTAATACAGATGTTACTCCAGCCAGAGTGAGTTTGGGGACCACACAAAGCTCTGCAACTTAAAATTCTAAAAACTGCTCTAAGGACTTTTGTTCCTGTAAGCCTCCCAAAAAGAAAACAAACCTTCCATGTTTGTTGCCATTTGCATCTCCCCACTATTTTTCACATGACAGCAAGAAGATGATTCTCACATGAGCTTTAGATCTGTTTTTTGGTTTATATGATTTTTGCTAGTAAACACATTAGAGGCCATTTTTTGTCTCTTCATTTACATGGTCCTCAGAGGCTGAGTATGTTCATTATAAAGCTGAATTCCTTCCTTCCTCGTCATCTTCAGAATCAGAGTCGTCATTGTAGAAATGAATTGTGGCTTGTACTGGAAAACTGGCCAGAACCTTCTTTCCAATGTTGTGTAGGAACTTCTGAGATTTAGATTTGGGCAAATAAAGTCTAGTAAAACAAAACAAAACCACTTATAAAAACCATGTAAAACTACACCTCTACCTCGATATAACGCTGTCCTCAGGAGCCAAAAAATCTTACCGCATTATAGGTGAAACCGCGTTATATCGTTATATCACGTTATATTGCTTTGATCCGCAGGAGTGCGCAGCCCCCCCCCCCGGAGCACTGCTTTACCATGTTATATCCAAATTCATATGATATCGGGTCGCGTTATATCGGGGTAGAGGTGTATTAGAATCCTTCCAGACTAACTGACTCAAGGCTTGTGTCTGAAGGCTACATTTCTTCCCTTCCTTGTGGAAGGGAGGCTCCTCTGAATCCTTGATGGCTTCTCTCTCCTCTTCATCTCTCCATGTTTTAAACCATCCTTCTATCTAAAGGCCTCATTGAAGTAGTCCCATCTGTTCCCTGGTCAGTACTATTGGTTTTGGCAGTGACAGTTTATCCCCAGTTACTTTTTTTCTTTTTTGGGGGGGGGGAGGGGGGGGGAGAGGCCAAATATTGGGTTGGCCAGAGGTCTCTATTTGACAAAGTGCTGCTCCTGAGAACATGAGCAAATGTGATTTTTCTAGAACTGTGCAGACTTGGTAGTCAGAGAGAGGATGTGTTTGTTTGTTAATGGTGGTGGGGAGTTTGAGGAAGGGTGCTGGAAGGCTGGTTTAAGGCTGTGATCTGTTTTTGTGTGGGGTGGTTCTAGTGGTGAGATGTGTCTCTCTGGGTAGAGGAGGAGAAGGTATGTACTATTAGATACCTTGATTTTAAATTTCCTTTTTTGAGGGGATGTTAATTATGAAACCTTAACTCACAGTGGGGTAAGTCTGGTCTGTCAGGATGACATTGGCTCTTTCTATGGCTTTCTAATGTCATGATTTAGCATGTTGCTTCAGATCCTGCTTACCTTGTGTGTCTTCTCAGGTGAATTACACAGTTTAACACTTTGTCACGGAGGAAATTTATTACTGAAGAACAAAAATACGAATTTCACTTTTCCTGGATCAACTTATAGGATTCATCTCACCTCACTGGATGCTGAAACCCCAAAGCTCCTTTTGAGCTAAAATTTCTCTGATCACCGTCCAGTTCAATCTGTAAAGACACATATGTGTGATTTAGAAACAGCTATAAAAATTATCTAAGATTTTACAATTTTCTTGTAATGGCAAGAAAATGCATACTATATATTAATTAAATCTCAGGTATTATAATATCAGACATCTGTGGAGTATAATTCCACTGAGTTAAATTTTCAAACTACTGTACTTAAAACTTCCCATCTAAATGAATAATTCAGTATTTCAGGCTTTTGTTTTAAAGGGAACATTCTTTTTTAAATGATTACTATTATTATTACTTTGCTAATGTAGCACCTAATGGGCCCGGTCCATTGTGCTAGGTGCTGAACAAACACACCAAGACATTTCTTTTGTGTTGGTTGGGTTCAGCTGGCAGCAATAACCTCTAAAATGGAGGACTCGAGCCACACCACAATTTGTGCTCCTATCCAATGCAGATACTGCAGTGGAATACTAGGAGATGCTACACTATTAGAGGTACTGTGAATGAGTTATTAAACTGAAGTCCCTTTTACCCTGGTCCTAGAGAGGGAGCTGCTGAGTGAAATCAAAGATCCCATGGTACTTTTCAAAATGAGGAGGGTACCACAGAAGTTAGAGATGAAAAAAGATTTTTTGGATCATCTAGTCTGTATCCCTGTCCATAGAGGATAGTCTATGGATAGCTATTGCTGAACTTACCTACACAGGTTCTGATACTGCAGTGACTAACTTGGTACTGCAGAGCTGTGATGGGTTGTACTGGGGAAGCCCTGCTGCTTTTCTGCACCCCACCCCAGGAAAAAGCAAGGTGCAAGGAAAAGAACCTTAAAAGTGGTCCTCCACCACTGCCTAGAGAGGCCTTACTGGAGTGGCCATCTTGAAAACTAGAGAGACCTGGTTCTCCAAGGGCTAGAGACAGCCAGTCAGAGCCCAGCAGGCTCAGATAAAAGGAGCTGCAGGAGCTTAGCATATCAGTTCCTGGCTTGGACCAAAGGAGGGAAGAAGTGGGCTCATCTCTGGCCAAAGGAGAATGACAAGTAGCTAGAGGTTATTTCTGGCTGAATTTACACTGAGATTGCAGAGGGAGAAGAACCTGGGGATGTTGATCCTGAGATAGGGCTGGAAATAAAGGTGGTGAGAAGTGTGTGGCTGCTGTGTGTAGGGTGCCTGGGCTGGGTTCCTCTAGTGGCCTAGATAAAGTGGTCTAAATCCCAAGAAGGGGACAGGCCTTGTTTAGGAGCTAAAATACAGGACTGAATTTAAAGGGCCCAGAGGCAGGGCTGAAGGCCCTAGTGAGGGGAAATAGACTGTTTAATTATCGGACTTTTTAATATGTCAGAAAGGATTTATTTGGACACTGTGACTTGACTGGAGGGTCAAGACACTGAAGACCCTCCAAGAGTGGCTGGCAGCCTGCTCGGGACACCAGAAGCAAGAAAAGGACTGTAGTACCACACCCAGCTGCTCAGCAGGTGAGTGTCCCTTTACAAAAGCACTCTGAGGGCACTATGAAAGATTAAAGTCAGTGAACCAAAATGTAGATAAAAACTTTGCTTTGAATTTGTATTTGAAAGCCCCTATACAGCTCACAATTCCATCCTGGGCCAATAAGTCTCCTTCCCTATTTTACCCCTTATACCTGTGTGACCTCAAGGCCAAGTGTTGTACAAAGAAAATCAAGATTTACTGCAGATTTCATCAATACGTAATTGCTGTTGAGAAATATGACACTCCTTCCATAACAAGGCAGAATGCCTTCTCCGTACTGAAAACCTGTGACCTAAAACTTAATCTGGATCTTATTAAAAGGATGGCCGGGCTTTAAGATGGTGTCCCGTTTGATGGAGACTTTGAAAGGGATCTTGTTATGCTGGCTAAACACGCAAAAGAGCATATTTGTACTAATTTGCTGGGGGCTCTGAAAAACAAGATATGTCTGCATGCATGGGGGTTTAATCTGCATCTTTTTGCTGCACATCAGGGAATGCACAGTACGCAAGCTACAGTAGTAGCATGCACATGGAATGGTATGCCCTCTGTCAATGCACATGGAATGCTATGCCCTCTGTCAGTGTGCATCATTGTGTTCACATGGCAGTGACTTGCTGAGAACTAAAGGCATGGCATTCTTGGAGGGTAACCCATGCTCCTTTGCTTTGCTGCTGAGAAAAGTCCATTGTGGGTTTTTTCTTGCTGCGCATTGTGGGATGCATAGCAGAAGCCAGGGAGTTCAACTTTAATAAAGGAAAAATCCCACGATTCATCTGTCTTCGCCCTGTTCTTACTTTATGTGCAGGCCAATGCCTTTTTAGAATTGCTGTCAGCCCGCTCTGTCCCAACAATGCTCCATGCCACTATGCTGGCAACCTCAAATATGCAGAGGCTGCTTGATGTGTATTTCAGCACTCAACACTGAATGAATCAGTGTTGGACTTCACCAGCTGCACCACAGAGCAGACAATGTGGTGGCAGCAGCTCTTCCAGCAACAGAAGAATCTTCAGCAGCAACGGAACCAGGATGCGGATGAGGAAGACACCAAGCAACTGATAGTAGAGGACTGTGACGTTGCAGTCTATATGATTTTATAAAAATATGCTAATGAGTGAATATAATATAACTGGAATATGCTTCATGCAAAAGGTCTCTTGTAAAGTATTATTACAAAGTTTATAATCTACTGAGTGTGGTCATTCTATTTGTATAAATGTACCACTCTTGTATCTGAAACTAGAAATATGAAATATAACTCTGAGGGCCTATTGTAATTATGCAAAGTGTGGGCCATTAATGGTTGTTTGGAATCTTGATGGCTCCCATCAACCAGGACAATTGACTGTGGATGGCTCTGTTTGCAGGCAAGCCATCCTGTGAGTCAGGCTGGGAGGAATGAAGGCTTGGGGTCTTACAGTGACATGTGATCATGTCACCTGAACTGGAATCCATCTTTAACCTGGTGCTTTTCCATTGAGAAGTGGGGGGGTGGGAACCCAGAGGGACAAAGGATTCCCGCCTTATGCAAAAGATATATAAATGGGTAGAACAGAACAAGCCATTATGAAGAATCCCCTAGCTACCACCTGAGCTGGAACAAGAGCTGTACCAGGGGAAAGAATTGTGCCCAGGCCTGGAAGGTGTCCAGTCTGAGGAAAAAACTTACTGAAGCATCTCTAAGGGTGAGATTATCTGTATTCAGTTTGATTAGACATAGATTTGCATGTTTTATTTTATTTTGCTTGGTGACTTACTTTGTTCTGTATGTTACTACTTGGAACCATTTAAATCCTACTTTCTGTATTTAATAAAATCACTTTTTACTTATTAATTAACTCAGAGAATGTGTTAATACCTGGGTGGGCAAACAGCTGTGCATATCTCTATCAGTGTTATAGAGGGCGAACAATGAGTTTACCCTGCATAAGCTTTATACAGGGTAAAATGGATTTATTTGGGTTTAGACCCCATTGGGAGTTGGGCATCTGAGTGTTAAAGACAAGAACACTTCTGTTAGCTGCTTTCAGGTAAGCCTACAGCTGTTAGGGGACGTGATTCAGACTTGGGTCTGGGTTTGCAGCAGGCTAGTGAGTCTGTCTCAAACCAGGCAGGGCACTGAAGTCCTAAGCTGACGGGGCAGGAAGGCAGGGGCAGAGGTAGTCTTGGCACATCAGGTGGCAGCTCCCAAGGGGGGTTCTGTGATCACAAGGACCATTCCTGGAGCAGCTTCACAGTGTGCAGTCCTGCTTCTGGGCTCAGGAAACTAGCGTGGATTGGTAGGAAATGATTGTTCTGCAGACCTGGGATGACCAGCAGCGGTGAGAGAATTTCACGATGGGGAAGACAACCTTTCTGGAGATATGTGCTGCACTAGCCCTGGAGCTTCAGTGGCAGCGAACCAACATGCTTACCCAGGAGTATGGGGCACTGCAGGTAGCAATTGCCATCTGGACGCTGGCCACCCCCAAATGCTACTGCTCCATAGCAAACCAATTTTGGTGTGGGAAGATCGACCATTGCGGTCATTGTCATGCAGGTGTATGATGCCACGGAAAAGGTACTGTTGCACCATGTTAAAAAGCTTCGTAATTCTCAGGAGGTTATTGATGACTTTGCAAGCGTGAGTTTCCCAGACTGTATTTGGGCAATTGATGGGACCCATATGCCTATTAGCCCCATCGGGGCTCAAAATTCATAAACAGAAAAGAGTATTTCTCCATGGTGCTCCAAGGGCTTGTCAAAAACCGTGGCAGGCTTATGGACACAAATGCTGGGTTGTCTGCAAGAGTCCACATGATGCTAGGATATTTTGGAACTCTGCTCTATTAAAATTAATGGAGAAAGGACTGTTTGCCCCTGGCAACACTGTGGATTTTTATTGATGTGGACATTGCTTTGGTCATCCTGTGAGACTCAGCTTATCCTCTCCTTCCCTGGTTAATGAAGCCATTCACAGACCACTTGGACACAAGGAAGAAACTGTTTAACTACTGCCTCAGTAGCTGCAGAATGGTAGCTGAGTAGACATCTGAAAGGGAAATGGTGCTGTTGGAGAAGTCGATTGGAAGCTGCAGAAAAAAACATCCTGGAGATCACAGCAGCATGTTGTATTTTGCACTATATTTGTGAGAGTAAGAGCGGTGGGTGGGAGGCTGAGGTGCAGAGACTTGCTCAGCTGCTTCAGCACCCAACAAGGTGTCCAATACAGAATGCAAACAGCCAAGGGAAATGCTGTCAGGGCCGCCTATTGCTCTTATTTTGAGTCTCAGGCCTGAAACTGTAGCTGTAAATCCAGCTGTAAACCTGTGAAGGGTGTGGGATTAGTTTTGTTTCAGCATTGTTTATGGGTGTTGAAAGTGCAACGTTGTGGCAATACCTATTGCACCCTGCGTTGTTGCCTACATGTGTTTGTAAAACCTTATGAATTAGAGCAAACAACTATTTTCTGTGTAAAATGAACTGCTGGTTCCTTATTAATGTAATAATGAACTTTTAATTTCATAATCTGTTATGTAACAAACAGAAGTGAAGGCTCAACTGAAACGAAAATGACAAATGGCTTTTAATTATTAAACAACATATTAAAAACAAAACTGTTTCACTGAACCACCAGTGAAACAAAACAGTGCACTGCCAGGCACAACACAATGGGCTGGGGAGCTTAAAGTCACTGGTAAGTATAAATCTTGGCTCTGGCTTTTTTGGTTTGTGGGCTTTCTGGGATAGAGTGCCAAAGCTCAAAGATACCAGGGGCAATAGAGGGCTCAAAAGAGCTGGGGTCCATTTGCCACTGTTCTTGATGGTCTAGAAGGAGGAATGGCCTCTGGGAGAGGGGAGCCTGTATTGTCCAGGGCTGCATAACATGGCTGGGTGGTGGTTTGCAGTACTGCATTGCCTGCTGCCCTAACAGTAACATGTCCTGCAACAGAGCATTAAGGCTTTTTATTGCCTCCAGGAGCTCTTCGTCCCTGTATCTCTTTCCATACTGTTCTTTGCCACTGCAGTGATCTCCCTGGAAAGCTCCTTGTTGGATTCCTCTTAGTCTTCAGATACTGCCTCTACCTCTCTGCATTTTTTGGATTTTTTTGTTTCTGGGCTGCTGTAATAATGTCCATGAACATTTCATCACAAGTTCTCTGTTTTATGCCCCTCAGGTTTGCCAACCATTCTGCCATTGATAAGGACTTGAAACAAGTCCCCTGCTGGATTTTTTCCCCCCTTTTGTCCCTTGTCTTTAATGTAGGTGCTCCTGAGCTTTTCGCTGCCTATCTGGTCCTGTTTGGCATCCCAATTGTGCCGCCTCCTCATTGACATCTATCTAGCAATGTCCACAAAAAAGATTTTTATTACAGTGGCTGGTCACAAGAGCTTCCTGCACTAATACTTTGCCCCAGGTGGTGATGAGCTCCAAGGTCTTGGTTAGGCTCCAATCGGCTGCTCAAGGCATGGTGGAGGCTTCTGGAGTATTATTGCAGCTATTGTGGTAAACTGGAATCCAGGAGTGAATGGACAAAATCTGTCTGTGTGCCAGCATTTAAATGTGAGGGGACATGCAGTCAACTTCATCCCAGAGCAGGGGAGGGCACACAGGTAAACAGACATGTCAGCAATGGTTGCCTGCAAAGCACTGTGGGATAGCCGTTAAAAGACTACCAAAGCAGCGCATAGCATCATTGCATGCACATGAACAATACTAGACTAATTTGCTTTGCAGCAAAGGTAGTTGAGTTTGCAACAGGACTCCAGAGTTCATGATAAATGCAGAGTCCATGCACTACAATTAGTTGCGTTGTACATACGCAAGAGTTTTCAAAGTGGATTAACTCGAAAGTGGCAAATTAGTTGCCCCACCCCTGCGTAGACAAACCTCTAATATAATGTGGTGCATCTAACAAGTATTGGCAAACTTGTACTCTTTTCTTCTTCTTTAAAATCTATAAAGATGGCCTGAAATGTTTGTGTGTTTTTTCTGCTAGTTTTTGATATTAATAATCCAGGTCTATGGAATAATCCATGAAGATTAGAGAACTAAATGAAAATTTTTACTCTGGACTCCTGTTAAGCATTTTAAATGGAAAGGTGTCCGTAGCCTCTGTTTGTCAGAGGGTAGAGATGGATGGCAGGAGAGAGATCACTTGATCATTACCTGTTAGGTTCACTCCCTCTGGGGCACCTGGCACTGGCCACTGTTGGCAGACAGGATACTGTGCTGGATGGACCTTTGGTCTGACCTAGTATGGCCATTCTTATGTTCTTATGTTCACTATCTAAATTATTGAAGAAGATATTGAACAGAACCAGACCCAGAACTGATCCCTGCAGGACACCACTTAATATGCCCTTCCAGCTTGACTGTGAATGACTGATTCCTCTTTGGGAACGGTTTTCCAACCAGTTATGCACCCACCTTATAATCGCTCCATCTAGGTTGTATTTCCCTAGTTTATTTATGAGAAGGTCACGTGAGACAGTATCAAAAGCCTTACTGAAGTCAAGATATACAACATTTACTCCCTCCCACCCCATCCACAAGGCTTGTTACCCTGTCAAAGAAAGCTATTAGATAGGTTTTATATGATTTGTTCTTGAATAATCCATTGTGATTGTTACTTATCACCTTATTATTTTCTAGGTGTTCACAAATTGATTGCTTAATTATTTGTTCCATTATCTTTCTGGGTACTGAAGTTAAGATGACTGGTCTGTAATTCCCTAGGTTGTCCTTATTTCCCTTTTTATAGATTGGCACTATATTTGCCCTTTTTCAGTCCTCTGGAATCTCTTCTGTTTTCCATGACTTTTCAAAGATAATTGCTAATGGTTCAAATATCTCCTTAGTCAGCTCCTTGATTATTCTAGGATGTATTTCATCAGGCCCTGGTGACTTGAAGATGTTTAACTCGTCTAAGTAATTTTTAACTTATTCTTTCCCTATTTTAGCTTCTGATCCTACCTCATTTTCACTGGTATTCACTGGGTCATTTAGCACTTCTGCCATTTCCACATATGCTGTTTATTGTTTCCCCCCCCCCTTACTGAGTAATGGGCTACCCTGTCCTTGCTCTTCCTCTTGGTTCTAATGTATTTATAGAATGTTTTCTTGTTACTCTTTGTGTTCCTAGCTAGTATAATCCTGTTCTGTGCCTTGGCCTTTCTAATTTTGTTTATATCCATCCTTTGTAATTTGACCTAGTTTCCACTTTCTGTAGGACTCTTTTTGAGTTTCAGATAATTGAAGATCTCCTGGTTAAACAAGGATGGTCTCTTGACATACTTTCTATCTTTCCTACGCACATTTAAATAATGTGTATAGCATCTTATAATTTTAATACTTAAATTATTTTCAGTATTAAAATGTTCTAGTATATCTTTGACCTACATTTTATATGATCTTCCCTTTGAAGTGTGTATTAATTTTGTCAGAACCCATATATCACACATTCTTATTTTAAACCAAGAGTAAATAATTTCTCAGAAGCATTCAGGGGGTGAAGCAGTTAACTACACATCTAAATCAGGCACCTGTATATGCCACCACATTTTCACTATTAAATTGAACTTTGTGTGTAAGTGTGACTTAATGTGAACCTTTTTTAATACTTTAATAGACTTATCTGGCATATGTAACAGTAGACAATGTTGGAAAATGATACATATGTATTTCAGGTGTAGCAAAACCTGTATGTTTTGTGTTATATTAGGGAAAGTATATTATCCATAGGGCTCCATATCTCACGGAGGCTATGGAAGTCATGGATTCCATGAATTTCCGCAACCTCCATGATTTCTGCAGCAGCCAGTGTGGCTGACCCCAGGGCCGCCCAAGCAGCTGGCCTAGGGCTTCTGCTGGAGCACTTCTGCAACCAGCCGCTCAGTTGGCCCTGCAGCCAGCTATGCCAGCCACTGCTGGAGTGGCCCCAGAGCTAGCTGCACCAGTCCCTGCTCAAGTGGCCCCAGGGACCGCCTGAGCAGTGGTCCCGGGGTGGACGGAGCAGCCGCTATTCGCCAGCCCCCGGCAGTGGTCCTGGGGTGGCTGGAGCAGCAGAGGAGAGGAGAGGGGGGCAGCCCTGGGGGTGGCTGGAGCAGCCTCTTCTTGGCAGCTCCCAGCAGGTGGTGCCGCTGGCCCTCCCGAGCAGCAGACCCCCAGCCGCCACCCCCACCCCCACCAGTGACACCCCATCCCCACTAAGATTTAGTCAGGGGAAATTATGGTAAGTCATGGACAGGTCATGGGCCGTGAATTTTTGTTCATTGTCTGTGACCTGTCCATGACTTTTACTAAAAATACCCATGACAGTTTCCTTAATGATCAGACAACTAAAGATTGTATTGCAATCCATGTGCTCTAAGGGACTGAGTTAAGGTTGCTTGTGTAATCTTAATGTTGCCAATTTTCCATTCTTTAGTGTTTTGCTGTGCAATTTTCACTTTCTCAATGTGTTTTTTGTATGGAATTTCCTGTTTCTTTTCTAAAAGGAAGAGGGGGAAAATAAAGCTACTTCACTCTTCGGGACTCGAAGCTCTGTTGATGTAGCATGTGCAACTTCCATAATGTAGAATTACTTGGCTAGACACCAACAGAACATCTTGCCTCATGCACTTTAGGAAGCTCATAGGTAGATGTCATTCTTCTGCAAATATAGGAATTCTGTAGCTGAGGAAGCTTGCTTAAGTCTATTAGAATGGGCCTTCCCCCTCGTTATCCGCCCTCCCACCTTATAAAGTAGTCAAGAATCTTCCTCAGCTATTGTGCACCTGGTAAGGAGTGCCAAAGTGGGGCTCTTCTCCTTCATTCCTCATTAGGTCCCCAACTGTGGAGACTCCTGGTTTAATGGGGGAGCTTGGGTGGGCCCTGCAGCATAAAAGAGAGGGAGTTGGGAGGTTCTGGACAACAAGGGAAACATTAATATTAAAAGTAGCTGTTTGAACTGTGCATAAATTTTTTAACAGTGGCAGGCTCCTAGCAATTAACATGGATGAACTTCATACATTCAGTGAATACATTGGTGGGAGCCAGGCACAGCTGAAAACCTCATGTATAGGTAGCATAAAGCGTTCTATACAGATGTGATATTTTTTCAACGTAAAGAGTATTACAGCTGTCTGATCCCGGAAACTTTAATTCCTCCAAGTTGCCCAGTCTCTTTGGAACTTCTAGCTACTTTATTCCTCAAGTTCTCACTGCTGGTTCTGAGTATCCATAGATGCAGACGTGCTAAGGAGTGTTCGGTGGGAAACCCACTCATCTGATGGGTACCTGCCAGCAAAGCTTAGAACTCTGCTGTGTAGGTACATTCTTCTGTAAGCCTGCTGGAGTTGCCTCCTTGGCTCTCATCCAGGAGCCATCCAAAGGTTGGGTCAGCAACAGCCTCCAACCTTAAAAGGACCACAAAAAGGGAAGAAAAGGTGCTCCACAGCTGCACGCCTCAGAATGTAGGGGAATCGCTATGAACAGTGACCCTCAGAAGATGTACATTGTGGATAGCTGTAGCCTTAGCTAGCTATGCCTTCAGTAACTTTTCAGATACATAGCTATGGATCTGATCCTGCAAACACTTATGCATGTGAGTACTACCATTGAAGTCAATAGGATTATTCGCATGCTTAAAGTTGAGCATGTGCATAAATGTTTGAAGGATTGGAACCTACATTAAATTTATTAACGCCTTCCTTGGAGCTATGTACTTTGAACTAAAAAAACCTATCACCAGAATATTAAGAAGTACCTTTGAATAAAGACTATTCTTATACCACATTTCAACTTTCTTCCCCTAGCTGTTTTAGCTGTAGCACTGTCCAAAAAAAAAATCACTTTTTTTGCTCAAACTTTCTCACTCTCATTCACAGTTAGGCAGAGACCAAAAAGTAAACCTTCAGCCTGAGAGGTTATTTTAATGGTGGTAAAATGGAAATTGTTGTTTAACATTAACTATTGTGCTTCCTTTCACACCTGCTATCATATCCCAGGTCCTATTTTTAATAGACAATAACAGAGAGTTATTAAAAATGTACCTTGAAACTGTTGTTCTATTTTTATTAGGGTGGTCAAGCGATTAAAAAAATTAATCACAATTAATCGCACTGTTAAACAATAATAGAATACCATTTATTTAAATATTTTAGATGTTTTCTACATTTTCAAATATTTTTATTTCAATTACAACACAGAATACAAAGTGTACAGTGCTGACTTCATATTTATTTTTGATTACAAATATTTGTGCTGTAAAAAACAAAAGAAACAGTATTTTTCAATTCACCTAATACAAGTACTGTAATTAAATCTCCTTTATCATGAAAGTTGAATTTACAAATATAGAATTATATACAAAAAAAACCCTGCATTCAAAAATAAAACAAAGAAAAAAATTTAGCGCCTACAAGTCCACTTATTCAGCCAATCACTAAGACAAACAAGTTTGTTTACATGTGCAGGAGACAATGCTGCCCGTTTCTTATTTACAATGTCACCTGAAAGTGAGAACAGATGTTCACATGGCACTGTTCTAGCCGGCACTGCAAGATATTTACGTGCCAGATGCGATAAAAATTCATATGTCCCTTCATCAGGGGTGAAAGTAAAATGGAGCTCTTACTGGTATGGGGCCAGTTCTGTTCTCCCCTCCCCCCCGGAAAGGGCGGGGCCTCGGGCAGAAGGGAAGGGGCTTGGGTCAGTGTCCCCCAGCCTGTCCATCCATGCTGCCTGGCCCACACCGCTCGGGGCTCCAGCGGTGATTTAAAGGGCCCGGCAGGGCTGCCGATGGGCGGTGCAAAAGGGGCAGCGACGTTAAAGCGCTGCTATGGCAGCGCTTTAAAGTCAGCGGTACGGGCCGGTGCTGGCAGCTACTTTTTACCAGTATGCCATACCAGCCCGTACCACCTTACTTTCACCCCTGCCCTTCATGCTTCAACCACCATTCCAGGGGACAGGCGTCTATGCTGATGATGGGTTCTGCTCAATACGATCCAAAGCAGTACAGACTGACACATGTTCACTTTCATCATCTGAGTCAGATGCCACCAGCAGAAGGTTGATTTTTCTTTTTTGATGGTTCAGGTTCTGTAGTTTCCGCATCAGAGTGTTGCTCTTTTAAGACTTCTGAGAGCATGCTCCACACCTCGTCCCGCTCAGATTTTGGATGGCACTTCAGATTCTTAAACCTTGGGTCAAGTGCTGTAGCTATCTTTAGAAACCTCACATTGGTACCTTCTTTGCATTTTGTCAAATCTGCAGTGAAAGTGTTCTTAAAACGAACAACATGTGCTGGGTCATCAACTGAGACTTCTATAATATGAAATACACGGCAGAATGCGGGTAAAACAGAGCACAAAACATACAATTCTCCCTCAAGGAGTTCAGTCAAAATTTAATTAACGCATTCTTTTTTTAACAAGTGTCATCAGCATGGAAGCATGTCCTCTGGAATGGTGGCCGAAGCATGAAGGAGCATACGAATGTTTAGCATATCTGGCACATAAATACCTTGCAATGCCAGCTACAAAAGTGCCATGTGAATTCCTGTTCTCACTTTCAGGTGACACTGTAAATAAAAAGCTGGCGGTATTATCTCCCGTAAATGTAAACAAACTTATTTGTCTTAGCCATTGGCTGAACAAGAAGTAGGACTGAGTGGACTCGTAGGCTCTAAAGTTTTACATTGTTTTGTTTTTGAGTGCAGTTATGTAACAAAAAAAATCAATGTTTGTAAATTGCACTTTCACGATAAAGTGATTGCACTATACTACTTCTATGAGGTGAATTGCAAAATACTATTTCTTTTGTTTATCATTTTTACAGTGCAAATATTTGTAATAAAAATAATAAGTGAGCACTGTGCACTTTGTATTCTGTGTTGTAACAGAAATCAATATATTTGAAAATGTAGAAAAATATCCAAAAATAGTTAATAAATTTCAATTGTTATTCTATTGTTTAACAGTGCAATTCATAATTTTTTTAGTTTATTGCATGAGTTAACTGCAAATAATCAACAGCCCTAATTTTTATAATAAGAAAATTGGCCTCCTATGTTGTCCTAGTTTTGACTTTTTTTTTTTAAACACAATTGGCTTTCTTCCATGATTTTTTCCAGAACTTAACCTTACCATTCCTTGACGTCCCAGTTCAGCATCTCTTGCTGTGAGAATCCAGGGTCTCCATAATGTAGGGTTGCTGAAAGTTTAATGAAGAACAACACACTCTCATAGGTAATTCTTTATGATAATAAGCACATTTCAGTGCAATGACAATTATCTTCATTACATGCTATCCGTGCCTTTGAAATAAGTTTATTCTTGTCTCAACACACTGATGTGGGTAAATGTGATTTCAGTGGTAGATATTATTCTGCCCATGGGCTTCTCTATGTGCTGTCAGTTTACATGCACTAAAATTAATATCAAAGGAAAGTCTGAACTGGATAAACAGTTACTCCCACATATTAGCTATTGGTACAATATTAATTGATTTCACAATCCAAGTGGCTCACAAAGGGATTACACTTAAATCAATTTTTAGAATATTTAATTTCTAGAATATACTTAACTTCTTATGAATCTTATTATTCATGAAATAAATTAGGTAGTTTATTGAATTGTACTATCCCAATTCCTCAGTGACATGAGGAAGAGCTCTGAAGCTTGTCCCTTCCACTAACAGATGTTGTTCCAATAGAAATTACCTCGCCTACCTTGTCTCTCTGACATCCCAAATAGGTATTCCTAATTAAAGTGGATTACACCTGGCTTTGCATGATCAACTTGATTTTTTTTTTTTTGCTTATATTTTGATCATAGGGTGGCTGATCTATTTTTATTAGTTAGCAATTTATTGCATTAAAGTGATGCTGCTGACTTGAAATCTAATCAGTTTAATAAAAATGTAAGCAGTTTCAGGTACTACACCAGCCTCTTTCTCCCCTCTAATATTTTTTTAGTTTTACAATCACATTTACCTATTTTTAAATGTATTTTCTCTCCTCTGTTTCTAAATACCCACACAAAGGGGAAAGAGTGAAACTGATTATACTCTAACTGCTGTCAAACACTCAAAGTAAATAAACTGAAAAAAAAAAACAGTTCTTATCTTTCAGTTAAAGCAACCTTATTTGTAACTAGAGCTGAATGAAAAAATTATCATTTGGAAACCTTCTACAAATAAAAAGGACAATTTTTTGCAAAAATAAAAATTCTGACCAGCTCTGTAATATGTTTTTAACATGTAAAAATAGGAGATAAAACAGAGAAGTGTTTTCATTTTTTTTAAGCTGATAGTTCTTTATGGTGGAGTCTGTTTCCAATCAGCTATTTGAGAAGGTCACATTGAATATGGGCAATGTGCATTTAAAGTCTAAACAACGAGATAGGCTAGCTATTTCAATTACTTTGTTCTGTTGCCAAAGGAAGTGGTATGGATCCCACAGTGTAGTTTAGCAGGTGGTGTTATTTTAATGAAAAATTTTGTCAATAGTTAGAGAGAACACAGAATTTCTTCTCCAGGGTCTGAATGCCTGCCTTTATGCAAGTCCTGTCTTTGCCCATTGTAGCTACATTGTATTTCTGCTAGAGATTTTTAAAACTGGGTTGTTGAGGAAGCATTTCTCCTTTCCTCTGTCTTACCTTTCTGGCTGTTCTCTTGGATGGAGAGAATGTGGCTGGATATCTCTGGCAGAGTGACAGATCTGAGTCACTGTAGTCTGGAACAAGAATTTAGCAGCTGCAGCCTCCATAGTGCTTGCCTGTCTGCTGTTTTGTGTTCCTGTGCCTGGCTGGCTAGTTCTCTAGGCATTTCAGCTCCTCCTTTATTGCAGCTACTCAAGAGTACTTACCTAAAACAAGCAAGCCTTCAGGTAAACGGAGGGAAATGGCCTTAATGAGTTCCCCTCTGTCTCCTCCAACTATTTCAAAGTTTTCCCGTTGTCATGGTGTTCTATGAAGAGTGTAATAAATACAGTACTTTAGTTTACTTTAATCAGCACATTATAGTGGAAATAACCTAAACTGTTTATCTTTCTGCCTTTGTTGTACTGCATCTTTTTACCTATTTTTGTTTTATATGAAGTACACTGTGAATATATGACTTTGTGTGTAAATAAAAATTAAGTAGGAAAATCTTCAGCCTCAAATATCTAACAAAACAAATGGAAAAAGTACCAATCCAGTTCACAGGTGACTTTAAAAAAGACCTTTGTTTTAAAATTACAAAACAGTCTATCAGTTCCAGATTTCAAAAATGGAAAAAATACCAGGGTAAAGGAAGATGAGAACTTAAAATGCAAACCTAATGACTGCTTTATAAACAGAGGATGTTACTTTTTAAGCTTGATCTGTTTGGTCATTAGGAGGAGAAAGCTGATGCTAAGAGAGAATACATCCTCCAACAAAGCATGCTTGGTAATGAATGCCACTGCTTTGGGGTCCTGCTGTTTCACTGCATATAATACATATTTTAAACTACCAAGGCTAGATAGGAATAAACCTCTTCTAAGCTTTCCTGCCCATTGCCTTAATTTG
This sequence comes from Terrapene triunguis, assembly GCF_002925995.2. Taxonomy (NCBI): domain Eukaryota; kingdom Metazoa; phylum Chordata; order Testudines; family Emydidae; genus Terrapene; species Terrapene triunguis. The sequence continues at coordinate 5,121,335 of NW_020664382.1, forward strand.
GACCACTAATTACACACAGACTATTATATTGTACAAGAATAGATTTATTGCATTTGGTAACATTACCTGATTTTCACTGCTATGGAAAATCATCACATTTGCTCACTTTACAGGTTAAAATACTTATTTTCCTACCTGCCATCCCTGCATCTTAAGTTTGATCTGATAATGAATCTGACTTCCTTCTAGCTTTTGCACCATCAGAAGTAATAAATGTTCTGTAGCTGGTGCTTAGGAAAAAAAAAATCTCTTGAGGTGTGAATCAGAATAGAATTTAGCTCATTCTTGTATATTTTTGTTAGCACTGCAGAGCTAACAGTGTGTAAACAATAGTTTTAATTTTTTTTTAACAAAGTAAGCAGATCACTTTGAAAATATACAGGGATTGGATCTGTTGAGTAGGTGCCATTTTTACATTCACTTTTCTTGCTATAACCACACATCCATAGGCTGTCTGTGGTAAGTACACAAACTTTAGGATTAGAAACCTAAGTTATTCCAGCGCTGCTCTAGGGATTGCTGAGGATGCCCAGTTAAACTTGCACAACCTACATCTGCCCCCTCATGCATGTGTGTTACACTAGAGTTTAATTGCATGAATACATAACATTTCTCAAATAATGGTGTGTGTGTGCATATATATAAAATTTTCTACCACTTTAAATACATGCATGGCATCTTGTTCTGTGCACTATACTTTGTATGCCAATAAAGGGTCACGAACAACTTGTATGAAAAATACAGTGAATGGTATTTAAATAACAATGTACTAAGTATACAACATGGAATAAAAGCAAAAATCTGCTGGCATATCTAGGCAACCTAAAATAGCACTTACTGGCCCCATTCACAAGGTACTTAAGTGTGTGCCTAACTTTAAGCACATGAATAATTTCATTTATTTTAATTGAATCAGGGTCTACATTAGCTTTGTTGTCAAATGCCTACTAAGAGAAGTTGTGCTGCTAGTTGAAAAGGATAGCTGATGACTAAGTCCTGGATCATGCAATCAGAACCATATGGGTGGATGCTTGGGCTCATGTGCCCAATGACTTCAGTGAGACTTTAGCTCAGGGGTGGGCAAACTTTTTGGCCCAAGGGCCACATCTGGGAATAGAAATTGAATGGCGGGCCATAAATGCTCACAAAATTGGGGTTGGGGTGAGGGCTCTGGTTGGGGGTTTGGACTTCGGGGTGGGGCAAGAAATAAGGAGTCCAGGGTGCAGGAGGGGGGTCTGGGCTGGGTCGGAGGAGTGGGGGTGTGTGAGGGTGAGGGCTCTGGCTGGGGGTGTGGGCTCTGGGGTGGGGCTGGGGATGAGGAGTTTGGGGTGTAGGAGGTGCTCTGGGCTGGGACCAAGGCATTCAGAGGGCAGGAGGGGGATCAGGGCTGGAGTAGAGGCGTTGGGGCATGGGGAGAGGTTCAGGGGTGCAGGTTCCGGGCGGTGCTTACCTCAAGTGACTCCTGGAAGCAGTGGAATGTCCCTTCTCTGGCTCCTACATGGAGGCGTGGCCAGGCAGCTCTGCACGCTGCCCCATCCACAGGCACCACCCCTGCAGCTCCCATTGGCTATGGTTCCCGGACAATGGGAACTGCAGGTGCAGCGCTTGGGGGGGGGCAGCGTGCAGAGCAGAAGCCCCTGGCTGCCCCACACTTAGGAGCCGGAGGGGGGGCCGTGCAGCTGCTTCCAGGAGCCTTGTGGAGTGGCCTCGGACCCTGCTCCCCAGCGGAAGCTCAAGGGTGGATTAAAACAGCTGGCGGGCCGAATCCAGCCCGCGGGCCGTAGTTTGCTTACCTCTGCTTTAGCTGGTAGCAAGAGTCTCCGAATGTGGATCTTACTGCAGGATCAAGGCCCAAATTATTAAAATACTGTCCTTAGCATGAAGAAATGTTACCATAAAACAAATCTCCCAAAGATATACAGGACTGCTTTGATTACAGTGCAAGTATAAATTTTTAACAAATCTATTACTCTGTGCTACACATCTGTATTTAAGGTTGTAGAAAAATGTGAGGTAACATTGCCTTATAGCACTGGTTCAGCAAAGCACTTAATTATGTGTTGAACTTCAATTGCATGGATTGTTTCATTGGCTTCAGTGGACTGCTGACATGCTTAGTTAAGATTGTATTTGCATTTTGCAGCCTTAACTTTGCTTTTCCTGACTTTTGAGTGCTTACTTATGTAGCCATAATCTTACTGCATTTTTAGTATGGATTTTAATAGTTTTGGTAATTCAGAACTTTTGTTAGTGCTGTTTCCTAACCCTAATTTATTAAGCTTCAAAAGAAAGTCAGGCTGCACAGGATGATTGTGGAGGGATAACTATGGGGACTCTTGCACTCTAATTGGCTGCATAGTTTTTTAAAAGTACGTACTCTGTTCTCACAGATAAAAGGCAAGTAGAGTTCTGCAAGTGCAAGAATCGTTGAAACAAGGCAAACAAAATCAGCAGAATTTGTAATCTGAAATACTGTATCTCTTTAGAAACTGTAATTTTATTTTAGAAATACGTTGTGTTTTGTTGATATACATCTACCATTTGTTGCCTAGACACAAACAGTAAAGATGTTAACCCCTAGGGTTTCCTGACTATCCAGGAAAGCACCACTAAAGCCCAAACATTGAAGGACTAGACTATTGTTACATAAACAGTGCTGAAGACCTGTAGAGAAATGATCATTTCCTTTACCTCTGTTTAGGCAGATAGTATATCCTGTTACTCACATCACAAAGTAATCTACCCCTCTGAATTGTCTTGTATATGCATCACTTCCTTAATACCAATATTTTATTTAATTCCTAATAATTTGTTGGGGGGAGAGGGCGGGGAGTGATTCCAAGAGTGGAATGTGTGGACTGAGGAAAATAGCTTATTCCTGTAAAATGGTACTAGCTGTAAAAATGCTTGAGTTGGCTTTTTTTTAAAGTCCGCATTAATCCATTTGCAGTTTTCCCATTTTTAAGAAGGGAATATGATTACAATGTAATTGTGTTTTATACAAGTGTTAAATTTTGGTGAAGTCTAATGAAGGTAAGGATGTGCAATCCCCATCCAAAGCATTTTGATTGTTACAGTTAATGTTTATCTGTTCATATGCTATTCTGTGCAGTGGGGTGAGGATGGGGCATTTCCCATACTTTTGATATTGTCTGAATGTAACTTTGATAGAAGGGCCTGATTTTGACTTCACTGCGATTTACAGGTGCTCTGTACTTGTCAGGATCAGACCCTAACTCTGTTTTATTGGTATTTGGAGACTTTGCTTCAGTATGTGACTTTATTGCCTTTGAGGAGAAATATGTAAATTTATCTACATTCTTTTGAATTTAATTGATGATTATGTTACTATCCACATCTTTGCATAAATCCTCTCTACTCAGTATCCTTTCTAGTGAAAAAAAAATATTTCACTGGGGAAAAGAATGCCTTTCCTCAAATCATGATCTCAAGGACAAAAAAGCACTGGATTTGATTTGGGAGCATCTGCTACCACCCACGTATCTCTTGGGAGCAGTATTGCTCAGTTTCAAGGTGCAGATTCTTACTGCCTTCAAAATACATATTTGCTGTGAGGTAGGTGGATTGGGGTAATCATTTGGCTTCAGTTTCTCATAAAAGAATTAGAATAATTTTTGCACCTGGCATTGATAGTAGCTGTACTGTAGCTATAATTGTTTATTAGGGCTCTGATCCTGCAAACGCTTATGCATGTGTTCATCTTTACGCAAGTGAGTAGTCCTATTGTGGGATGACTACTTACATGCATAAATGTTTGCAGGATTGAAAAAATACTCTGGATTTAAACAGGTGCAACTGAGAACAGAATATAATCCTAATGTGTTGTCTTAGTCCAACAAGAATTGTAAAAGTTTTAAATAAAGATATAGTTTTGAAGACCATCATGTATTAAACAGAAGACAGCACAGAATAAGCCTTTATAGTCATAAATTTCAGACAAAAAAAATCTCAGGGACAGCTTTTGGTGTGTGTCTGCTAGCCCACCCACAGAACTTAAAGTATCAGTCCTGTTCAACTCCATCAGTTTGTAACAACTTATCTTTAAATACTCTTCTGTGCTCTGTGTCCTAATTGTCCCATAATCACATGGCCTTCATTGTTCTCTGCAGAAGGGAGAGCCAGTGGATTACTCACTGCTGGCTTCCAAGTCCCTCTTAAGGCTTGTCTACACTTGGAAATTTGCTGAACTAGCTATTCCAGAATAATTATTTTGGTACAAGCTCCAGTGTGGACACTATGTGTGTGTATAAGACACACATACACAACATCAAGGAACATAAGTGTGTGCACATGGGAGCTTATATTGAAATAACTATTTTGGACTAATTATTATAGAATAATAAATTTGATAAATTTCCAAGTTGTAGACAAGTTCTTAATTAGAGGGGGGAGGGATAGCTCAGTGGTTTGAGCATTGGCCTGCTAAACCCAGGGTTGTGAGTTCAGTCCTTGAGGGGGCAACTTAGGGATCGGGGCAAAAATCAGTACTTGGTCCTGCTAGTGAAGGCAGGGGGCTGGACTCAATGACCTTTCAAGGTCCTTTCCAGTTCTAGAAGATAGGATATCTTTATTTATTTAATTGCTATACAATAAAAAGGGAAGCCATTCTAATTTATTGTTCATAACTTTAGTTGATCAGTACTTCCCTACTTTGTCTTGACAAAATCTAAACTGCACTATAATAAGACTGTGAAGTCACAGGAGCTAGTCTGGTTTCACACTGGTGTAAGTGAGCAGAATTTAGATCTGATTCTACCCATTTCTTTCCTAAAAGGAAAGTATTCTAGAAACCAAAGCGTCCAGGCTGCTTTAAAATGGTATAGATACCCCCCCCCCCATTCTTATTTTGTATTTTTTGTTTGTTTGTTGTTTCTTTTTTCTCTCTTAAACCTCTTTTGCTACTCTATCACGGGTATTCTCATGCCTGCTTGCTAAATGTCTGACACTAATATCCTTTCCTTATTTTTTTTTGAAGGGGGAGAGGGTTTATTCACGCTGTACGATACATAGGATATCACAAATAAGCAAACAGTGTTCAGTTAGGAGACATTTTATTTGTGCACCCTCCCTTAGAAATGAAGCCAACAAAGTAAAATCAAACAATTTGTACTTCCTGGACATTTCAGGTATGCTATACTGATGGAAACAAAACATGTACACAAATAGGGAACAGGTTGGTTTTGCTTTAATCTCTATTGTATCTGTGTTTTGATTTGGTTCCATGTTCTGCTTCTAATATGTATTTTTATTTATAATGAATAAAAATACCATTCTTGACTCTCCCAGGTAAAAAAAAAGTTAGTTATCAAAACATAGCTGATCTCATTCAATGTCACTGAAGGATTAACCTCATGGTTAAACAAAAGTACCTGTCCCATCAAGCAAAGATTAAATAAACAGATGGGGTTTCGCAATGTGCTCTGAAGGTCAGCAGAAACTGCTCTGTTGGACTAGTGTGGAGGAAGTGAATTCCAGAGTTCAGGGCTCTTCCCTGAGAATGTATACTTTGCTTGTTTTACTCTCTTTTGATATGCTTATGTAAGTGTTTTGACCTGTGTAGCACATTCTGCATAAAGTAAAATCTCAGTTTCAGAATTAGTGTAGACCTCTATTCACAGAACAAGAACGGGATGGGCTGTGGCACTGCAAGCCCACATGTTCCTCCAGTTTGACTTAGTGGGGAGAGAATAGTTCAGTATTCATGTCTTGTCCTTTTTGCTGAAATTGCCAACAGTTTCAAAAGAGAGACAAGGTGAGTGAGCTGCTCTGTGTAAGCTCGAAAGTTTCTCTCTCACCCCAATGGAAGTTGGTCCAATGAAAGATATTACCTAGGATGACCAGACATCCCGATGTTGTTGAGATGGTCCCAATATTAGGGGCTTTGCCTTATATAGGCAACTATAACCCCCTGTAACGGGGTAGGGGACTCACCACCTGGCGCCTCCTACTGGTTGTCTCTGGGAATTAGCTCTGTCCAGTGGAGCGCCCCCTCCTGGTGGTGTCCCATCCGTCGTCTCTCCTTCAGTAGCAGGGTAGTATGGCCCAATGGCCAGAGTCCATACAACTCCCCTCAGTAGCGGGGTAGCGTGGCCCAACGGCCAGAGTCCATATAACTCTCCTCAGTAGCAGGGTAGCGTGGCCCCACTGCCAGAGGCGTAGGGGGACCCGGGCCCTCCCTCTCCACCGGGTCCCAACCCAGGGCTTTCCTAATGGCGGGGTTCCCCTTGCCGTTGGCTCGGCGGGGATCCGGCCGCAACATGCTGAGCGTTAGTGTTGCTCAAACGCGGCTTGTCCCTAAAGTTCCCCTGGGTCACTTCCTACCCTCAAGGTCGCGGTCTCCTCCGGAGACATGGGTTCCGGTCTGTTCCCCTCTGGCAGGTCCTCCATCTGAGATGCAGGGTGTGGGCCAGCTAGGCTGGCTCCTGGAGCCTGGAGCGTGGGCTGTTCCTCCTCGGGAGCTGGCTGTGTGCGTCCTTCTCCTCCGGTGGTCAGCCCCAATTTAGCAGCTTTGCAGGCTTTTATACCGAGCCTCCAGTTGGAGCATGCCCAGCAGGGCTTCCGGGGTGGGGCTTCCTCTGCCAGGAAGGAAGGGTTAACCCCTGCTGCGCCAGTGCAGGGCTGCTCTGCCCCGTCACATATCCCCCCCTTTAAAACCGCGGCTGGAGCCGGCGGTCCCTGGGGCCCTTCTTCCCCCTCCCCTTCCCCGAGGCGGGAAAAGAAGTCCGCATTCCCATGGGCCTTCCCCAGTCGGTGTGACACTTGGAAGGAGTAGGGTTGGAGGGACAGGTACCACTGCATGATCCATGCATTTGTTTCCTTCATACTATTGATCCATCTGAGGGGTGCGTGATCCGTCACCAGGGAGAAAGTGTTCCCTAACAGGTAATACCTCAGTGCATCAATCGCCCATGTAACTGCCAGGGCCTCCCGCTCTACAGTGGAATACCGGGTCTCTCGGGGAAACAGCTTACGACTTAAATATAAAATGGGGTGCTCTTCTCCCTCCTCCTCTTGGGACAACATGGCTCCCAGCCCTACCTCAGAGGCGTCAGTCTGGAGAATAAAGGGCTTCGCAAAATCTGGTTGTCTCAGTACCGGCTCCCGGGTTAAGTGGTCGCGCAGGGCACCGAAAGCTTCTTCACAGGCTGTTGACCACTGGACCTTCTTAGGCTGGGAGCTTCTCATCAGGTCTGTGAGGGGGGCCGCGAGTGTGGCAAAGTTGGGCACAAACCGTCGGTAGTATCCGGCTAGCCCTAGGAACTGCCAAACTTGTCTTTTCGTTGTAGGTGTGGGATAGCTCAAGGCTTTGACTTTGTCCACCAATGGGCGGAGTCTTCCCCGACCCACCGTGTAGCCTAGGTATGTCACTTCCCATTGGCCCCAGTGGCATTTGGCCAGGTTTGCGGTGAGGCCGGCCTTACCCAGGGCACGCAGCACATCAGTGAGGTGTTGGAGATGTTCCTCCCAACTAGAGCTGTAGACGACGATGTCGTCGATGTATGCTGTGGCGTACAACCTGTGGGGACTCAGCACCTGATTCATAAGTTGCTGGAAGGTGGCTGCGGCCCCGTGTAACCCGAAAGGCATCATCGTAAATTGGAAGAGGCCGAAGGGTGTGGGAAAAGCTCTTTTCTTTAGAGGTGGGTTTCAGAGGGATCTGCCAATAGCCCTTGGTCAGGTCCAGGGTAGAGATGAATTCAGCCTTCCCCAATCGTTCCAGCAACTCGTCCCCCCGTGGCATGGGGTAGGCATCAAAACGGGAGATTGTGTTTACCTTGCGAAAGTTGATGCAGAATCGGACTGTCCCATCTGGTTTGGGGACTAGGACTATAGGGCTCCGCCATTCGCTTCTTGATTCTTCCACGACTCCCAGTGCCAACATCATCTCGAGCTCTTTTCTCACCGTTTCCCACAGTTTCCTAGGAAGGGGCCGGTGGTTCTCCCTCACCTTGTTGCCAGGGAGGGTGGCGATGTGGTGGCTGGTCAACGTAGTCTTTCCCGGCTGTGTGGATAGGACTGCGGGGAAGGCTGCTACCAACTGGCATAACTGCTCCTGCTGTATCGGGTTGAGCTCCGGGCTTATTGCTGCCGTCCCTGGTTCCTCCAGTTCCCCCGCCAAGGGCCCCAACTCGGGTTCGGGAGGGTACGGAGCGATCATCATGCCTTCCCGGTCTCTCCAGGCCTTGAGGAGGTTCACATGGTATACCTTTGTGTCTCTCCCTCGCCCCGACATCCGGACCTCATAGTCAACGGGCCCTACTCACTTAGTCACCTCGAAGGGGCCTTGCCACTTCGCTAGTAGCTTGGAATCGCGGGAAGGTAACAACAAGAGGACTCGGTCCCCTGGCTCAAAGCTTCTCATCCTGGCCCCTTTATTGTATTGAGCTTCTTGATTGCGTTGGGCTCTCCCCAGGTTCTCACATGCCAAGGTGCCTAACTCGCGGAGCTGTTCTCAGAGATGGAGGATGTATTGGATGGATCCTCGGACCCGGGTCTCTTGTTCTTCCCTTGTTTCTTTCAAGAGGTCTAAGATCCCCTGGGGTCTCCTCCCATAGAGGAATTCAAATGGGAGAAGCCTGTTGACGTCTGTGGTACCTCTCTTATGGCAAAGAGGAGCGCAGGCAGTAGCTTATCCCAGTGCCGGGGGTCATCTTCCACAAACTTCCTCAGCATGGATTTCAGGGTTCCATTGAACCTCTCGACTAACCCGTCCGTCTGTGGGTGATAAATATTCGCGCACTGAAGACCTCAGTTTAACAGCCGGCACAATTCCGCCATCAGCCTAGAAGTTACGTTGGTCCCCTGGTCCGTCAACATCTCGCGGGGCAGCCTGACCAGGGCAGAGATATGCAGGAGCTCATTGGCGATGATGGGCGCCATAGCGGCCCAGAGGAGCACTGCCTCTGGGTATCTTGTGGCATAGTCAACCAGCACCAGGATATATTTATGTCCGGAGTTGCTCCTGTCCAAGGGCCCCACCAAGTCCAGGCCAATCCGCTCGAACGGTGTTCCGACCACCGGCAGAGGCACGAGGGGTACTTTCGGGACCCCTTTCGGGCCGGCCTTCTGACACTCAGGGCATGAGGTGCAGTAGTCCCAAACTTCCTGATGGATGCCCGGCCAGAAGAACCTCTGGGCCACCTGTTGTAGGGTTTTCTCCCTTCCCAGATGTCCCGCCCAGGGTACGGAGTGGGCCAAGTGGAGCAGGTCCCGCCGGAACTGCCGTGGGACCAACAGCTGGCGTAGTTCTTCCTGCCTTTGGGGTTCCTGGACCACTCGATAGAGTAGGTCATTATGGATCTCGAAGCGGAGTCCTTGCTGCGGGCGTCCGGGTGGGTCTTCTTCCCCAGGGGTGCCCCTCGCCTGCTCCCAGGCCCGACCGAGGGTGGTGTCCCCCCTTTGCTCTTCTAGAAAATTGGCGTTAATCTCCAGCCATCTCTGGCCTTCCTCTGTCCGGGTTTCAGTGTGGGGTCGGCCCTCCTCGTCTACCCCACGATTCCCCGAAGGACCCTCTAGGGGGTTGTCCGGTGGGGTTTGGCCTAAGAGTCCTGGTTTTTTGGCTCGGCCCCCTCTTGTCTTCGCCGGTAGGACACTCCACTCTTGTAGGAGTGTGGCAAAGCCTGGCCAGTCGCGTCCCAGGATCACCGGGTAGGCTAATTTTGGGGTCACCCCCACTAGGCACCGCCCTCCCTGCTGTGCTGTCTTGAGCTGTACCCAGACAGTGGGGTAGGGCTTCACGTCACCATGGATACACTGCAGGTGTATGGGGGTCCTCACGGGCCCGGCGGGTTCTACCAGCCCCGCCCGGATGATGGTCTGGCTACATCCGGAGTCTACCAATGTTATGGTGTGTGTCCCATCCACTTTCACTGGTACAAGAATCTTGCCTGGTCCCCACCTCCGGGCCTGCTGACCCGCGGTCCAAACCTGCCCGTAATCACAGTCCATATATGGGCATTCCCTCCGGAAATGCCCTAACTGTCCACACTCATAACACCTCTCCCTTTTACTTCCTTCGGGTGGGGCGTTCTGGGGGACACTCTGCTGCCTCCCAGGCGAATCACCTAGGCTTCGCATGAGTTTCCCCCCTGGAGGCCCCCTCGCGATACGGGGCGGTGTGGTTGCTGAGGGGTGGGGGCGGAGACGGGGGTGCCCCCCGTCCCCCTTGCAGGGTCCCAGTGCTGGAGCCGCGTTCCATTCACCCTGCGCCTCCCCCTTTGGAGGCAGTCTTCTGTTCTCCCTCGGCAGCCAGGTAATCCTCCATCAGTGAGGCTGCTTTTGCGAGGGTCTTCGGGCGGTGCCGTTGCACCCATTGCCTCCCTCCAGTAGGGAGAATCTGCAGGAACTGCTCCAAAGCCAGTGTCTCGGCTATTTGGACACTCGTCTGGTATTCTGCTCGAGCCACCTCCAGCAGAGGTCGCGAATGCGCTGTGCCACAACTCGAGGCCTAGCCCCTGGCGCGTATCTCTCTCGTCGGAGCCGCTGGTGGTAGGTCTCGGGGCTAATCCCAGTTTGATCCAAAATGGCCGCCTTGACCTTGGAATAGTCCAGCGCCTCCTGCGGGTTGAGGTTGCGATATACGGCCTGTGCTGGGCCTGTCAGGTAGGGGGCTAGAATAGTGGCCCAATGCACGCTGGGCCACTGGACAGTGGTTGCCACCCGCTCAAATGGTACCAGAAAGGCCTCGGGATCATCCCCCGGCCCCATCTTCATTAGGCGTACTGGCAATCCTCCGAGACCATCACCCGCGCTGCTGCCTGCTGCGCCTAGGGGCGGACCCGGTGCATGCCCTATCAGCGTAGCCATCTGCTGAAACAGTCATTCCTGGCTGGCGTGTTGTTGGGCGTTCAGCTCCCGAATCAGCTGTTGCTGCTGTTCCTGCGCCGCTTGCAGCTGTTGTTGGGCTGCAAGCTGTTGGAGCAACTGGGGTTGCTGCTGCTGCACCGTCTGCTGCTGTTGGTTCTCCAGGAGCCATTTCAGAAGTTTTTCCGGTTCCATCGTGGATCTCTGGGTCCTTACTTCAGGCCCTGATCAATGCCACGTTTTCCACCAGTGTAACGGGGTAGGAGACTCACCACCTGACGCCTCCTACTGGTTGTCTCTGGAAATTAGCTCTGTCCAGTGGAGCGCCCCCTCCTGGTGGTGTCCCGTCCGTCGTCTCTCCCTCAGTAGCAGGGTAGTATGGCCCAAAGGCCAGAGTCCATATAACTCCCCTCAGTAGCAGGGTAGCGTGGCCCAAAGGCCAGAGTCCATATAACCCCCCTCAGTAGCGGGGTAGCGTGGCCCCACAGCCAGAGTCCATATAACTCCCCTCAGTAGCGGGGTAGTGTGGCCCCACGGCCAGAGGCGTAGGGGGACCTGGGCCCTCCCTCTCCACCAGGTCCCGACCCAGGGCTTTCCTAAGGGTGGGGTTCCCCTTGCCATTGGCTCGGCGGGGATCCGGCCGCAACATGCCGAGCGTCAGTGTTGCTCAAACACAGCTTGTCCCTAAAGTTCCCCTGGGTCACTTCCTACCCTCAAGGTCGCGGTCTCCCCCGGAGACATGGGTTCCGGTCTGTTCCCCTCTGGCAGGTCCTCCATCTGAGATTCAGGGTGTGGGCCGGGTAGGCTAGCTCCTGGCGCATGGGCTGTTCCTCCTCGGGAGCTGGCTGTGTGCGTCCTTCTCCTCCGGTGGTCAGCCCCAACTAAGCAGATTTGCAGGCTTTTATACCTAGCCTCCAGTTGGAGCATGCCCAGCAGGGCTTCCGGGGCGGGGCTTCCTCTGCCAGGAAGGAAGGGTTAACCCCTGCTGCTCCAGTGCGGGGCTGCTCTGCCCCATCACACCCCCCCAAAGTGTCCCAATTTTTCACACTTGCTATAGGCTCACCCTAATATTACGTCACTCACAATGTCTCCTTAATATCTTGGGACCAGCACGGCTACAACAACACAGCATACAATGGTTTCAACAGTTTGTTGTGGTAGTCTAAAGTTATGTCAAAGGTGCTTTTTTTAGCTCCTTACTCTTCACTCGAACACTCACTATTAGATTGTTAGGCCAAGGTGTATGCGCTTGACTGAGCTGAGTGCTGTGACAGCAGACCAGAGAAGCCTGAGCTAGTTTGATGATGCCTGAAACTATATCCCTTACTCCTGAGGGCATTCTGCACCAAAAAATTAAAAATTCTGTGCCAAAAAAAATTTCTGTGCACAATATTTTAAAATTCTGCAAATGTTATTCGTCAAATAAATGTGGAGGCTCCAGCATGGCATTGGGGATCACAGGCCACTGGCTGCATAGAGGTGGGAGATCACTGTGCAGCTCCCCCCCGGGACACGGATTCAGTGGTGAGGCTGCACCCAGCCCTGACACAGCGCAAGGACCGGGCCTGCCCCAGATACACCCCAGGGACCTGCGCCTCCGTGCCAGGTGCACCAGGTCTGGGCAGGCAGGCTCAGCAAGGCAGGATCCAAGTGTGAAGGGGCTTAGTGTATGTGTTGAGAGGGTTTTGTGTGGGGCAATCTGGGTTCAGGTGGCTCAGTGGGGGATCTGGATGCACAGGGGCTTGTTGGGGGGCGCGTTGTTGGTGCAACGGTAATGGGAATCTGCAGGGGGGTCCAGGTGAATGTGGTTGGAGCTCAGCCAGGGGGGTCTGGATGTGTGTGTGGGGGGATAGAGCTTGGCAGGGGAGTGTGCGTCTGGGGGGGGGCTCAGTGGAGAGTCCAGACACTGGAGGAGTGGGGCTCATTGGGGTGGGGATCAAGGTGCAGCTGGTTGGGGCTCAGTAGGGCGGGGATCTGGGTACAGGTGGCTCATCGGGGTGGTCCAGGTGCAGGGGGAGTGGGGCTTGTTGGGGGGGTCTTGGTATGAGGGGGTCTGGATGCACAGGGGTTGGGTGGATGGGGGAGCAGCTTCCTGTACAGTAACCCCTTCTTCTGCAGCTGAGAAGCGATGGATGCAGGAAGTGTGGGGGTGGGGTGTGTGGAAGAGTTTGCAGAGCTTCCTACAGCCAGGGGAGAAATCTCGGGGGGGTCTGACAGGGCCTTGGATGTTGTGCAGGGGAAGAGGAAGTCCTGTCCTCCCCAGCCCAGCCAGGACTAGCAGCTGAGACCGGCGACGGGTAGGAGCCACCAGCTGGGTCTTCCCCAGTCCCACCCTCTGCCCCACGGTGATTTACCTCTGCCAGCTGCCCTGGGCACCCAAAGATACTGCTGAGGAGGGTTGCATGACCGCTCTTGTGGCTTCTCTTTGCTTGCCTGTCAGAAAGAAATTTTTCTGCAGGGAAGCAAATAAATCTGTGGTGGACATCAATTCTGCACATGTGCAGATGTACAGACTTCCCTCAGAAGTAATTCCTGTACACATGAGCTACTCCTGTAGTAACTAGCATATTAGAATCTACCACAGGAATAAGGAGGGCTTTCTAGGAACCCACCTGTTGCTTCACCTGCAGCTACAGGAGCTTATTTGTAGCATATGCACAGGCAGACTTGGGGTCATGCAGCTTTCCTCACCCATGCTATCCTCCGACAACAGCCATCCTGCACTTTCATTCAGTGTAACAAACTGACTTATATGTATTGCAACCCTCCGCTATGTGAAATCAGGCTTATCAGTTTGATTGTTTTGCCCTCTAGTGGTTGGCCTAAAAAAGAATATTGGATCTTTAGGTAGATATAAAGTCTATGATGATGGAGATGCTGTTCCTTTAAGGAATAATGATGCATACTGGGATAGGGCCAAGTGTCATTGTTGTATCCATTTTTAGCAAGATAAGATTCAATCCTGAGTACCATGTGAGATCTCATACTTGGTAAGTACTTTAGCTATAAAATACAGAATACATTATTCTATTGTGCTTGAGTATATAAGTTGCTATATAACACCACTGACAGCAAATAAGACTTGAGTTAAAACTGTCTTAGAGAATAGAACTCAATCTTCTATTCTAAATCTTGCCTACATGTATATTATTATGTTTTACTAGTATTACTAGTGTTTTATTTACATCTGTGATGCACTGACCTAAAGGTGAGACTCTTTAATCTATCTATCAGTGTCCTGAGCCATTCAATCCCCCATATCCACACAAAATATTGTATATCAGAATAGTGATAGCATATTCTTACTGAAAGTAGAAGTCAAATCATTCCTTTATCTCTCCCTCAGTTGCCTGGGAGAAGGAATGTTTGTAAAATAGAATCCACTTTCTGGAGATGTGTTAGTGTTTATGGTTAATATAAAATGCCATTCTTATAGTAATGGGGTTATCCAGGTAGCTGCAGTGATCTATATGATAGTACCTTCTCCAACCTCCATGGTTGTAACGATGAAGGGACTGAGAAGGAACAGCTCCGAGATGCCCCTTATGTTTACTTTATATGGAAGGAGCAAACTAGTAGTCAGGAACCATCACTTGGCTTGTTGTGATTGGGAGTTCACCCCCACACTAGCTTAGGAAAGGTTAATGAAGCTGAGAAGGGGCCAATTAACCAGGTAGGCCACACATTTCCCCTCATCTGTGGCTTAAGTAACCCTGGATTGATGATGGAGCCCAGCTGAGAAGAAACCAGTGAGGCTGGTATAAAGCCAGGAAGCTGGCAACAGAAAAAGGCTGCAGTCACTTTCTGGACATTAGAAAGAGAAAGAAAGAAAGAAAGAAAGAGGAGAAGATGTAGGGGAAAAGCTTGGGGAAAGGGTAGTAAGGTTTAAGATAGTTCAGACCTTGGCTGCTGATTAGAAGGTCCCTGTGATGGAACCTGGAGTAGAGGGTGGGCCTGGGTTCCCCTACTAGCCACTGTGGAAGTGGCACCATCTGGGCAGTGAATGAGAAGAGTGGTGGAGACAATTTCTATGGAAAGACATTAATACCCTGGAAGGGGTAAACCAAATAGTGACCTGGGTAGAGGGCCAAGCCATGGAGAGCACCCAGGGTCTCACAGAGAGGCAGCAGGACACACAACAAGTGGCAGAAGGGGGTGTTGGACCTGGAAAGAGCTAATCACCAGAACAACTAGGAAGAGGTGCCCAAGCAGTGAATGGAACCCCATTACATTTGTGCACATAGGTTCATGTTAATTTTGTCCTATACTTTGTGTCCTCACTTCAGAATCAATAGCATCAGTGATGTGGCATTTAGCATGATGGGAGTTACTCACGTTGCCACTCATAGTCTTTATTAGCTGTAAGATTTATCAGTTTATTTTCATTGTATATTGCTTTTGTTCCTCTTTTTTCCTATGATCTGGGGAGGAAATCACTGAATAAAGACAGGACTGAAACAAATCACTATTATTGACCTGTTAAAATTTCCTTGATACATTAAAAATAAACTTAAGTAAAGTGCCCAGAGATGTGGTTGGTGCCTCATAAAAAAAGTAAAGACATAGTCACCATCCATCTGGGCTATAGAACTTGCAAACTAAGGCCTTGATCCCACAAACAGTTGCACACATGTGTAACTTCATGCCTGTAACCTTCATGTCCCATTGAATTGAACAGGACTTCTTACAAGCATAAAGTTGAGTATATGCACAAGTGTTCACAGGATCTGGGCCTATCATTTCAGTCCTGCAATAAACTCCATGTGGACAAACCCCTGCATCCTCTCAGAGCTCCATTGAAGCCAGTGGGGTTCCACAGAAGTGTAGTGGTCCATTCATATGGATCTCCTTGTAGAATCAGGTTGGGTCTTAAAATCCAGATTCTGCAATCAGAACCTCATGCATAGACCTCTGGTAAAGCTTAAATCCTAAACAAAGACATTTTTTTAGGATTTGCTTTTAAAACACTATAGTAGCCTTTTATATTGGAAGGAGGCTTGAATATTTTCCCCAGAATATTTTTCCCATTGGTCTCCCAATAATGTTTATATTTATTTCTGGGTTTGTTTGCTTTAAGTCAGAGTCAAATACACAAAATAGTCAAAATAAACAGTCATATTAGAATAGGTCAGGGGTTCTCAAACTGTGGGTTAGGACCCCAAAGTGGCTCACAACCCTGTTTTAAAGGAGTCACCAGGATTGGCGTTAACTTGCTGGGGTCGGGGCTGAAGCCTGAGCCCCACTGCAAGAGGCCAAAGCTGAAGCCCAAGTGCTTCAGCCCTGGATGGTGGGGCTCAGGCTAGAGGCCCCTCGCCTGGGGCTGAAGCCCTTGGGCTTCAGCTCTGGTTCCCCCAGGCTTGGGCTTTATACTCTCCCACCCCCCGCAGCAGCAGGGCTTGGGTGGGCTCAAGCTTCGGTCCCCCCATCCTGGGGTCATGTAGTAATTTTTGTTGTCAGAATGGGATCACAGTGCAATGAAGTTTGAGAAACTCTGGAATTTAATTCCTTCTCCTAGCGCCCCCAAATGAATGGCTATTATTAAGGCCCCCCCTCAGGCATGCTAGACCCGCACTTTCACTTCGCATTTTTTTCAAGATTTTTTTTTTCAGCTATGAAACAAAAATGGGACGACAACATTTGTGCTTACACAGCAGCTCAAATGTGCCTTAAACCACCTTGAGGATTAAATTAGTTCATACAGGTGGTGGTGGGGAGGAGAGCGGACAACAGCTCTCGCTCTCCCCCGCCTCCTGTGAAAGCGGAAGCGGCTGGCGCCTTGGAAAAGATTGTGCCGCGGGGCGGGACAGCAGCAGCGGCACCACAAAGGGCGCCCGAACCAGCTGTTTCGCTGCCGCTCTGTGCGCAGAAGGGGAGCGGGCGTGAAGGCACCAACCAATCAGGAGCCGCTTCCTTTGGGGCAGCCACTCAGAGCCGCAGTTAGATTAGCCAACCGGCGAACTCCTTTCTCTTTGCCGAGGGTGGGAGGGGACAGGGCAGCCAATCGGGAACGAGCCAGAGTGGGGCGCAGCGGACACCCCGCCACGCTCCGGCCGCGGGGCGGGGCGGGGCGCCGGCCGGGCCATGCTGATCACGCTGTGCTACCTGTACCTCTGGGCGCGCTGGGGGGCCGGCTGGGCCGGGCTCATCCGACGCACCGTGCGCCGCCTGCACCGCGCGCGCTGCGCCTTCGTTTTCGGTTGCTGCAGCGGCGCGGGCTGCCCCCCTTCCCAGCGGCGGCGGCGCAGGCAGGGGTCGCCCGAGCTGGGCGAGGAGCCCGTCTGCCTCCGGCTGGGGGACAAGGTCTTCTTCACTGAGGAGACCCCGCAGGTACCCGCCGCGCCCGGCCTCCTGCGTGGGCGTCCGTGGCGGGGTGGCCTGAGGGCAGGCCCGGCGTGGGGAGGCGGGGCGTGTTGTGGGTGGGGTTGGGGGGCCTGTGGGGTGGGTGTTGGGGGAGAGCGAGGGGGTCCCCCGCTTAGCAGCAGGAAGGGCTTGTCCTGGCTGCGACAGGGAGGTCGGTGCAGTGGATAACTCCGCTTTGCCAGCCCAGCTCGGGTGAGAACAGCCCCGCTGCCCAGGAGCACCGTCATTGGATTAGCTGTTGAGAAACTAAATTGAACAGCTACATCCCCACTGCAGTACTAGTCCCTCTGCCTCACGCCCTCCCCTGGCTATTGTAAAGCACCACTTCACTCGAGCTGGGGATTTTTGTGTGTGGAGGGGAGTCAGGTCAGGGACAAAACTGCAGTTAACCTCAAGCCGACAATGGCATGAAGGGAAGCCCTGTGTTAACTTTCCAGTCATCTGAATCCAAAGATAATATCCCTGTCCCAGGGCTTCTCAGAAATAGGACATAGGGCTGTAAATATCCACGATAGGTCATCAGTCTCATAGCAGCAGCTGCTGTAATTCCAACAGAGACAAGGTGGGTGAGGTAATATCTGTTATCCCACCAACTTCTGTTGGTTAGACAGACGAGCTTTCAAGCCACTCTGACCTCTTCCTCGGGTCTCTCTCTCCAACAGATGTTTGTCCGGTAAACAATATTACATCACACACCTTGTCTTTCTAATATTCTGGGCCCGATGGGGCTACAACTAAGCTGCATACAACAATGTAACTGTAAGAGTCATCAATAAGTTTGGTGCTGTAAAAACAAAAGGTTAAAGACTATCTCTGTTTCAAAGACCTTGCAGCCCCTCATCAAGATGTAACTATTAGAACACACTCGTGACTACAGTCTAGTGCAGGGGTTGGAAACGTTTGGCACGCGGCTCGCCAGGGTAAGCACCCTGGCGGGCCGGGCCAATTTTATTTACCTGCTGACGTGGCAGGTTCGGCCGATCGTGGCCCCCACTGGCCGCGGTTCGCCGTCCCGGGCC
>NW_020664382.1:5139937-5177989 GCF_002925995.2 Terrapene triunguis
TACCCTGGCGAGCCGCGTGCCAAACGTTGCCGACCCCTGGTCTAGTGTGTACACCCGAACATCTACTGCTGTGGTTGAGTTAAAGCCTAGTGGGGAGCCTGGGTTTTAACCAGACCAGTTTAGCCCATGTTAGGCCATATCTATGCTAGGGGAAAAGATGTGTTTTTAATCTGTGTATTGAATGTGTTAACATTTTAGTTTAGACAAGGCAAACTGTTAACTGGTTAAGGTAATCCACAGCCACAAGATTAAGGGTTACTTCAACCAATTAACATATGTCAAAACATAACTTGTCTTGTGTGCTAGTGTGTTAAAATCCTAGTGTAGATGTGCTTTCAATAAAGTCCAGATAACATTCTCATAAGCACATGAGGGAAATGTGACCTAAATGAAATTACCACAAAGTGGGTGGACAACTGGTTGAAAAACTGTACTCAAAGTAGTTATCAATAGTTTGCTGTCACACTGGGAGGATATATCTAGTGCAGAGGCAGGCAAACTTTTTGGCCTGAGGCCCACATTGTGTTTTGTAAATTGCATGGAGGGCCGGATAGGGGAGGGGGTTGTGGCCTGGCCTCCACCTCCTATCTGCCCTCCTCCCCTACCCCCCTGGGACTCCTGCCCCATCCAACCCCCCGTTCCCTCTGGGACCCCTGCCCCACCCACACACACCCTGCTCCCTGTCCTCTGACTGCCCCCGGACACCCGCCGCCCCATCCAACCCCTCCTCTCATTTCTGATGGCCCCCCCCAGGGCCCTTGCCCCATCCAACCACCCCTTCTCCCTGTCCCCTGACTGCCCCTGGAACCCCTGCCGCCCCATCCAACCCCCCCCTCCTTCCTGACTACCTCCCAGGACCCCTGTCCCCATTCAACCTCCTGTTCTCCCCCCACCGACCGCCCTGACCCCATCCACACCCCCGCCCCCTGACCACCACCCCGAACTCCCCTGCCCTTTATCCAACCACCCCTGCTCCCTGCCCCCTTACCGCGCTGCCTGGAGCACTGGTGGCTGGCGGCGCTGGAGCCGGGCCATGCTGCTGCCGCCACCGCCCGCACGCAGCACAGAGACCGTGTCAGGCTGGGCTCTGCAGCTGTGCTGCCCCAGGAGTTCACAGCCCCACGGCCCAGAGCGTTGCGCCAGTGGCAGAGTGAGCGAGCTGAGGCTGCGGGGAAGGGAGGACAGCAGGGGAGGGGCCAGGGGCGAGCCTCCCGGGCCAGGAGCTCGGCGGCCGGGCAGGACGGTCGCACGGGCCGTAGTTTGCCCACCCCTGATCTAGTGGGTTAATGCAGGGATTTATCCTGGATCTGGTATTAGTCAATATTTTCATTAAAGTTCTAATGTAATGGAGAATATGCTTACAAAACTGCAGATGATACCAATCTTGGGGGAAGGCGTTGTTGCAAGCACTTTAGAGCACAGGGTTAAAATTCAAATACAGTAAAAACCCATTTATCCAACCATCCATTATCTGCCTCTCTGTATTAACTGAACAACCAGCATGCACACGTCCAGAAGCGGATGATCTCTCCTGTGGCTGCTAGATGGTGCTGCAGCCTCGCACTTTCCCATTCTCCGGATTACCTCAATTTTTGATAATCCAATCTGGCCTCGGTCCCAGTTAGATCGGATAAAGGAGGTTGTGCTGTAATCTTGAAAAATTGGGGTATTGATCTGAATCAATAAGCTGAAATTCAGTAAAGACAAGTGCAAAGTTTGATACTTCTCAGGGTTGTGAGGCACCTTGCTACTGCTTGCCTTTAGTGTGAGGAAGCTTTCTCTGAACTGTTGTTCAGCTCTCCAACGCCACTGGCCCTAGCCAGCACAAGTGCTCCCCTCTATGCTTCACAGGTCCTGCTGTTGCTCTGCGGGATAGCAATTGGCACACTTCAACCCTGAAGCCTTCTAAGCGTCTCCTTTCAGTGCCCCATTGACTGGTCACTTGCAATGTTCAGAGATTTGCTATTTCCAAAAAAAGGTACACCCCATCTTACAATTTCCACCTCACATCACTGCTCTGCTTAACATGCAGTGTTTAGATATGTGTATAGTCAAATAAATATAAGTTTATTTAACAAAGCATAAAGATTCAACTAGTAGCAAGTAGAAGTATTGGAAACAAATGATCACATACCAGATAAAATACCATGCATTCTAGAGCCTAGATTTAATGGGCAAATACTTTTATGTCTTGTAGAATAATACTCACCCCAAATCCTTGCAGTGCTTTACAGCTGGGTTTAGCTATGACCCTGCTTGAGACAAGCACACTGTCAGTTTGCCTCCTAGGTGAAGGATCCCATCTGTCCCCTTGCACTTCAAGATAGGCCAGAACAATCCTTTGTCTTTATTCATAAACAGAATCCCCCTCTGTTTTGTTTCTTCTTGTAGACTTTTGCTTTTGTTGATTTCACAATCTCTTAATTTGCTTCTGGCTTAGTCTGCAAATAGGCATACATTATTAGGGATATAATACACAAATAGCCAGACAGGGACATAGGTGTTTGCTGCCTGAAAGGAACGTTTCCAAGGAATGTCACCTGGTTACCTGCCTTAACTCCAAGACCGTAAAAGTATAATTTTTAGTGTAGATATGTAACTCCTTAAATATTAACTATACATATAT
This sequence comes from Terrapene triunguis, assembly GCF_002925995.2. Lineage (NCBI taxonomy): Eukaryota > Metazoa > Chordata > Testudines > Emydidae > Terrapene > Terrapene triunguis. The sequence continues at coordinate 5,142,564 of NW_020664382.1, forward strand.
TTTGCAATGATTATGATGACCAGTGGGCTACTGGCTCTTGGTAGACCCTACATGTTATCCTTCAGTGAACTATCATGCATATATCCGATCCAGGGGATCCCTGCAAAATACTATGTACCTTCTGTGCCCTCTCCCAGTTGGCACCAACTGGTTCCTGGGTCACAAAAATGCTGTGCTTAGGAAGGAAAAATCAAGCATAACTACAAAATGGAATATAACTGGCTAGATGGTAGTACTGCTGAAAAGGATCTGGGGGTTATAGTATATCACGAAGAGACTTATAATTCAGCAATGTGATGCAGTTGTGAAAAAGGCAAATATCATTGTGGGGTGCATTAATAGGAGTGTTGTATGTTAAGATATGGATGGTAATTGTTCCATTCTGCAGCGTTGGTGCGGTCTTAGTGGAGTACAGTGTGCTGTTCTGGGAGCCACACTTTAGAAAATATTTAGCCAAATTGGAGAGAGTCCAGAGGGGAACAACAAAAATGATAAATTTAGAAAACGTGATATATGAGGAAAGGTTAACAAAACTGGTCTGTTTTTATTCTTGAGAAAGGAAGAATTAGCGGGGAGACTAAGTTTTCAAATACTGTATGTTAAGTGCTTTTATAGAGGACGTGGGTAAATTATTCTCAATGTCCACTGAAAATAAGACAAGAAGTAATGGGATTAATCTGCTGCATGGGTGCTTTATGGTTACTTTTTTCTTAATCTAACATAAAGATAGTGAAGTACTGGATAGGTTACAAGTTGAGATTGTGGAATCTCCATCACTGCAGTTTTAAAAGAACGAGTTAGACAAACACCTCTAAGGTATGGCCTTGGTATACTTGGTTATGCGTAAGCATGCGGGAATGGACTTGGACCTCGTGAGATCCCTTCTAGCCCTATGATTCTATGTGTTCAAATCACACCTTTTTTCCTAGTGAAGGCAAGGTCAGAAATACACTGCCTTGTCTACACCACCCTTTTAGGAAATAATGGCTAACATACTCTAAGAACATGTGAATCTTTGTCTTTACTATGTTTTATAGATAGACACAGGGGAGATGGGATGCCCTCTCTCTCCCTTATTTTTAGAATTGTAAGTAGCAAAGATGGTGGAGATGGTGTGCAAAGCATATTTTGAGCATGAGTCTGAGAGCCGGGAACTCCTGAGATCTGTTCCTGGCTCTAACGCTGATTCTTAGTTTGAATTTGGACAAGTTCCGGGATCCCTCTATCTGTAAAACTGAAACAATACTTAACTAGCCCATATTGGGCTAGGTTTTGTGAGGCTCAGTTAATGTTTTTTCAGTGCTGTATATAAGTGCTAAATTTTATTTATAAATATCCTATTTCTCTCCCTGAACTCTGGTGATGTGGAATAAATATACCTGGCATCTTCAGTGCATCCTCCTATTCCAAAGCGTTGAACACAAACTTTTCCTTTATTTGATTCTTGTTTTCTAACATTTCAGGGAAATGTCTGTATATTGAAAGGGAAAACTTCCTGTGACAAATTTAGGTAGTTTTGTGTTAGTCATATTAAGAAGAAATCTTTAGGGTTTAAATGACATTTTTGACATTTTATGTTTCTAAATTAAATTAACTATCCTTGAAAGATGCTGGCTTGATATCCATAAGGGTTGAAGACCTCTGTAACCACAGTGCAGGTGTCAACAAAACAAATTTTCCTGGACTGCCCCAATTTTGATCTGGTGGTGGCTACCTTTAGTGGCAGTTGTTTCCATGTCTTTTCAAAGTGTACTTGTTTGCGGAGTCTGTGGAGCTAAACAATGGCTTTTGGTGATGAAATGTGACATGGATACTTGTTCATTGGGAATTGGACTGAGATCAGTTCATTTCAGACACATTTTTAATGTTTTAACTGCTAAACGTTGATAGTGAGTTTAGAATAGGAGTTGTTAGCCTGAAATTTTGATGGAAAAATTGAATTGTTGCATTTTACAAAGTTATGTTGTTTAATTATTTATACATAAGGCTACGATTTAGACAGGGAGGTCGCGGAAATCACGGCATCTGTGACTTCCAGTGATCTCCGTGACTTCAGCCTTCAGGGGCAGGGAGCTGCAGGGTGGTCCTGCCGCCTGCGGGGGCAGGGAGCTTCCAGCCGCTGTGAGTGCCGGGAGAACCTCCTGAGCTCCCGGCCGCCACGGGCAGTGGGGGCCCCTGGAGTTGCTGGTAGTGGGGGAACCCCCTAGCTCCGAGCCATTGGGGGCAGCAGGGAAACCCCTGAGCTCCCGGCTTCCATGGGCCCCCGGAGCTGTGGGCGGCAGGGGTACCCCATAGCTCCTGGCCCTGTGGGCAGCGGGGGCACCCCACAGCTCCCAGCTGCTGTGGCCATGGGGAAACCCCGGAGTTCCTGGCCTCTGTGGGCCCCTGAAGCTGTGGATGGTGGCGGTACCCCGCAGCTCCCAGCTGACACAGGAGACGGGGGCATCCCACAGCTCCCGGCCCCCATGGGCAGCAGGGGACCCCTGGAGCTGCAGGTGGAAGGGGTATCCCACAGCCCCCAGCTGCTGCAGGCGGCTCCTATCCCCTGCGTGGCTGCCCTGCTTCAGGTGGTGTGGGGACATGTACATCCCCATTTTGTCAGGGATATTTTTATTAAAAGTCATGGACAGGTCACGGCTTCCATTAATTTTTCTTTTTTGCCCGTGACAAAATCTTAGCCTTATTTATACAGTGCTAAAAGTGTGCTCTAGGCACTTTGAAGACAGGTAGGAAGGCAAGATCCATGCAGTAAGGACCTTTGTTTAATACATTATAGAGAAGATAGATGGGGCTGGAACTTAGCCATTTAAGTGGTCAATTTTAGTCTCTATGTTATTAATTCTACTCTTTTGAATATTGAGAGGTGTTTTTTGTGCTGCTTTCCTTTCAGGTAGGTACTTGGGAGGCTATAGGCCTAACAGAAGTATGTTGTTAGGAGAGGGTGGAGGCATGGTGAACTAGGTCAGAGCGGGACTCCTGGTATAGGTGGGCCATAATGGAAGAAGCCACAGACAAGTGGGTGAAGGATATGAAGGGAGCAGTTACTTAGGCAGGTGGTGCCTTCTTAGTTTAAAAGTGTCTGTTATATTTGTGCTTGCTAAGTGTTAAGAGGTTTAAGACTTGAAGTTAAGTGTGTCTAATTCATTCGGTGAAGAGGTCTGATTTCCACTTTGAGTTGTGGTCTGTGGTTGGTCATCCTGTAAATTTAAGACTACATGCTATTCTCAATCCAGTGTGCTGCTCCAGCTCATGACAATGGGAGGTTTTCACAAAAACTGAGGAGTAGAATATGGCTTTTATGTAATAACTAAACTTAAGCATTCATTCGTTCAGTGCCTTATTGTCACATTCAGCATCACTCGGGAAAATATGCTCGCCTTTAGAACCAGCATTATTTCTGCCCTTTTTCTCACTCTATCTGCCTTTCTCTGTTTTGCTTCCTCTAATGTTTTTGCCTCTGCAATTTATTTCCTGCAATAGCTTCACTCCTGATCCATTTCCTAAAATGATCAGCAATGAAAGAGTTGATACCCATATTTAAATGCCCTCAGTGGGCTTAAGGGTTCACCTCTTATTAACATAAATGGGAGAAGGGAGAGATTGCATTTCTGAGCCATAGTTTTAGGCCATGTCTACGTGAGCACTTATGTTGGCAAAAATTTTGTCACACGGGGTGTGGAAAAAAACACCCCCTAAGCGACATAAATTTTGCCAGCATAAGCGCTCGTATGCACAGCACTATGTTGGTAGGAGACTCTTTCCTGTCGGCGTAAGGCGACTACATGGGCGCTCTTAGGCTGTATCTACACTGCACTTTTGTCGGTAAAATTTTTGTCAGTCAAGGGTGTGAAAAAAGTTTTATTGATGAAAAGCGCTGAGGTGGGCAATACTCTGTTGGCTGGAGACGTAAGGTGCGCAGAGTAGACATAGCCTTATAGCGGCACAGCTGTATCACTGTAAGCTCGTAAATGTAGACACGGCCTTAGTTTGCAGATTCAAAACGATGGTAGTGCCTTGGTTTTAGCTCAGTTCAGTTTTGGAGGGTTATCTTTGCAGCATAAGGGTTTGAATATTTTTTGTTTTTAAATGAAAGTTAGATTCTGCAGAATCTGTCCATGTACTATACGTACAAAAATTCATCTAGTAGGCTGGTGAAATGGTTGTGTAAAATTTTTTAATTGCATGATTAAATATGTCCTGATGTTACAATTAGATAAAATTACTGTATACAGTGTTAGATTAGAAATCATTTTAAAATTCAGAGAATTTATACAACAAAAACTAATCCAAAGAAAGATATTGAACACTCAAAGCAACAAAATAAGGAAAAAGCTTAATTAAGGAGGAAATGTAATATACCAAGAACAATGGGAGATTGCCTGTTACCTTACCTCACAGTAGCTAAGGTTTAGGTCTGTCTTTGATATTCTTTGCTTTTATGGATTTGTCTCAGCCTTAAAGGAACACTGTTGACTTAAATTTGGGCCCATATTTAAATTTGGTCAAAACAAGTTTTTATAAATTTAAAAGCTAATAGAAATGTTTTCCATAAGCCTTTTGAATGTCAGTGAAAAGTTATTTTAAAACATATCTGCTAGTTTTTTGTTATTTGTTTTGTCTTAGGGCCTAGGAGTCCCGGTGAAGGACCAGACCCCATTTTTGTGCTAGATGCTGCACAAATACAGAATAAAAAGTGTATCCCTGCCACAAAGAGTTTACAATTTAAGTATCAGACAAAAGATGACAGGAAAGTACAGGCAAATAATTTGATGCTACAGGTCAGCCTAACAGGCAATGGTCTCACCACATCAGCAGCCTAATTATTAATTTTTTTTGTAGGCATTGCAGAAATAGAGAGTTTAAAGGAGGATAATGATGTAGCTTTGCAGATATTTATGCACAGCTTCCCCATAGTGTGAGGGGAACATGGGAGAAAGCGCGAAGGTGCTTGTTTGAAAATTTAACAAGCGGACAATGGAGGCTGGCATCATGGGCTGATCAGAGGTGGGAGTTGACAACAATAGTAAATGAGAAGATAGGGAGGTTCATAATCTATGAATGATAGGTTGAGGGAAGGATAGGTCATGAAGGGTGTTGAAAGTGAAGACAAACAGCTTTTATTTGAAATGCAAATAGTGCAGCACTAAGGGCTGGTCTATACTTAGCCGCTAGTTCGGCGGCTGGAAATCGAACTTCCGGGTTCGATTTATCGCGTCTGGTCTGGACGCGATAAATCGAACCAGGAAGTGCTCGCCGTCGACTGCGGTACTCCAGCTCAACGAGAGGAGTACCGCGGAGTCGACGGGGAGCCTGCCTGCCGCGTGTGGACCGCGTCTGAACCGCGGTAAATTCGAAGTAAGGTATGTCGACTTCAGCTACGTTACTCACGTAGCTGAAGTTGCGTACCTTACTTCGACTTTGGGGGTTAGTGTAGACCAGGCCTAAGAAACTTATGTGAAACTTATTTATAAATAATACTGAAAGTAAATTTTTGACATTCACTGTCCAAGCTGAGAATTGCAAACAGAAAATTGATTTTAAAAGTTTTAAAATTGGGTTTCTAAAATTATTTTATTTGTAAACAAATCTATTTCTGTATTGCATATTAAAATGTAAAGTGTCCCTTTAGCCATCAGTGATGGTTGTCTGCTTTGATATAGAGATATAAAAATATTTAAAATAGTTTTTGTAGTGGTTATATATCTGAATATTATCTATGTATGTGGAAAGGAATGTTTCTTAATCTCTCCTTTTTGCTAGCATTCAAATGGTTCTCTGTACGTGGATGTTCACTTCAGGTACTGTGGCTGCAGTTGTCACCAACCATTTAAAAAGGAATGTAATTGAAATGTTTATGAAGCATACTATTGATCAGGTAGAATCAAAAATTCATAGAACTGGAAGGGACATTGAGAGGTCATCTAGTCCAGTCCCCTGCACTCAAGGCAGGTCTAAGTATTATCTAGAGTGACCATCCCTGACAGGTGTTTGTCCAACCTGCTCTTAAAAATCCCCAATAATGGAGATTTCACAACCTCCCTAGGCAATTTATTCCAGTGCTTAACCGCTCTGACAGTTAGGAAGTTTTTCCTAATGTCCAGCCTAAACCTCCCGTGCTGCAATTTAAGCCCATTGCTTCTTGTCCTATCCTCAGAGGTTAAGAAGAACAATTTTTCTCCCTCCTCCTGGTAACAGTCTTTTACGTTATCATGTCCCCTCTCAGCTTTCTCTTCTCCAGACTAAACAAACCCATTTTTTTCAATCTTCCCTAATAGGTAATGTTTTCTAGACCTTTAATCATTTTTGTTGCTCTTCTCTGGACTCTCTCCAATTTGTCCACATCTTTCCTGAAATGTGGCCCAGAACTGGACACAATACTCCAGTTGAGGCCTAATCAGCGCAGAGTAGAGCGGAAGAATTACTTCTCGTGTCTTGCTTACAATACTCCTGCTAATACATCCCAGAATGATGTTTGCTTTTTTTTGCAACAGCGTTACACTGTTGACTCATGTTTAGCTTGTGATCCACTATGACCCCCAGATCCCTTTCCGCAGTTCTCCTTCCTGGGCAGTCAGTTCCCGTTTTGTATGTGTGCAACTGATTGTTCCTTCCTAAATGGAGTACATTGCATTTGTCCTTATTGAATTTCATCCTATTTACTTCAGACCATTTCTCCAGTTTTTCCAGATCATTTTGAATTTTAATCCTATCTTCCAAACCACTTGCAACTCCTCCCACCTTGGTATCGTCTGCAAACTTTATAAGTGTACTCTCTATGCCATTATCTAAATCATTGATGAGGATATTGAACAGAACCGGACCCAGGACCGATCCCTGTGGGTCCCCACTCGTTATGCCCTTCCAGCATGAAGTACTCTTCTCAGGAAGCAGAAAAGCTTTCCTCAAATTACATGGGTAAAGAGGAAATGTTTTCAGTAAGCCACGAAAAGGCTGCCAAATATTGACTGAGTTGGTCCATAGAACAGTCTGTTTCTTTGCTCCCTTGCTTGTGAACAGATGCCTTAATGCTTGTTTTTCTCTTTCAAAAACCCTGGTGACAGAATCTAAGGAAAGTTATATAGTTGGTTCAGGTTCCAAGAAAGCGTATTCTCCACTTGACTAGAGGTGATGGGAGTTATGCCTGTTGATTTACAAAAGTCCTGTGTGGTTTACTCTGGATTTACTTGCACCATACATTAAGCTTCTCTTAAATAATGTCATTTTTGTCCTCTTTGGTTTGGTTTTTGGAAACACAGATGCTCTTCTGTACTTAAATATTAAAGATAGCTTTTGTGTCTGTAGTATTGTTCATGCAGGCTGTGTTATAAGCGTGTCGTTTTTGCATTTATAATTTTTTAAGAGGTTCAGAAATTTGGTGTCAGCCTTCCAGAGAAGTGCTTTTCTTATATAAAATGTTTTTAAAAGTTACTGGCCATTTTTGAGTTTTAAGAGTTCCAAAAGAGTTATGACTTTTAATTAGCTTGTCAATCTTCAGGACACGGAACTGTTTCTACCCATGTCTGTACAGTGGGCCCTCAAACCTGATTGAAAATTTGAGGGCTACAACAGTACAAATGAATATTTCTAAATGTACTCTTTAGAATGGATTCAAATATTACTTAACACTCTTAAAGAGAGAGCTTTTTGTAATCTGATCACTTGGTTTTTTTCTACATGATTTTTAAGTGCTGGTGATGTGACATATTGGTCTCTATCCTCTCTCCAATAGTTACATCATAGGCAGAAGCAATACAGAGTTCTCCACATAGTCCTGAACCTTATGGTGAGGGTAGTTCAGTCCTCCTACCTTTGACTCCTCTGAGGCTTTCAGTGATGGGGTTGATTGTCTACTGGGCTCTGGACTGTGATCAGTAGCTTCCTTAATACAAGGTACCATAAGGTCATAAATGGCAGCTTCTCAAGATTACTTCTGACCTTTATCAAACCAGGTGCTTAAGATAATGAAAAGCTTTATGAGCCAATTCCTGTTGACTTTAAAGAGTAGTTGTATTGACTCTGCACCTTGCTTTAGTAAAGCAGGCAGGCTTTGATGATGTAACCCATTACCAGTCCCTTCAGTTAATTCTTCATTAGACAAATAATTAAAAATGTTGACATATTTTCATTTGAATACAGATCAATTGTACACCCTTAAGGCCTGAGTCAGGGAAATTCACACTTACTCTATTGTGTGAAATTAATGAAGATTCACAGCACCTTGTTTGACCTGATTTGCTCCCAGTGTGGTTTAGTGCCAAGAAAGGTCTGTGTAGTTTTGAAATATTAATGATAGTTTTTGTAAAATACAACTAAAAAATAAAGTTAATTCAGCCACAAATAAATTTTAAACATGTTTTTTTGGTAGAATAATAACAAATATTAGATGGTTTGCTTAAGTGTTCTGATCTTTCAAATCATTTTTCTACATTGCTTGCTGCTGCTACTGGATGTAGTTACAATATTTATAAACATGCTCTCAATAAGTTGTAGGATTTTTAAATATTGTTGCACCTGAAATCATGTGATGAAGAAAGGAGAGAGGATACAGCATAGTATTGACACATCAGGAAAATCATGTTTGGCAATTTTTAAAGATGTGTTGATATAAAAAGAGCCAGTCTGGCTATGCTAGAAGAAGGATGGGGAGACTGGATGTGCTTTTAATTAGGCTGCAACTTTGTTCTTAAAATATCTGGGAGTACCTGGCAGATAAAATTGTACACTACAGGTAATTTCAGATGATTTCCCTATACTTTAGGGCTACCGTCATACCTCTTCCTGTTCCATTCTGGTTCCAGCCATCTTGATGATGGGACCCTACCAACCCTTCATGTGATGGTTAAGAGCACCAGGAAGAGGGGAGGGGGTTGACTCCCCGTTGTAGGAGCCCTGAACTCCTTTTTCCCCCTCCTCTAAAGTATACCTCCTTTAAAACCTTTACCTATCAATTTTTTATCCAATCGATGTCCATTCCCACTGGTGTACCTACACTGGACATCTGCCACAAGGAGGCGCCAGCAATTAGCTTGGTTGCTTCCACACCATACCTAATCAAGTTCCTAGCCATTTACTGGTGCCTTCTTTAATATCAGCCAAAAATATCTCCACTCCCCAGTTGGAAAGAGGTATCCCAATCTCTCTGAATAACTCTGGTGCCCCATAGGCTATGTCTGGATGAGGAACTGCCAACCACCATTGATTACATATAAACTTGGCCACCTCCCTGTTAACATACGTCCTACTCTTGTTGACCTTTGGGGGCTCCAAGGCTCCCCACCATACTTTGTGTAGCAACATGTCAGACCAAATAAGTTGGACTCCTGGGAAAAGTTCTAGCCATCGTCCCCAAGTCCCTCTTGGCTTTGAGCATCAAGTCTACCCCTCTGCACATTCCCAAATTGTTGTCCCCAAGATGAACCTCAGTCGCATCCAGTGCCTGCTTGTGGGCCACCACAGAGTATGAAACGAGCATCAGCTGGTCCCAAAGCATGCCCATCCTGCCAGCCAGCTCTGGATTGCTTTGTCACTGAGGCTCATCTGTGAACCTCCAGGCAACCCGGAAATCTGTGTATGTGCCCAGTAGACAATACTGTGCCCTCAGATCCACACCACCCTCTACTTCGCCTGACTGCATGTGTCTGAAAGGAAACATGAGAAAATTATACCTGATTCCCAACCTGTAGTCTCATGTACAACCTATATGCGTTAGAGTGCCGATGCCCAATTGCTTGAATTGCCCCAGACCCAGCTGTGTTGCTGCCCTGATCCAGAATGAGTGGGAACCAAATTCATGGAGGACTGGAAGCCCCAACCTCATCAGCCCCGATCTGAAAATTGTAACAAACTGAGATGTTGTTAGGAGGCTTGTCTCTCCATGAATAAACTGGTGTTATTTCATATATGCCCTCACAGGGCAGATCCTGACATCACTGCCTTCTTGAAGCATAATGTATTTACCCCAACCTCCCTGATCTGTCTTTGACAGCCTCAAGGTTCAATCCATCAACTCCAAAGCCGTTCCTGAAGTATCTGTGACCCAACCCCTAGTTCGCTGATCCTAAAAGCCCCAAATATGCTATGAGGAATGCAGCCCTGAACAAGGCCACCTCTTGTCCACAATGACGTGCTCCAGAATTTGCACCAAATCCCTAAGCCTATTAACAGTGATGGAACAATGTGTATCACCTGTAAGGGCTATGCTTTGTGACTGCCCCATTATATACCTCCGAACTAAAAACCCGCTGCAAGGATCAGGGTAACCATGAGACCTACTGACAACTGTAAGAACCAATAGGCAACTGGGAGATGGTTGATGATGGCAGTCTCTGTGTTGCCAATGCCACTGTGTATTGAAACACCTGGTCCTCTGGAATCAGCCACATCATGGACAGGCGCACCCTCTTCTAAATTGCACAAAATGTTCATGATGCCACCAATCTCTGCAATAATGGCATCAGATATCAAGGTTCCAGAGTGCTAGCAGCGTCCGTTTGGGTCTGTTGCATCATTAACTAAGCTGCCCTGTGGGTATGGCAAGGTATCAATCGATACTCATCCGGGGCTTTCTTAGGGACCAAGCCCAGGGGAGACACCCACAAGTTCTTTATAGGTAAATGCGTGAATGGCCCGGCTATTCTACTAGCCTTCAGTTCTTGTGCAATCTTTTTCTTTACAACATAACCTAACCCCACTAAGGATTTCAAATTTTTGGACGACATGATTTCTTTCCACTATATAGGGGATTCTGAACCCTGACGTAAACCCTTCCCATAAATATGTCCTATCTGTCTTGTTAGGTTAATTCCAAAGGAGAACCCTTAAAACCCCAAGCTTAACCAGAGATGAGGCTTTTGGCCAGCCCTCCACTTTCAGCTTGCTCCCCCCTTTCTGCACTTTTAACCCCAGACCCTGTTTCTGTACCTAGGGGCCTGTGGGAGAGACCTGATTTACCACCTCCTGCAAACTGTTATCATGCTACAGTCTTCCCCAACCACTGACAGTACACAAATTGCTAATGTGACCTATAGCACACTTTGCAAGCATGTCTACATTTTTATATACTCCAAAAACACCCACCTTTGTTCAATGCCCAGCAAATGTCATTACGTGCATCTGGCTTCTGCCAGGATTGCTGAGGAATGAACAGACTGCTTTCAGTTTGAACACAGGCCCCCTGATGTTACCTACTCTAACCACAGCATATGATGCAGTAAGTATGTCCCACCTAATCCTACCTTGCCCTGCAGCCTTCAACCTAAACAGTTCATTGTAATTAAACCATTATATGATATGCCTACATGATTATATACATATATTTGATTAAAGCTGGGATTCTGCATCTGCAACAACACCTGCATAAATTAAAAAGGAAGCTTCCCAATTTTCCCATGGTCTAGCCAACCTTGACCTCTTGGTTTCATTACCTGGCTTGGCTTGCCTTGCCCTGCTTACTTTTTGTTACTACCTCCCTATGTAACAGGAAAATAATAGTTTGGCTTTAAAGATGTGTTGATACAAAAAGAGCCAGCCATATAAGCAGTGGGTTAGCTGTTAAATAGGTAAGTTACTGGAAAATTACTGTAACTGGTGAAATCTTAAAAGCGAAATACTTGCTAATTAAGGAATATAAAGATACTTCAAAGCAATTTCCAAAATATATTGATGCTTCTTTGTTTCCTATTTCTTTTAGTCCCTGGATGACTTAAACAAATGGACTCTACTTCTCATATCTCCTTTTATTTATTCTGATAAAATACTTGATGCAGACCATATAGCATTTGTGACTGAAAGTGTTTCTGCCCAGGCAGATGATTTACAGACTAGCTTCTCAAAAAAGGTGAGTAGTTCTGTTCATTTTTTAAACAAAGTAGTTCTGACAAAGTGTGTTTAAACTATTTAATACATTTTGAAATTAAAAAAAGTTTTATCACATGATAGGTGGATATAGAAATAGTGTGATAAGGGACAAAATATAACTTCCATCCAGATTATCATACCTATTCTTATTCATTGGATTTATAGCCCACCACTACTGTGTCTATGTCTGGAGCAGCACTGTATTATATTTCAGGATAAATATCAGAGGCATTTTACTAAGACCATTAGTTCTCAGCAATGCTCTTAAATGGGCTGGTGGATGGTAATTGTAAAAGCAATAGTTTTAAAATAGGAAGAGAGAGAGTAGGTAACAAACCGCCTGATAAAGCTGGCCATCTGGTTATTGTGGTCTGTTAAAGTTGTAAGGGAGCTAAACACTTCAGTACTAGATTTTGGGAGAAATTTGTTCCCCTCCAGGTATGGTGAAGCCATGTAACATGAATGGTAGCGCCCCACTTGGACTTCATTGGTGGTGCCTTTGGGTCTGTGTGCCCTCCCTCAGTTCTATTAGGAAAGAAGGATGTTTGTTTGATAACCTGCATTTAAGAAATAAACCTCCTTGAAAAGACTGGGCGTAGCAGTGCATGCTTTGGCGCTTGGGAGAAGTGAACAGCCATCATTCTTAATTTCACCCAAAGATTGTCTTGGTTAATAGAATCAAATGCCATCTTTAGATCTATGAAAGTGGCAAGTTAGTGCCCTCAACCACAGTATAGCTATAAATAATATAGGCTAGAATAAAACAATTATCAATTCTGGCTCTACCAGCCGTGAAGCTGGACTCTTCTTCATGTAGTAAACCAGCCTCTATAGCCCATATTTTCATGTTTGGATAGTAAATATCTAGAATAAATTTTCCCTGCCACATCTAACAGATCAATAGGTCTATATGAAGCAGGATTCTTTCTGTTCTCTTTTTTAAAAAATAGGAACTATGATGCTAAACTGCCAGCCAGCCAGAATCCTTCCAGTGTGATTAATGATAATCAATAATTTAGCTGAGACTGAAGACCACCAATCAGGAGTCTGCTGAAGGACTTCAGTGGGGAGATCATCTTCCTCTGGAGCTGTTTTCTGTCATTGGGCTAAAATAAAAGACTGGATTTCACTGTCTGCTACTGAAGCCCAGAGTAGTAAATCAGAGAGAGGATTTCTCATTTCATCTACTATAGTAGAATTAAGTTTAAAAAAAAAAAGCTGGTTGAGGGGAGTCATTAAAGACCTGGCCAAAATGTGCTGTCCAGGCTTTATCGTTAATATGGGGTTCCTCAAACAATCTCCAAGGCAAATGCCTACACACTGCAGGACCACACACAACTGAGGGAAGGGTGGAGTAGAGCGCTCTGTCTTCAAATTGGGGCCATCCTGCTATTCTCAAAAAAGTGGGAGAGAGGACTCCTTCCCAGCTCACTCCATCTCGTTTGCCGCTAAGTGATCACTGCTGTGATATTGCAGCTGTCTACAAAGCGGAGAGGGTGAGCTGCTCTCCAGATTCATCAATGCCAACCAACTCTCAACTTCAAAGTTCAGTTGAAACTTCATGAATTCTCACTAGGAAAGAGAGACTCCATACCAATCACACCTCAGTCCAACATAGATATTATTACCTGCAGAGCTCCCAGGGAGGGAGATTCCTCACTGAAACTCTTATCTCCACAGTCTTCACCTCATCCAGTAGATTCAAACTCCAAGGTTCACTACTTTTGCCATTCCAAATCTCCAGACTCCCCAAGGTTACAGAGCATTATTACTGCATTGAGGAAGCTTCTGCTTATTCACTCAGAGCAGCACAGATTCCCAGAAGCTTCTCCACTACTTCCTGCCTGTGTGGTCTGGGCCCCTCAGATGCTGCTCTCCCTTTACCACTATGGGCAGCTCCTCCTACCTGACGGTGAGCTCATCAGTAATGGGTGGGTTCACTTCACTTCCCATCCTCCTAACTAGTGGCTTCTGGGCCTCAATCAACCCTAGGATCTGGCACACGCCTTCTCTTACTCAATGGTTTAAGGCAGGCTACCACACACCAGGGCTCCTGTCTCCAGTCAGGCTTCCACCCTAATGCCCTTTGTGAGATAGATGAGTAAAGTAGTGAAGCTAAATTTGTAATGTTTATAACGTGCTTTGAGGTCCTCCAGGGATAGAAGACACTAAAATATAAAGTAGTAGTATTAGAAATGTGACAGACAATATCCTGTGATAAAGACAAACCTTATGGAATTAAGATAAACTTTATTGAATTAGGTTAAATATCTTTGGGGTCCATTGTGTTAAAAATGCAATTGCATATGTGTTATTTTAGAGTTTTATGTAACTCTTTTAGGGGGAGGGGAATGCTAATATAATTCTGCTGGTTATCAGCCCTTTGAAGCCAAACTCTGGGGAGATTTGCATATATTAGTTCAAACTGGATTCTACAGGGACCAACAGGCAAAAAACAGATTTTTGGATAAATAGCCTAGTTGTAAACAGGTTCAGGACCTTTTTCCTGATCCAGCAAACAGACAGGACCCCTGGTCTATGGAGGGCCTCACTCTTTAGGGAAGAGTTTGGAAAGAATGGGCCTACTGAGGCCCCTTAAAACTATACTGGTGCTGAGCTTAAGCAGTGATGAACTTGAAAACACAAGGAAACCTGATGCGTAGGGGTTTGAAGGACTGCTCCTGACAGAGCCCATGTTAGGGTTGGAGTGAACTCTGGTAAACTTATTAGCATGTATGTAGGGTCTCTTACTGGCTTTCATATGTTTTCTCTGTAGTGCTTTTATCTTAAGAATAAAATAGGCTTGAAACTGATGTAGATCTTGGGTCTTTTGTGTGTTAGAATTTTTCTGCTCTTGATAGGGAGATTTTTCAAAAGTTTATAAAATGACTTGCTGACTAATTTAATCCAAGTGGCTTACTTTTGCTTCTTGCCCCTGAATCCTTTATGTAATTTTTGTATTTGAAAGGCATGTCAGTGGTGTATTTAAGTGTTAGAGCAAGTGAAGAGCTTCAGTTGTAGAATACAATGCTTTCCATGCTGCTTACTATAGAAAATCCTTTAGTGTGTGCTAGCCAGGATTTCCGAAGCTTTGATCTCTGGGAAAGAAGTATTTGTTGCACTCTTCTTTCTTCTCAAAACTGTTTAGAAGTGCTCTTGTTTACCTTTGTCAAGACTGAATGGAAGTTATGTAGCACCTGATAGTTCGTACAAAACATGACCCTTCTTTGATAAGGTTGTTTTGGGTGTACTTGAGTTTATGTACTGACATTCTTAGCCAGAGGATGCACTATGTGCAGAAATGTCAATTGGAATTGGGAACTCTATCTGGGATGTATTATTCCCGGGTAAAATTAATTGCAGTGGTTACTTTTGTTTTTTGTTTTTTTTTTAAAGACAACATGGGTTTAAGGAAACTGGTTTTGAAAATGATATATTCAGTGATCTCCCTTGGGATACAGAATTTATTTTTAAAAATCAGTCCTTTTTGAACTGATGTTTGTCACCCAGTGTTTGAATTGTGCTAACTTTATTATTTATGTTTAAGTTAATATTCTCTGTGTTGGTTCTGCCTGTTTGTCTCTTTTTAGACTGTAAACTCTTCAGGGTAGAAATGTCACCTTTGTTTAGTAATGCATGTTCATGGAATTGTATTTTTTAATTGATCTCTCTTTAGAACGGGAAAATATGTTGTTTTTTATCTTCTTAGGTTGTAAAGTGGTCAGACTATTGTTCACCATTGGCCTATAAACCTGGAGAACCTTATAAACTAATTGCTGAAGCAAGTGTGGATAACTTCAGTAACCTTGGAATAGCATTCATGGAAGACAGACTTCAAATGGATAATGGAATGGTGCCACGGAAGATTGTTTGTAAGTGATCTTCACAGAACACTTCAGTTTTAGTGAAGTATCTTAGTGTTTCACTTATTCTAAGTCTCCTAATGAGTTCAGTGCATCTATACACAAAAATATATGCTTTTACTTTGGCATAGGAATAATCATTTCACTGTCATCAGAGGCAGTCTCATTTTAAAGGGCAGCTGTATTTTAAATTTAATGCCAAATATACGAATCTTTAAAAATGTATTTAGACTGCTGTTTCTGAGGATTTTTATTTTGCATTTGTAATATGCGTTGCCAGAATGACAGCTGAAAAAAGTAGTTGAATGTCTTTAATTGAAACTGTATGTACATTTTTTTCTTATTCCAGTTATTACTGCTTTATAAACAAAACAGATAGTTAATGCCACCATTACCGTAATAAGCTTAAATTTTTGCAAAGTCCCAGAGTATCCTAGGTGCTACTATATAAGTCTCTAGAAAGGTTAATGTAAACATCACAAAGATAGTATCAAAGGGGTAGCCGTGTTAGTCTGGATCTGTAAAAGCAGCAAAGAGTCCTGTGGCACCTTATAGACCAACAGACATATAGGAGCATGAGAAGATAGTAATTTTTCTTCCTCTTCTTTGTTGCCCTGTACATTTTACGGTAACGCCTCTGCCCTGTTCTTCCCATTTCATCTGCTCAGAAATGCATTTACTTTCTTTGCACTTCCACTTTTCATAGGTGTGTTTTTTTGTTTGTTTGTTATTTAAACCAACTTCTGTTGCTTCTTTATTCCTGCTTTCTGGGTCCCGACCTCTCTCTTCCAGTCCAAGACATTTGGGCTATGCTGTTCTTCGTGCAGATTGGAGGCAGTTCAGACTTTTCCATCCCCTTCTTCCCTTGTCAGATTTTTTTTGCCTCCATCGGCATAAAGAAAGGTGTGATTCAGTGCTTCCATCTTATCCAATATAATCCTAGATTTTGTAGCTCAGTTTTGAACAGCAGTGAGCAATGTCTCTGTCTCCTTTCTCTCTCAGGGGACTGATATTTTTTTAGGGCTACTTCTCTCACTTTTCACCTTCCCCAATCATGGTGTAACAGCTGAAAAGATTATGCATCTGGGAGGAGACCCACTCAGGAGTAGCAGAAGGGATACCATGCTACAGCTGCTGTGAACCCTTGTTTTGTCAAGAAATGGGTCCAAAGCCTGGATGGCTTTCTGAAACCTTCACATTACATTCATACGGAATTGAAATCCTGAGCACCCACAGTTAACGCTGTCTTTTGTGGGAGTTATGGTGGTTTGTTCTCTCTGAAAACCACATCTTAAGTGTTTCAAGTTAGGCACCAAAAATCTAAGATTTTTGAAACTAGCAGACATTTGTGAAAATTTGTCCTGTATGATTTATCAAAAGTCACAATAAACCACTGACAGAGCTGGGAACAGAAGATTTGACTCCTGGTTGTGGTAAGAACATAAGAATGGCCTTACTGAGTCAGACCAATGGTCCATCTAGCCCAGGGGTGGGCAAACCTTTTGGGCCGAGGGCCACATCTGGGTGGGGAAATTGTATGCAGGGCTGGGGCAGGGGGTTGGGGTGCGGGAGGGAGTGCGGTGTGCAGGAGGGGGCTCAGGGCAAGGGATTGGGGCAGAGGAGGGGTGCAGGGTGTATGAGAGGGCTCAGGGAAGGGGATTGGGGTGCCGGGTGCAGGAGGGGTGCGGACTGCGGGAGGGGGCTCAGGGCAGGGGGTTGGGGTGCAGAAGAGGTGTGGGGTGCGGCAGGGGGCTCAGGGCAGGGAGTTGGGGGGCGGGGTGCAGGAGAGGTTCGGGCTCCGGCCCAGCACCGCTTACCTAAAGTGGCTCCGGGGTGGCAGCGGCGCGCACCGGGGCCAGGGCAGGCTCCCTGCATGCCTGCCCTGTCCCTGGCCCTGCGCCGCTCCAGGATGCACTGCGGCCCCTGGGGGAGGGGGGACGGAGGGCTCCGTGTGCTCTGCCCTTGCCGCACTTCCAGGTACCTCCGCCGAAGCTTCCATTGGCCGTGGTTCCCCGTTCCCGGCCAATGGGAGCTGCAGGGGCGGTGCCTGGAGGCAAGGGCAACGCATGGAGCCCTCTGCCCCCCCGCCCGGGGGCCGCAGGGACGTGGTGCTGGACACTTCTGAGAGCGGTGCAGGGCCCACGGTGCCACGGGGGGCAATCCCGCGGGCCGGATCCAAAGCCCTGAGGAGCCGGATCCAGCCTGTGGGCCATAGTTTGACCACCCCTGATCTAGCCCAATATTCTGTCTTCCAACAGTGGCCAGATACATCAGAAGGAATAAACAGAACAGGGCAATTTATCAAGGGATCTATACTATGTTGTCCAGTCCTAGCGTCTATCAGTCAGAGGTTTAGGGACACTCAAAGTATGCAGTTATGTTCCTGACCATCTTGGCTAATAGTCACTGATTGACCTATCTTCCATGAACTTATCTAATTTGTTTTTGAACTCAATTATACTTTTGGCCTTCACAACATCCCCTGGCAATGAGTTCCCCAGGTTGACTGTATATTGTTTGAAGAAATACTTCCTGATGTTTGTTTTAAACCTCTGCCTATTAATTATTTCAGGTTCTTGTGTTATGTGAACGTGTGAATAACAGTTCCCTATTCACTCCACACCATTCATGATTTTATAGACCTCTATCATTTCCCCCCTTAGTTGTCTCTTTTCTAAACTGAACAGTTCCAGTTTTTTAAATCTCTCCACATATGGAACCTGTTCCATATGCCTAATCATTTTAGTTGCCCTTCTCTGCACCTTTTCCAATTTTAATATATCTTTTTTTGAGATGGTGTGACCAGAACTGCATACAGTAATCAAGGTGTGGGCATACCAAGGACTTTTATAGAGGCATTATGATATTTTCTGTCTGATTATATATCTCTTCCTAATGGTTCCTAACTGTTAGTTTTTTTGGCTGCCACCTGCACATTGAGCAGATGTAGATAGTTCTCTGAAAACTATAATTCCAAGACCTTTTGTGACAAGGTTCCTCCTCTATTTTGGTGGGTCCTGCGCTTATTGGCGGATTTTCTTGCCTCAGAGATTCACCATGTGGGTTGGGGAACAGCCCAGAGACCTTCCCCTCTGGAAGAACCCACAGTCCAGGTCAATTGGGAGGTTTGGAGGGAACCTGGGCCCGCCCTCTACTCCGGGTTCCAGCCCAGGGCTCTGTGGACTGCAGCTGTCTATAGTGCCTCCTGTAACAGCTGCATGATAGTTACAACTCCCTGGGCTACTTCCCCATGGCCTCCTCCAAACACCTTCCGTAGTCTCACCACAGGACCTTCCTCCTGGTGTCTGATAACGCTTGTGCTCCTCAGTCTTCCAGCAGCACACCCTCTCACTCTCAGCTCCTTGCGCCTCTTGCTCCCAGCTCCTCACACTCACACCACAAACTGAAGTGAGCTCCTTTTTAAAGCCAGGTGCCCTGATTAGCCTGCTTTAATTGATTCTAGCAGCTTCTGCTTATTTGATTCCAGGTGTCCTAATTAGCCTGCCTGCCTTAACTGGTTTTAGCAGATTCCTCATTACTCTAGTGCAGCCCCTGCTCTGGTCACTCAGGGAACAGAAAACTACTCATCCAGGCACCAGTATATTTGCCTTCTACCAGACTCCTGTACCCCACTGGTCTGGTTCTGTCACATATCCCTCCCTCCTGCTCAACGCCAAGGGGTTGGGCAGCTTGGGACGCCAGACAGTGCACACGTGACAAGTCATCGGCGTTGCCATGACGGTTCCCTGCTCTGTGTTGCACATGGAACTGGAAAGGTTGGAGGGATAAGAACCATCTGGTCACCCTTGTGGTGTTCTCTTTGTTCTGCTGCATCCATTGAAGAGGGGCATGGTCGGTCACGAGGACAAATCTGCGCCCGAGCAGGTAGTAGCGCAATGTTTCCATGGCCCATTTTACAGCAAGGCATTCTCTCTCCACCACTGCATATTTTTGTTCCCTTGGAAGGAGTTTCCGACTGAGGTATAGAATTGGGTGTTCCTCCACCCCGACCATCTGTGATAGAACGGCCCCCAACCCTACTTCCGATGCATCCGTCTGCAGGATAAACTCCGTGGTGAAATCAGGGGCTATCAGTACGGGGTTACTGCAGAGGGCAGTCCGTAGGTCTGTGAATGCTTCCTCTGCTGTGTCAGACCATCTCACCAGATCAGGTCCACGGGCTTTCACTAGGTCTGTCAGGGGGCTTGCCCTTGTGGCAAAGTGGGGGATAAATCGTCGGTAATACCCCACCACACCTAGGAACGCCCGGACTTGTTTCTTGCGACTTGGTCGGGGCCAATTTTGGATGGCCTCTAACTTGTTCACTGGGGGTTTTACCAGACCTTTCCCCACAATGTAGCCAAGATATTTGGCCTCTGTAAACCCTACAGCACACTTGGCAGGGTTTGCTGTAAGGCCAGCTCGCCTGAAGGTATCGAGGACTGCCTCCACCTTCTCCAGGTGGGTTTTCCAGTCTGGGGTATGAATGACCACATCGTCCAAGTAGGCAGCAGCATAACCGTTATGCGGGTGTAATAGCTTGTCCATGAGGCGCTGGAAGGTAGCTGGGGCCCCATGTAGTCCAAAAGGGAGGACAGTATATTGAAAAAGACCCTCTGGTGTAGAGAACGCAGTCTTTTCCTTTGCGTCTTCTGCAAGGGGAATCTGCCAGTACCCCTTTGTCAAGTCTAGGGTAGTCAAGTACCGGGCATTACCCAGACGGTCCACTAGCTCATCTATGCGAGGTATGGGGTACGTGTCGAACTGGGATACTTCGTTTAGTCACCGGAAGTCGTTGCAAAATCTTGTGGTGCCATCAGGTTTGGGCACCAGCACGATTGGGCTGGACCACTGACTGTGGGATTCTTCGATGATCCCCAACTCCAGCATTTTTTTTACTTCTGCTTTTATTTCCTCCCTTTTTGCTGCTGGCACCCGATAGGGCCTCATTGTTACTCTGGCCCCAGAGTTCGTGATGATGTGGTGATATGTCTCGGTTGTTCGACCCGGTTTTGTCGAGAACACATCTTGGTTCCGGAAGATCATCTCAGACACCTCATTCTTCTGGTCTGGTGTTAAATCGGGAGACACTCTCACCTGTTTGGAAGGCTTGTTTTCCTTGGTTAGGTCTTTTTGGACCGTTGTGCATGCCTCTTGTGCATGCCAGGGTTTCAGAAGGTTAATGTGATAAATCTGTTCTTGTTTTCTGCGTCCTGGCTGCCGCACCTTGTAGGTTACTTCCCCCACGGGTTCAACCATCTCATAGGGCCCTGCCATTGGGCCAGAAGCTTGCTTTCTGCTGTGGGTACCAACACCATAACCCGATCCCCTGGTTGGAACTGTCGCACTTTTGCCTGGCGATTGTAATGGGTTCGCTGGGCCTCCTGTGCCTTCTCCAAATGTTCCCATACAATAGGGGTAACCCGGGCTATCCGGTCTCGCATCTGCATTACATGCTCTATTATATTTCTCTCCTCATTGGGTTCCTCTTCCCAGATCTCTTTGGCGATATCTAGTATGCCACGGGAGTGACGCCCGTATAATAACTCAAAGGAGGAAAACCCAGTTGAGGCCTGTGGTACCTCAAAATAGCGAACATAAAGTAGGGTAGTAGGGTGTCCCAATCCTTCTCGTCCCGACTTACCACCTTCCTTATCATAGCCTTGAGGGTTCGGTTAAACCTTTCTACCAACCCATCAGTCTGCGGATGGTAGACCGAAGTTCTCAGGGTATGTATATGGAGCAGCGTACAGAGGTCCTTCATTAGCTTCGACATAAATGGGGTTCCTTGGTCGGTTAATATCTCCTTCGGTAGCCCCATTCGGGCAAAGATCCCCACCAGCTCTTTGGCTATAGTTTTAGAGGCCGTGTTCCGCAGGGGGACGGCTTCTGGGTAGCGTGTAGCATAGTCCAAAACAACAAGTATATATTGGTGGCCCCGAGCCGTCTTCTCCAGGGGTCCCACTAGGTCCATGGCTATTCACTCGAAGGGGACCTCTATGATGGGAAGGGGTACTAAAGGTGCCCTCAAGTGGGGACGGGGACTGTGCAGCTGACACTCCGGGCAGGAGGCACAGTACCTCCGCACTTCTTCATGTACTCCGGGCCAGAAGAACCGTCGTAGGACTCGTGCCAGGATCTTCTCTACCCCCAAATGCCCCCCAAAAAGATGATTATGAGCAAGACTTAATACAGCGTTCTGGTGTTTTTGAGGTACTAGGATCTGCTGTACCTTCTGTCCCTGTACTGGTGCAACCCGGTATAAGAGATCCTTCTTCATTATGAAGTAGGGTCCTGGTCCCTGGGTTTTCCCTTCCACGGGGACCCCATCTATTTCAGTCACCTCCTTCTTAATGTTGTCATACCTTGGGTCTTCTGCCTGGTCCTGTCCAAAATTTCCTCTCCCGGGGCTAATCTGCCCAAGATCTAGGGGCCCAGTCTCTGTTGCCTCTACTGGTTCAGAAGCATTAGGGTGGGGTTCAGACTCAGGTGCTTCTCCCTCCTGTGTGGCCTCCTTTTCAGCTGCGCGGGTCCGTCTACCTTCAAGAGCGACCCTCTGGCTTTGGGTCAGTATTCGGGTTCCCAAGGCCTTAGCTGCCCTTCTTTCCCTTTTTGTCTCTCTACCCTGTCTGGGAGTGGAGAACAAATCTGGGGATATTTCAGAGAAGATTGGGGGTTGACAGTCTGCTGTGGATGCCTCATCAATTTTAGGGTCCCCATCTTTCTCCAATCCCCCTACTGGGAGTAAGTTTCCAAACCCTGGGAAGTCCCTCCCTATGAGCACCGGGTGTGGGAGTTTAGGGACTACACCTGCTGCTACCTCAGTAGTGTTCCTTGGATCTCGATTTTTACTGGGATAGTGGGGTAGGTAACTAACTGTCCCATGGACACATGTTATCCCCGTACGTTTAGCCTGCAGCAGCTGACTACGCTTCATGAGCTTCCCTGAGATAAGCGTGATAGCACTCCCCGAATCAACCAGTGCCGTGGTCCCTACCCCATTTAGTTTCACTGGTCTGGTGTACATATGTGGGGTTAGTGAGACCCCCACAAGATGGATTAGGGAGCATGGATCTGCCCAGTTCCCCAGGTTACACTGCATAGGCTCCTCAGCATTGGGACACTGTGCAAATATGTGTCTCCACTCCCCGCAGGCATAACATCTGTATGGAGCCCTAGGCGTTCCCCGGTCTCTTGGTTTGGGCAGTCTAGCACCACGATCCTCTTCTCCCTCAGTGCTCCGACTCTTTGTGGCCTCTGATGGGCCTTCAGCCTCTCTCTTTTTCCACCTGGGCCCTCCTGGTGGCCCAGTCACCCGAACTTTAGGGCTTGGTGCTGCTAGTTTAACCCGGGGTGCCTCTTCCTTAACTGGTTGGGTCAGCTCCCTCGCTGTCCTTCGCCTCTCTACCAGGGCGACAACCTCGTCATAGGTGGAGGGTTAGTTCTGGCTTACCCAGGCACGAAGGTCTGGTGGTAGTCCCCTCATGTATCGGTCGATGACCAGAACCGCTAGTATCTCTTCCGGACTCCGGGACTCTGTTTGCAACCACTTTCGTGCGAGATGGATGAGGTCATACAATTGGGACCGCGGGGTTTTGTCTTCCTGGTACCTCCAACTGTGATACTGCTGGGCCCACACTGCTGTCGTTACCCCAGATCTGGCCAGGATCTCTGCTTTCAGCTGGGGGTAGTCTGCCGCAGGCTCTTCAGGCAGATCATGGTAGGCCTTCTGGGCCTCCCCACACAAGAATGGGGCAAGGATGCCAGACCACTGATCTCGAGGCCAGGCCTCCCGTAGGGCTGTCCTCTCAAAGGCCAGAAAGTATGCCTCTACATCATCCTCCCGTGTCATTTTCTGCAGCCAATGGCTGGCCCGTATGAGCCGCGTCCCATCATGGCCGCGATTCAGCTCTGTAAGGGACTTTACCTGGTTTACCAGTTCCCGCAACATAGCTCGGTCTTGAGCAGCCTGGTCCATCAGCAGGCAATTAGTCTCTTGCTGCAGCCGCACTGCCTCCTGTTGGGCGGCTGCCTGGACACGGGTAGCCTCCTGCTGGGCCGCCGTACCATGTATCAGTGCCCGCACTACGTCATCCATTGTGGTAGGAAAAAAAATAAACCCTCTCCCTTTTTTTTGTTTTTTTGTTTTTGTTTTTTAAATCACCCTCCTTCCGCCGCGCTGTGCACCCCAAGATCCCACCTTTAACACCAGTGTGACAAGGTTCCTCCTCTATTTTGGTGGGTCCTGCGCTTATTGGCGGATTTTCTTGCCTCAGAGATTCACCATGTGGGTTGGGGAACAGCCCAGAAACCTTCCCCTCTGGAACAACCCACAGTCCAGGTCAATTGGGAGGTTTGGGGGGAACCCGGGCCCGCCCTCTACTCCGGGTTCCAGCCCAGGGCTCTGTGGACTGCAGCTGTCTAGAGTGCCTCCTGTAACAGCTGCATGACCGCTACAACTCCCTGGGCTACTTCCCCATGGCCTCCTCCAAACACCTTCTGTAGTCTCACCACAGGACCTTCCTCCTGGTGTCTGATAACGCTTGTGCTCCTCAGTCTTCCAGCAGCACACCCTCTCACTCTCAGCTCCTTGCGCCTCTTGCTCCCAGCTCCTCACACTCACACCACAAACTGAAGTGAGCTCCTTTTTAAAGCCCAGGTGCCCTGATTAGCCTGCCTTAATTGATTCTAGTAGCTGCTTCTTAATTGACTCCAGGTGTCCTAATTAGCCTGCCTGCCGTAACTGGTACTAGCAGGTTCCTGATTACTCTAGTGCAGCCCCTGCTCTGGTCACTCAGGGAACAGAAAACTACTCATCCAGTGACCAGTATATTTGCTCTCTACCAGACTCCTGTACCCCACTGGTCTGGGTCTGTCACACTTTCTTGAGTGGTAACAGCTAATATAGACCCCATCATTTTGTATGTATAATTGGAATTGTGTTTTCCAGCATGCATTACTTTGCATTTATCAACATTGAATTTCATCTGTCATTTTTTTGCCCAGTCATCCAGTTTTGTGAGATCCTGTGACAAAATACACCCCTGTATTCACACCCTACACTCTGCTGTAATTGTCTTTGTAGAAAGTATGCCTTGTTAAGGTATCATTTGAGAACTCATCATTTTCTGGTCATTATTGTCCTGGTAAAATATGTGAGGCAATATTGTATGGGAAGTTATAAGATTTCCCTACATGGTGGTGGTAACACATGTTCCAAATCCCACTGCTCTGCTCAAACAGAATTTAGAAAACATGTCTTTCCTAAACATAGGAATGTGTACTCTTCTTAATTTGCATTTAGCAGTAAACTGCGTTATCAGGCAGGAAAGGAAGACAAAGGAAGTTCAAACAGGTGAAAAAGCCAGCAGGGAATATCCTTCCACATAGACGCTTTGGCTCCAGGTACTTAGCTGGAAATGTTTTTCAAGAGGGGGACTGAAACTATAAAAGGAAGGGACAAACGCCCCAAGGTATCCCCTTCTATCTCCCTATTCTTCGCATTTGCTGCACCTGAAGACAAAGGAACAGTGGTTGGACTCTGAGGAAGAGGTCCTCTCCTGAGAGTTTGGTCAGTAATCTGCTGGAGCATGTGGTGAAAAAGTTTGCTTTCGAAGTAAGAGAGTTTCTTAAGTAGATACCAGTAAGCATTTTATCTTTATTTTTCTTGTAATCATTTCTGACTTTTATGCCTCATTACTTGTAGTTAATAAACTGGTTTTATTGCTTTATCTAATCCAGTTTGTTCAAATTAAAGTAGCTGGGTAACTCCATGTGAGGTAACAAGTTGTGTGTGCATGTTATTCCCTTAAAGGAATAATGGACTCAATATATTTGCCCTGTCCAGGAGAGGACTGGGAGGCACGGGACATACATTTCTGGGTGGGAAATCTGAGACTGGGAGTGTGTGGTGGTCACCTGGTGGTAAACTTTAAGGCTGCTAAGTGCCAAGATGTGGCTGGCTGGCTGCAGCACCCACAGACATAGCTAGGAGTGCCTACATGCTGGAGGCTGTTTGTGAGCAGCAAGGCATAGTAAAGGGCAACACAGGTTACAGGGCAGGGGTGACACAGCTACTCATTAGTCTGGATTGTACCCTGGCATGTCACAGATCCCTTTGTATCTCTTTGCTGTCAGCTTTGGATTTAACTATTTTGAGTAATTTTATATTGTCTGCAAACTTTGTCACCTCATTTTTTTACGCCCTTTTCCAGATCATTTATGAAAATGTTGAACAGTACAGTTCCCAGTACAAATCCTCAGGCACCCTGCTGTTTACTTCTCTCCACTGTGAAAACTGACTATTTATTCCTACCTTTTATTTCCTATCCTTTGACCAGTTAGGGGTCCTCTCATCCCATGACTGCCTACTTTGCTTAAGAGCCTTAAGTGCTTTCTAACTGCTAGATACGCTCTCCTAGGGATTTACAAAATAAACTTTCTCTTTGTTTCAGGAGAAGTAGGTTTTAGTGTCTAAAAAGAGGAAACTTTTTAGTAGTGTAAGTCAGTGGCTCTCAACCTTTCCAGACTTCTGTACCCCTTTCAGGAGTCTGATTTGTCTTGCATACCCCCAAGTTTCACCTCACTTAAAAACTATTTGCTTACAAAATCAGACATCAAAGTACAAAAGTGTCACAGCACACTATTACTGAAAAATTGCTTACTTTCTCATTTTTACCATATAATTATAAACTACATCAACTGGAATATAAATATTATATTTATATTTCCGTGTGAAGTATATAGAACAGTATAAACACATCATTGTCTGTATGAAATTTTAGTTTGTACTGAGTTTTAGTGCTTTTCATGTAGCCTGTTGTAAAACTAGTCAAATGTCTAGATGAGTTGATGTACTCCCTAAAAGACCTCCATGTACCCCCAGGGGTATGCGTACCTCTGGTTGAGAACGACTGGTTTAAGTGATTTATCAGTAAACTAAATCTAACGCCAAATTGCATACTAGGGGTAGTGACATTCAACGTTGCTATTTTTATACAGCTTTTAACTTTTCTTTTGAAATCTCTCAGCTGTCCATTTACAGGAGTCTGCTCTAAAGGAGCTAGAGCGGATGGCTGCACCTACAGAAGAGAAGAATAGCACTAATAGCGCACACATGGATGAATTGACCCCTGCTCCTCCATTTGCAACTGCAACTAAACAAGGATCAGTGTCAGCTGATTCTTCAGGAGGAGGTGACCAGGAGGTGAGAGAAGAGAAATCCAGGCTGGAGAAAAGAAGTGAGCCTCATGATGAGCCTAACAGCCTATCTGAAAGGGAGACAAGTACTGGTAAACATCACCACCTGCACCTTTCCAGCTGCCACGAATGCTTTGAACTTGAAAACAGCACCATTGAGTCAGTCAGATATGCTTCATCAGAAAACATTCCAGAACTTCCTGATGATTGCAGTGCTAGCATGGAAGAAGTTACTGATGGCTGTTTGGCAAGAGAACTAAGAAGGATAAACCTCACTGGGAAGCCTCCCAATGTCTTAATTTATGTGGGCTCTGACCCTATGAAAATCAAATTTGAGAAGATAAAATCAGTGCTCAAGGAGTGCATCGATACAGACAGCTACACCATCTACCAGCTGGTTGAGGAACAAGTTCTGAAAGCTCCCTGGCTTGATAACTCGTTGTTGTTGGTTATTGCCACAGAGGAACCCATTTCGAAGGACAATCACAAACAGTTCCTGACCTACTTGTCAAAAGGTGGGAAGATTTTAGGGCTTTCTGCCTCTTTTACATTTGACAGTATACAGATAAGGAGCAAAAGTGAACTGAAGAACACCATCCAAGAATTAGTGTTCTATAAAGCAGATAACAGTGAAGTTAAATTAAACCTTCTGACGAGTGGCAGTGTTTTTGAGCAAGAGGTTAAAGAAAATCTCAGCCCAGTGAAGTCGTTGAGTCACTTAAATAATACAGATAAAGATATGATCATTGTTCACCTGCCATATGGAGATCGTGGAGGAGAAGCCATTCTGTGTCAGGTACTGTGTGTAAGAAGACTTAAGTTGTTTATTGCCATAGTATAATATGCTTATTATGGTGTGCTCCTAGATTTCAGCTGACTTCAATTATAAGTTCATTTTTGATGCCTCTCTAAAGTCCACAGACAGGAATACCTGCCTCAAATTTGATAGGTTAGACAAAGGACTAAGGCAGAATTTTTCTACGTAGTTTGAAGTTTTGTACAAAGGATTCCTGAATTATGGGACTCGGGTCATTAGAGTAGGAAAATAACATTTTGTCCATTTGTAGCAAAAGAAAAGAAGGAGGGAGATGATAATGTAGTTTACTGGGCTCATCTTGTTGAGTTCTGGTGCAGAGAACCAAATGGAACAGAAATACAAGAATATAAACCTTAGATATGGGCAATCTTTACCCTTATTTTAATTATAGGACAGACTTTTTTTTTCAGGATTCAAGACTTATGTATAGATGTTTATTCTTCTGGTAATATGAGTCATCTTCCAATTACTCACTTCAGAAAACTTCATCAGGGCTTCTCCAAGGTGCTTTCCCCTCACCAGGGCTCCACAGGATGTACAGATGACAAATTCCTTTTGAACTCATTTTGCCAAAGGCAAATCCCAACATTCCTTGTTTATGGTAGCTGTCAGATTCACCCTAAACAGTTTTTAATCTGTCACCTTCCCATATGCCTTTTTTTGTAACTTTCCCACCTCAATGTATGGAAAAGGGCATTTTGGGGCATTTCTAGTGTCTTAGGTCTCCAATGATCAGCTTTACTGTATGTCTCCAAGTATTAAAATATTCCTTTTTAAAGCTGTACACATTTGCCAGTATTACTTTTGAGTGTCACTGCCAAAAGACTATGGCATCTTGAGAAAACCAGGTTATGTAGATCAAATGTTATAGTTTTGTATAACAATTTCTGCCACCCATGTGTTGGGTACTTGAAGTAGAAAATTGATTAGGCACTGTTGCTATCCATTTCTTTAAGTTGCATGGTAAAATCTGTTTTGCTGTAGCATTTAAATTGACCCCTCTCCTCTAATAAAATTTAATACGGCAGTGAGTTTCCCAAGAAAAAGGCCAATGTGGGGTAGGTTCAGAAATCCGATTAAAAGGATTAGAATGTCATTTATGATTTTTACATGGGTTCCAGTCTGCATCTGGAAAGGCGTATTGTTGTTCTCTTTATGACTATATTGATAAGAGTATTGACAGTGACATCAGCCAGTAAATATTCAAAGTCACAGGATAGTTATTTCCCTCTTCTGCACTGGTCTAGTTTCATAACATTCCCTCTTTAATTCAATAAATTTGTGTGGCTGAATTATAGAAGAGTGGATAATGCATACTATAGATAGAGAAAATAAAATGTGCAAAAATGTATGAAAGCACAGAACAAGTAATTTTTATGCCACTTTCATTTAAGTGTATTTGCATATAGTAGAATAAAACAATTGTACATTTTGTATTCTACTAAATTTAACATCTTAGAACTTCTGTGAGATACAATATATAATTTTAGGACGGCTAGGTTGGACTCTGCGTTTCAGCTCTGCTTCTTAGGGCTTGTACACATGGAGAGTTAGTTCTCAGGAAGGCAGGATGTGAATATACAACACTCTAGTTTGCCACGTACTAAATCTCTGTGGATCCTGCTACCGTGCACTAAAAGTTTTGTGATTAGCTTTGATTTATTGCTCTTTGAAGTACAGTAACTCCTTGCTTAACATTGTAGTTGTTCCTGAAAAATGCGATTTTAAGCGAAACGACGTTAAGCGAATCCAATTTCCCCATAAGAATTAATGTAAATAAGGGGGGGTTAGGTTCCAGGGAAATTTTTTTTTTTTGCCAGACAAAAGACATTATATAAATTTTAAACAATTTTAAACAAGCAATTTAATACAGGTATTAAACAGGCTGGCAGCCCTCTATCAGCTCTCCTATGCGCACCTCCTCCCCCCCCAGCGCCTCCCGCTCACCGGCGGACCCTGCAGATCAGCGCCTTCCCCCTGCTCCCCCCACCTCCTGCCTGCGGCAATCCGCTGTCTTGCGGCATTCAGGAGGCTGGGGGGAGGAGCGAGGACGCGGTTCACGGGGTCCGCCGGCGGGCGGGAGGCGCTGGGGGTGGGGGCGTAGGGGAACTGATGGGGGGCTGCCATCCATGGACACAGAGCAGGCGGCCAAACGACGTTATAGGGGAGCATTGCACAACTTTAAACGAGCATGTTCTGTAATGGAGCAGGGACGTAACATCGAAACAACATTAAGCGAGAGGATGGTAAGTGGGGAGTTACTTTACTGCTAAATAGTATTTCCAAAGTGCACTACACACAGAACTTTTAGCGTGTGGTAGCAGGGTCCACATGGCCAATTAGTGAGCAGCACGCTGGAGTGCTGTATAGTTGCAGCTTGGCTTGCTGATTGTGTAGACCAGGGGTTCTCAAACTGGGGGTCGGGACCCCTCAAGGGGTCGTGAGGTTATTATGTGCGGGGTCGTGAGCTGTCAGCCTCCACCCCAAACCCCGCTTTGCCTCCAGCATTTATAATGATGTTAAATATATAAAAAAGTGTGTTTAATTTATAAGGGGGGTCGCACTCAGAGGCTCGCTGTGTGAAAGGGGTCACCAGTACAAAAGTTTGAGAACCACTGGTGTAGACAAGCCCCCAAAGTTCACCTCTACTTTGAAAAGTGATTCTGTATAAAATGGCCTTGTAGTTTTCTGTGTTAGTGTTCCAGATATAATCAGTGCAGTTCAAAAATAAAAAATGTTTTTCTAATTTCAATGCTGTGATTCATCTTGGAATTAGTCAGGCTGGGTTCTTTCTACTTTGTGCATCACTACCAACAAAAATTCTGCAATCAGAACTGAATTCCACTGGTTCACGAGCCAGAATGGAATCCAGAGCAGCCTTGTCTATACAGTGCTAACAGAAGAAAAAAGTAGCAAAAACTTCTTTTAGACAGTAAGTAGATATGGTCTCCAAATACATGCGGGAGACAGACCAACTGATTAAGAAAGGGGCATTTTTACACACTTCTAAGAGAAGAACTGTATTTTACCAATAGCTTTAGGCTCCTCCTTGGAAGTTAAGGATTCATTGGTCTGTACTAATATTTGCTACACCTTGGATTTGTATCTGCTTGACAGGCTTTTAAGATGTCAAAGCCCTATTCATTAATATGTCTTGTTTCTTCATCATATAAAATATAACCTTACTTCTAACGCACAAGTCACACTGAATTTTACACGGCTCTTGTACTAAATTCAGCTACTAGTAAGTGAATAGACACCAAGCCATTTTTAGGTCTGCTTTGCTTTTATCTACCTCAGCTGCTGTCTTTCGTATTAGTGACTCCTTTCTTTTTCTTTTCCCATCTCCCCAGATATACTTGGAAATGGATATCGCCTCTCTGACTACACAAACCCAAGAAGATTTTAATTTACTCAAAATGAGCAACGCCAAGAGATATGAAGTTCTTAAGGAGATCCTGACATTACTTGGACTGAGTTGTGAATTAAGTGAAGTTCCTTCACTAACTCCTATTTATTTGCTCTCTTCTGATGAGGTGAGCTTTCTACTTAAATTACAGATATAAGAGATTTAAACTAAATAGCTTGATGCATGATTTTAAAAAAACAAAATAATCTTTTTATAGTTCTGGGGTAGAAAGGGCTGCCAAGTTGTTAGGCCAAGTAATTTTAATATGTACCAAAAATTACTAAAAGTTTCTCTAGAGAGATGAGAAAGTGTAGGCCAGATCTTAATTGTTTCTGAGTGCCAATTTAGGGATGTGACTTCCACTGTTTTAGTCACAAGGGAGTCTTCACCATGTCTTATGAGACACCATGATTAAAAACAAAACCATCAAATTACTAACTTTACCTGTTTAAAAAAAAAAAAAAAAAAAAAAAACACAATAAACCATGGTGACTTCAGTTACAGTCTCTTTTATCTATCTTTCCATGAAGAGCTTTTAACAGAGATTATGCCTTAGAGAGTGGGCCGGTTTTTGGTGGGGGCATTCTTCTCTAGATAAGTCAATACCAAAGAGATATTTTCAAAACTAGTATTTGAGTCCTCTTTTAGTGTATCATACATAACTAAAACAGTTTATATATGGGCACGGGAATTTCATTTAAGGGTAGGTGAGTCCTGTGTGGTTTATCATGGGTAACCTAAACTGTTCAAAAATAGGCAAAGGTGAGTGATCTTAACTGAGGGTACGTCTACACTATGAAATTAGGTCGAATTTATAGAAGCTGGTTTTATAGAAATCGGTTTTATACAGTTGATTGTGTGTGTCCCCACATAAAATGCTCTAAGTACATTAAGTCGGCGGACTGCGTCCACAGTACCGAGGCTAGCGTCAACTTGCGGAGCGTTGCACTGTGGGTAGCTATCCCACAGTTCCCGCAGTCTCCGCCGCCCATTGGAATTCTGGGTTGAGCTCCCAATGCCTGATGATGCAAAAACAGTGTCGCGGGGGGTTCCGGGTACATGTCGTCAGGCCCCTCCCCCTCCATCAGAGCAACGGCAGACAATCGATTCGCGCCTTTTTACCTGGGTTACCTGTGCAGACAACATACAACGGCAAGCATGGAGCCTGCTTAGCTCAGCTCAGCGTCACCATATGTCATCTGGGTGCCGGCAGACGTGGTACTGCATTGCTACACAGCAGCAGCTAATTGCCTTTTGGCAGTAGACGGTGCAGTATGACTGGTAGCCGTCGTCGGCTATCTGGGTGCTGGCAGACGTGGGGCTGCATTGCTACACAGCAGCAGCTCCTTGCCTTTTGTCAGTGGATGGTGTATTACGACTGGTATCCGTCATCGTCGTATTCCTCAGTGAGTTCAATCAGAGGCACCTGGGCAGACATGTTTTGTCTCCTGGCCTATTGAACCGTCTTGACGATGATGGCTAGCAGTCGTAGTACATCATTTTCTGCCAAGCACCCAGAAGATGCCGATGGCTATCAGTCATGCTGCACCGTCTGCTGCCAGCTTAAGATGTAAAAAATAGATGGACCAGATTTGTTCTGTATTCATTTGCTTCCCCCTCCCTCCATGAAATCAACGGCCTGCTAAACCCAGGGTTTTGAGATCAATCTTTGGGGGGGCCATTCTGTGTGACAGTTGTTTGTGTTTCTCCCTGATGCACAGCCACCTTTGTTGATTTTAATTCCCTGTACCTGTAAGCCATGTCGTCACTCGCCCCTCCCTCCGTCAGACAATAGTTTCGCGCCTTTTTTTCAGCCCAGACGCCATAGCACTGGGATCATGGAGCCCGCTCAGATCACCACGGCAATTATGAGCACTATGAACACCACGCGCATTGTCCTGGAGTATATGCAGAGCCAAAACATGCCAAAGCAAAACCAGGCGAGGAGGCGATTGCAGTGATTGCATCGCGGCGACGAGAGTGATGAGGAAATTGACATGGACATAGACCTCTCACAAAGTACAGGCCCCAGCAGTGTGCAAATCATGGTGTTACTGGGGGAGGTTCATGGCGTGGAACGCCAATTCTGGACCCGGGAAACAAGCACAGACTGGTGGGACCGCATCGTGTTGCAGGTGTGGGACGATTCCCAGTGGCTGTGAAACTTTCGCATGCGTAAGGGCACTTTCATGGAACTTTGTGACTTGCTTTCCCCTGCCCTGAAGCGTCAGAATACCAAGATGAGAGCAGCCCTCACAGTTGAGAAGCGAGTGACGATAGCCCTGTGGAAGCTTGCAACGCCAGACAGCTACCGGTCAGTCGGGAATCAATTTGGAGTGGGCAAATCTACTGTGGGGGCTGCTGTGATCCAAGTAGCCAACACAATCAAAGACCTGCTGATATCAAGGTTAGTGACTCTGGGAAACGTGCAAGTCATAGTGGATGGCTTTGCTGCAATGGGATTCCCAAACTGTGGTGGGGCGATAGACGGAACCCATATCCCTATCTTGTCACCGGAGCACCAAGTACATAAACCGCAAGGGGTACTTTTCAATGCTGCTGCAAGCCCTGGTGGATCACAAGGGATGTTTCACTAACATCAACGTGGGATGGTCGGGAAAGGTACATGATGCTCGCGTCTTCAGGAACTCTGGTCTGTTTCAAAAGCTGGAGAAAGGGACTTTCTTCCCGGACCAGAAAATAACCGTTGGGGATGTTGAAATGCCTATCGTTATCCTTGGGGACCCAGCCTACCCCTTAATGCCATGGCTCATGAAGCCGTACACAGGCAGCCTGGACAGGAGTCAGGATCTGTTCAACTATAGGCTGAGCAAGTGCCGAATGGTGGTGGAATGTGCATTTGGATGTTTAAAAGCGTGCTGGCGCAGTTTACTGACTCGGATAGACCTCAGCGAAGCCAATATTCCAATTGTTATTGCTGCTTGCTGTGCGCTCCACAATATCTGTGAGAGTAAGGGGGAGACATTTATGGCGGGGTGGGAGGTTGAGGCAAATCGCCTGGCCGCTGATTACACGCAGTCAGACACCAGGGCGGTTAGAAGAGTACAGCAGGGCGCGGTGCGCATCAGAGAAACTTTGAAAACGAGTTTTGTGACTGGCCAGGCTACGGTGTGAAACTTCTGTTTGTTTCTCCTTGATGAACCCTCCCCCCCCCCCCCGTTCACTCTACTTTCCTGTAAGCTAACCACCCTCCCCTCCCCCCTTCGAGCACCGCTTGCAGAGGCAATAGAGTCATTGTTACTTCACATTCATGCATTCTTTATTAATTTGTCACACAACTAGGGGGATAACTGCCAAGGTAGCCTGGGAGGTGTGGGGGAGGAGGGAAGGACAAGGACACACTGCAGTTTAAAACTTTAAAACTTTAACTCTTATTGAAGGCCAGCCTTCTGATGCTTGGGCAATCATCTGGGGTGGAGTGGCTGGGTGGCCGGAGGCCCCCCCACCGTGTTCTTGGGCGTCTGGGTGAGAGGCTATGGAACTTGGGGAGGAGGGCTGTTGGTTACACGGGGCTGTAGCGGCGGTCTCTGCTCCTGCTGCCTTTCCTGCAGCTCAACCATACGCTGGAGCATTTCAGTTTGATGCTCCAGCAGCCGGAGCATCGACTCTTGCCTTCTGTCAGCAAGCTGACGCCACCTATCCTTTTCAGCCCGCCACTTGCTCTCTTCAGCCCGCCACCTCTCCTCTTGTTCATATTGTGCTTTTTTGCACTCTGACATTGACTGCCTCCACGCATTCTGCTGTGCTCTGTCAGCGTGGGAGGACATCTGGAGCTCCGAGAACATATCATCCCGAGTCCGCCGTTTTCTCCTTCTAATCTTCACTAGCCTCTGCGAAGGAGAAACATTTGCAGCTGGTGGAGGAGAAGGGAGAGGTGGTTTAAAAAAGACCCATTTTAGAGAACAATGGGTACACTCTTTCACGTTAAATTTTGCTGTTCACATTACACAGCACATGTGCTTTCGTTACAAGGTCACATTTTTCCTCTTATATTGAGGGCCTGCTGGTTTGGTGTGAGAGATCACTCACGCAGTGCCAGGCAACAGAATTTGGCTTGCAGGCAGCCATGGTAAGGCACAGTCTTTTGGCTTTTTTAACCTTCTTAACATGTGGGAATGGTTTCAAACAGTAGCGCCCTCATTTCCCATACCAAGCACCCGTTGGCTTGGCCATTTAAAATGGGTTTGCAATGTAAAAGGAGGGGCTGCGGTTTCTGGGTTAACATGCAGCACAAACCCAACTACCCCCCGCCCCCCCCCCC
>NW_020664382.1:5178089-5234902 GCF_002925995.2 Terrapene triunguis
CCCCCCCCCCCAATTCTCTGGGATGATCACTTCACCCCTCCCCCCCACTGCGTGGCTAACAGCGGCAATGGGCACCTCTGAATGCCCCCTTAATAAAATCACCCCATTTCAACCAGGTGACCGTGAATGATATCACTCTCCTGAGGATAGCAAAGAGAGATAAGGAATGGATGTTGTCTGCATGCCAGCAAACACCGGGACCATACGCTGCCATGCTTTGTTATGCAATGATTCCAGACTACGTGCTACTGGCCTGGCATGGTAAAGTGTCCTACCATGGCGGACGGGATAAGGCAGCCCTCCCCAGAAACCTTTTGCAAAGGCTTTGGGAGTACATGAAGGAGAGCTTTCTGGAGATGTCCCTGGAGGATTTCCGCTCCATCCCCATACACGTTAACAGACTTTTCCAGTAGCTGTACTGGCCGCGTTTGCCAGGGCAAATTAATCATTAATCATTAAACACGCTTGCTTTTAAACCATGTGTAATATTTACAAAGGTACACTCACCAGAGGTCCCTTGTGTGCCCTCAGGGTCTGGGAGCATGCCTTGGGTGAGTTCGGGAGTAACTGCTTCCAGGTCCAGGGTGATAAACATATCCTGGCTGTTGGGGAAACCGGTTTCTCCGCTTCCTTGCTGTGAGCTATCTTCATTGTCTTCATCATCATCATCTTCCGCGTATCCCGAACCCGCTTCCCTGTTGCGTGATTCTCCATTGGTGGAGTCAAAGCACACGGTTGGGGTAGTGGTGGCTGCACCCCCTAGAATGGCATGCAGCTCCGCGTAGAAGCGGCATGTTTGCGGTTCTGCCCCAGACCTTCCGTTTACCTCTCTGGCTTTGTGGTAGGCTTGCCTTAGCTCCTTAATTTTCACGCGGCACTGCTGTGCGTCCCTGTTATGGCCTCTGTCCTTCATGGCCTTTGAGACTTTTTCTAAAATTTTGCCATTTCGTTTACTGCTACGGAGTTCAGCTAGCACTGATTCATCTCCCCATATGGCGAGCAGATCCTGTACCTCCTGTTCGGTCCATGCTGGAGCTCTTTTGCGATCCTGGGACTCCATCATGGTTACCTGTGCTCTCCAGGCTGGGCAAACAGGAAATGAAATTCAAAAGTTCGTTAGGCTTTTCCTGTCTACATGGTCAGTGCATCTGAGTTGAGAGCGCTGTCCAGAGCGGTCACAATGAAGCACTGTGGGATAGCTCCCGGAGGCCAATAACATCGAATTCCGTCCACACTACCCCAAATCCGACCCGCAAAGGCCGATTTTAGCGCTAATCCCCTTGTCGGAGGCGGAGTAAAGAAACCGGTTTAAAGGGCCCTTTAAATCGAAAGAAAGGGCTTTGTCATGTGAACGTGTCCAGGCTTAATTCGGTTTAACGTTGCTAAAGTCGACCTAAACTCGTAGTGTAGACCAGGCCTAAGTCTTATGAAACTTAAGTAAATATTTAAATTCAGTTACTTTAGAGGCCATTCAAGGAGCTGTCTTGAGTCTGGCAAATGAATGTATATTAAGAATCTTAATATTTAAATTAAATCTGTTTCTCTTTTTACTAAGATTAATTTGTTTCCTCTCCAAGAATAATAGTTTAAACCACTTTGCTGCTTAATCGGAGAAGCTGTTATGGTCTTAAATTACAATTAGCATTTCAATATCTTATTAAAATCATAAGAAAAAAATAAATTTGATTCCTTGGAAGTGCTTTGGTAAACTTTCTCTCATTCTTTGTGATATCGTTATGTTGCAGAAGCACTGGTGTTGGAAGGTGACTGCTTCTTGATGCTGTATGTTAACTGCTTCTTTGTCATATTGCTGACATTTGCTTGCTTGAAAGAGATGGCATGAGTAAGATCGGAGTGCCATTGAGGTTAAGAAACAGAAGCAGAGTATGCTGCTTGCTTAATTCAGAGAGATGTATAGTCTTCACGTTTTACAGTTTCGCTGGAGGTGCAAGGCACACCCCTTTTAGGGCTCATCTGGATTTAAATATTGACTGCTGTCACCTTTTCATTGGCTTAAGACCCTGATGGGATGGTTCAGGTAGCATCTTCAGCTCATGAATATGAAATTTGTTTGCTATGGAACAGGGTAGTAACTGTATATTGTTCTTGTGGAGGGAATTCAAATATCCTTTGTTTTAACTCTTTCTTGTGTTTAGTTCTTTAGTTTTATTAGGGTTTAATAGGAGTTAAATTCTGTTTTAAATAAGTCAAACATCCTTACTTTTACATGTCTTTTAGCTTTAAAATAGCCTTTCTAAACTTAGATGATTCTTAAGAAGAGTCTTCAATTTAAATAGTCCTCGAAGAATGCATTGGCTCTTCTTACAAATTCTTGGAGTAGTGGTTCTTGTGTCTGTTTGAGTTTAACTAGAAAGTTGCTTAAACACTGTCAGATAACTAATTCCCCAATTAGCATAAACATTCTGTACTTAAATGTCTTTTTATTGTATTAACCAGTGATGATAATAAATGACCATTTTATATTTGTAAAAATATAACAAATATTTTACTAGTTATATGGCAGTGGCATCAGGCCGTTATTATGAGGCTTACTTTTAAATACAAATCATTTGCATATAAACATCTCAAAGGTGCTTGTACCATTTCTAAGCATTTAAGAAATAAACAAAGGACTTCTACAAAACATTTCCCAACTTTACATATTTTCCTTAAACCTATATGAAGGCCTTAGAGTGTTTATAAAAATTTTTTGATAAAACTATTCCTAGACTATTTTGTTAGAATTTAAAACTGAAGTTTTTCTTTATGAAGAGCGAAAAGGGTGTGAAGGGGGTGAGGGCAGAGATGAGTCTCCTGGCTCAGCCTTTTACGGCTTTGGCAAACCAGGTGCTATATATTGCTTACCTCGAGATCCTAGAAAAAAATATCTTCACTTCACATTGATTAACAAGGGAGAGACTCTTCGAGCTGACACTCCTGTTGGGTGTTTTGCCTTTTAATCACACCGTTACCAAGATTTCAGTCGACAGTCGTTTCACCTGTAGTTCACAGTTAAAAACTGTACAAATTAAAAAAAAATATGACTAACACTTAAATGTTTTTCTAATATTATATAAAATAAAGACTATAGAATATTACAACCAAGTAGACCTTAAAAATTGCGATTGGACCTGGTGGTGATAACATGTATGGGCCAGAAGGAGGTAGTCACTTTGAAGCATTTCATGTTCGTCATTTATTAGGAAAGCAGAAATTTCCTAAGTTTCTTTAATTACCCTGAATACTTAATTTAATAAAACAAATAATTACAAACCAATATGTAAACTGCTGTTGTCCAACAGCCATGTATACAAAAGTACTTAGAAATATTTTTTCAAATTTAATAAAAGTCCAGGTGAATTTATAGCAATCTAACATAATAAATTTAAAATAATTGTATTAGCTATTGTCAATATTGAGGTTTACCCCTTACATAGCAAGTAATAAAAATGTCTAAATGACTACTGCTCTTTTATGGTTCTTTAGCTGCTAAACACGCTTTTGAGATTTACATTGGGGAAACTGTGGGACTTGAACCTTTTAAGAAGAATTTGGCTTATTGCTGCTGGAACATTTTAGCCCTTTGTTAATAAGACATGCATTGTACTTCATTTGTATCCTTACACAGTATCGAAATTCTCTACAGAGCAAAACTGTGCTAAGCTATAGTAAGAAAATGTTTTTAAGAGATTTAAAAGACATAATTAACTTTATTTTTACTGGAGATAGAGAATTCTGCATAAACGGGTCAACACAAATGAAAGAGCAACCCCAAATTATGGAGAGCTGATTGGGAAGTGAGGAGGTCAATACTGAAGGACCATAGTGTATGGGGAAGCCAATATGAGGAGTATGTAGTCAGAAAAGTGAGGAGGAGATCTTTAATAATCCTGATGGCATTTTTAATATTTGTGTTAGATAGGCTAGGAAACCAGTGAAGGTGCTGCAGGTTGATATACTTTGTGCAGTGAGAGAACAATCTGCCTATTGCCCTGGCCCCCTAAAATTTAGAGCATTGTTATGCATAGGACTGATTGTGAAGAATGAATCAAGTAATAATTTTATTGTAGACAGCTTTATGAAAACATTGAAATGTGACACCACAAGATGAAATGGCTAAAAGTAAAATGAACAAAGTTTAAACTAGTAAGAGTCCCTGGTTCACAAGCAAACAAAACTATAACTTACATTCTGTTCATTTGCCCAATATTAATTGTAATTTAATATCTAAAATGTCCCAGGAGGAGAACTGTATGGAGAGGATCAAGTTGATAGAATTTTCTCTAATATTGTTTCCCCAATCTCTGTATCTTTCTCCATTCACACCCAGCTTTCAAACTATACTACTTAAGAATCCAACAGTGATGCTAATTAATTTTTGCCAATGCTTGCCAGCTAGTGGCATATTTTACAGTTGCAGTTCCATTAAATAGATTCTTGTGAAACATATTGGACAGTTACATGATTTAAACGAAGTTTACAAAAAGCAAGTGGGAAATGAAGGGTCATTTGAGGATTATTGGTTTTGCCGTAATGTTAGGTTTCATAATGCTATAGTCTTTGCGTGTGCAACATCATTCTTAATGTTTTTAATATACATTTTCAAGCTGATAATTTAGCACATTTCTAGAATAGTATCTGAAAGGAACTTGCAAGTATTGAATAAAACTTACATTTAAGAAGCAATTAAACATCTAAGTATTAGAATAAATTAAGAATACATAATCACTTAAGAGCTTTCTGACAGGTTATTCATTTCTCTAGATGTATTGTGGCTTTCACTTACATAGAACCTTTCATTTGAGGTATTCAAATCCTTTAAAATAATTTCTGATTAAGATTCAGCACTTTGGAGTACATATGTGTAATCTGAAGAATAGTTAAGTTAATAGTTTAAAGTAACACAGTGAGTCAATGGAACGAGAAATGTAGGAGTCCTGACTCCCAGGCATTTGCAACATTGCCAACCTCAAGCATTTAAGTCATGAGCCAGGCCCCAAAATAATCATGAGTTGTAGTTTGTCGTCGATATTTAAAAACTGTAGCTACTCTTGGTTTTCTTTCTGCTGTTTGAGGTTTTAGGGTTCACGTTTTCAAACTTTATTCTGTACCCATGAGGATGAAAAACTTATGTTCTTTTAAAGTAAGCTGAGATTCTTTGAGAAGTGTCCCTATAGGTGCTCCACTTCAGGTGCGCATGCGCCGTCTACGCCTTTGATGGGAGATTTTTGGTAGCAGTGCCTGTTTGGCCTATGCATGTGCCCTACATGTAATCATGGCCTGTACCGAGAATTATTCCCAAGAGTATTCTGTGCCAAAAAAAGAAAAAAATTCAGTGCACAATATTTTAAAATTCTGCAAATTTTATTTGTCAAATAAATGTGGAGGCACAAGCATGGCATTGGGGAGCACAGGCCACTGGCTGCACAGAGGTGGGAGATCACTGTGCAGCTCCCCCCTCCCCCCTTTTGTCCCCTGGGACACGAATTCAGTGGTGAGGCTGTACCCAAACCTGACACAGCGCAAGGACCAGGCCTGCCCCAGAAACACCCCAGTGCCCTTTCCTTCTGTGCCAGGTGCACCAGGTGTTCGCAGGCAGGCTCAGCAAGGCAGGATCCAAGTGTGAAGGGGCTTAGTGTGAGGGGATCCAGGTGTGAGTTGTGAGGGTTTTGTGTAGGGCAATCTGAGTTTGGGTGGCTCAGTGGGGGATCCAGGGGCTTGTTGGGGAGTTCTGGGCGCAATGGTAATGCGACTCTGCAGGGGAGTCCAGGTGAGGGTGGTTGGGGCTCAGCGGGACGGGGGTCTGTGTATGTGGAGGGATAGAGCTCAGTGGTGGGGCCTGGATATGGGGGGCTGAGTGGGGAGTCGAGACGCTGGAGGAGTGGGGGTCAGTGGGGTGGAGGTCCAGGTGCAGTTGGCTCATCGCGGGGTGGTCCAGGTGCAGGGGGAGTGGGGCTTGTCAGAGGGGTTCTGGGTGCGGGGGGTGGGTGGGTGAGGTTCGTCGGGGGGTGTCTCGGTATGAGGAGGTCTGGATGCACGGGGATTGGGTGGATCAGAGAGCAGCTTCCTGTACAGTGACCACTCCCCCTGCAGCTGAGGAGCAATGGGTGCAGGAAGCGCGGGGTGTGTGGGGGTGGGGGAAAGTTTTCAGACCTTCCTACAGCCAGACCAGGAAGCCTTTTAATTTGCTATATAGAAATGCTGGCTGCAGGCAATTTTATCCCTTGCTGTGATCAAGTATCACATCAGCAGGGGAGATTCTGTCTGTACCAGCAAGTACTGTGGGGTGAAAGCAGGAAACAGCCAACAGATGGGAAACTCTGACTGAGTTCTCTTTATGATCTCTTTGGAAAATGGGAACCAATGCGGAATTCTTTAAGATACAAAGGCAAACGATGACCTCAGTAAAACCACGATCTATGGGTTTTTGGGCACGTGGGGATGGGGGGAAATGAGGGTAGTTGGGAGATGAGGGCAAATGTCGATCAATGATTTTGCATTGGCCTATTGAATAAAGGAGTTCTGTAAGGCTACGTCTTCACTACAGGGGGGGGGGTCGATTTAAGATACGCAAATTCAGCTACGCGAATAGCGTAGCTAAATTTGACGTATCGCATCCGACTTACCCCGCTGTGAGGACGGCGGCAAAATCGACCTCCGCGGCTTCCCGTCGACGGCTCTTACTCCCACCTTCGCTGGTGGAGTAAGAGCGTCGATTCGGGGATCGATTGTCGCATCCTGACAGGACGCGATAAATCGATCCCCGAGAGGTCGATTTCTACCCGCCAATTCAGGCGGGTAGTGTAGACCTGCCCTTAGAAAGGAGAGAATAACGTCTCGATGGGTATGTCTGCACTGCAGTGTAAGCCCAGACAAAGGCTTGAGCCAAACCCCCTTTCATCCACACACAATTCTGTCTGACTCAGGTCCAGGACTCCATGGGGTTGAAGGT
This sequence comes from Terrapene triunguis, assembly GCF_002925995.2. Classification (NCBI taxonomy): domain Eukaryota; kingdom Metazoa; phylum Chordata; order Testudines; family Emydidae; genus Terrapene; species Terrapene triunguis. The sequence continues at coordinate 5,185,042 of NW_020664382.1, forward strand.
TTGAGCCAAGGTCCCAGTGGGTACTTGGGTACTAACTCCATCCTTTTGTCTTTCGCGGGGCGGGGCTTTTTAACGAACCTGTGAAAGACAAAAGTTTTGTCGACAATCGCAGTGTAGACAAACCCTGAGTCTCTCCAAGCAAGGTTGAGCAATTCCCCTGATGTGGCCTCATGCAGGTGAGTCATCGCATTGTAGCTCCCTTGCTGGACAATGGCTGTTGATGGGTTGTTTAACACCTCGCCCGGGCATTTGTTACTTTCCTTGCTGTTGCCTCTGGGGAGCTAATATCTGGCTGATTCCCCCAACTTACAGCATGTTTTAGTGACAACCATACTACACAATTCTCATAATTTCATATGCATTAATGATATACATATATGGATAGAGAAGTGACTTTCAGCAGATCATAACCTTTCCCCTGATACATTACAAGGCATGCTTTACACGTAAGATCATGATTATATGAAAATGAGGAATATGGGGGTTACAGCATGCTCCCCCAAGGTATAGAATGTCACACTGGCTCACCGAAAGCCTTGGAGGGATGAGGGGGTCTACAACTATGCCTACAGTACCAACAGCTGGTAAGTACTGTTAATAGGAGCATGACTTGCATTCCCTTTGAAAGAGGGCTCTGTCACTGGAGACCTCTGACCCAAGAGGAGTGTTACTGAGGCTGCAAGTGTGTCTGGTACCGCAGAGGTGTATAAGGTTGCTTCTAAGAGCCATGCCTCTTCCAAAAAAAAAAAAAAAAAAAAAAAAAAAATCTGGTACTGAAGACCACCTCTACTAGCTACTGTATGACAGAGATCAGCACTGTCTGGTTCCTCAGTACCGTTGTTACCTACTTCATCACCCTGGACTGCTCCACCCGAGTCTGTATCAGTGCCGGGTCACTTTATTAGCCACTTTTCCTCTGGTACTGCAGGAGTTCCAGTACTCAACACCTCTTTGTACCCAGTGAACCAGAGTCTCCTCTATTGTCTGGCTCTGCACATCTTTTGGTACTGAGATCCTCTGACTCACCAATGGAACTTTTCTTGTCAAGACACACACTCCTCCCCTGATTCCCTAATTTCTACCATCCAGGGAGAGCATTGACCATTCCCATGGAATATATTGAAGGAGATTCTGACTCTCGACTCTGTTTGGGGATCACCTGTTTATTCAATGGGATGTTACTTCTCTCCACTTGTGGAGGAGTGGTGACCTTGACCTCTGACCACCTGGGGTGACCAGTGGTGACGGCCTCCTCTTATGCCTTATGGCCTTGTTGGGATCCATGGGCCCTGTACCTCCAACAGTTTTTTGAGGGCCTTGAATTCCTCCCACAGGGAGCATACACGTTCTCGATCTCCCATACTTTCACTCCCTCGTCATCAGCCAGAATCAGTAGGGGAGACCTTTGAAGAACAAGAGGCAAGGACTGATAAGGCGGTAACACCTCATATGAATATTTCATTGTCATTGCTGGATAAGGCTGTAATGCCTCCACCATTTTCCATGGCAGATGACTTCAGGCAATTCCAGGAGTTGCTGAAGTGAATCATAAATTCCTGGATGTTTTTCACACCTCAGCTTCAGCACATGTGGCACTGCCGATTAATGAGGCTATCTTCAGCCCTGATTTGTAAATGTAATGAAAAGAAATACTATGTCCCAGCCAAGGATTTGGAATTTATATTTTCACATGTCCTCAAATTCCTTGGTTGTGGATGCAGTTAATAATGATCATGGGAGGTAAGCTACCCCATATGGTAAAGACCAGAAACAGCTTGATGAGTTACAAAAGCTATTCCTCTGCAACAATATGATTTAGAATAGAAAACCATCAAGCATGCATGTCAAAATATGACTATCTAAACCAGGGGTCGGCAACCGGCGGCACGTGTGCCAAAGGCGGCACGCGAGCTGATTTTTAGTGGCGCACTGCTGCCAGCCAGGGTTCCATCCACCAGCCCCGCTCAGCCTGCTGCCAGTCTGGGGTTCCGACCGCCAGCCCCTTGCCAGCCGGGGTCTCGGCTGCTGGCCCCGCTCAGCCCGCTGCCAGTCTGGAGTTCCGGCCCCTTGCCAGCCAGGGTCTTGGCCGCCGGCCCCGCTCAGCCCGCTACCTGCCTGGGATACCAGCCGCCAACCCAGCTCAGCCCGCTGCCGGTCTGGGGTTCTGGCTGCTGGCCCCCTGCTAGCCAGGGTACCTGCCACCGGCCCCGCTCAGCTGTCGATATCAGCCACCATCCCCGCCCACCTCGCTGCCGGTCTGGGTTTCCAGCCGCAAGCCCCCTGCCAGCCGGGGTCCGGGTCTCCAGCCCTGCTCAGCCCGCTGCCGGCCTGGGGTACCAGCAGCCAGCCCGTGTCTCTGCTCCTGGCCTGGGCCCAGCGCTCTGCAGCTGCTCCCAACTGTGGCCCACTGGCCCCAGCCAGGGGCAGTGAGGGGTGCAGACGGGGGCAAGAGGGGGCGCCACTGGGATATTTTTAAGTCCTGGTTTGCTGCTTATATCAGACCATGTCTGCGTTTGACCTTGTGCGTGCCCTCTGTCGCCCTTTTTTTTTTTTTTTACTTAGAGTTGAGGGGAACATTTGACAAAATGGCAGCTCCTAAGAAAGCAAAGTTAGATGTCCGTTCATTTCAGCCTTCTTGGACAGACACATTTGGATTTATTCAAAAGAAGTACCACGCTGTTTGTGCTTTCTGTTGTGAAAGTGTTGTTTGTCGCACATCAAGTGTTCAACATTTTGAAACGAAGCATGAGAAAACCTTTCTTGACGAAGCAGACAAGACTGAATCAACCAAAAAGGTAGTAACAGGATATGAGAAGCAAAGCAGTGTTTTTAAAAGCTTAAGTGTGAGTAAAAATCAAGCTACAGAAGGAAGTTACAAGATTGCACAGTGCATTGCAAAAAACGGAAAGCTGTTTACAGATGGGGAATATATAAAAGAAGTTTTTCTCAGCAGTTCAAAGATTTTGTTCAGTGATTTGCCAAATAAAGAGACGATCATGTCTAGAATAAAAGAACTGCCTGTCTCTGCCAGAACAGTTGAGAGACGCATAAGCGAAACAGCAGAAAACATTAAGGAAAAGCATTAAAAGACACAGCAGTGTTTAGCGTTGCAGTTGATCAGAGCGTGGATATGACGACGTTCCACGTTTGGCGGCAGTTGCAAGATATTCCGCTTCCGATGAAATCCAAGAGGAACTTTGTTGTCTAAAACCCCTGCATGGCACAACAAAGGGGGAAGATATAGTGAAAAGTTTTGTAAACCATTTTGAAGAATGATGAGTTGACATCAGAAAAATATTTTGTGTGACAACAGATGGTGCTCCTGCCATGGTCGGAAAACAGAAAGGATTTGTAAAGTTACTTGAAGATCAAATTGGCCGCCTGACAGTCAAATTTCACTGTATCGTCCATCAAGAAAACCTGTGTGCTAAGGTTTCTAATTCGGAGCTTAATAATGTGATGAATACAGTGATGCGAATTGTGAATTTCCTTGTTGCTCGATCTGCTTTGACTCAGACAGTTTCAAGCACTGCTAGAAGAGATGGACAGTGCTTATAACGCCATTCCACTTCACAGCAACATTTGGTGGCTAAGTCGTGGCAAGTTTTTGGTGTGCTTTGTAAACTGTTTTGATGCAATCAAGGCCTTTTTGTCGGAAAAAGGACAAAACTACCCTGAACTGGATGATGACAAATGGGTGTTTAAGCTCATGTTTCTAACTGACATCACTGCTCACCTAAACAAACTCAACCTCTGTCTCCAGGGTTCAGGGCAAACGGTTCTGGATCTTTATGAAACCTCGAAGGCATTTGTTGTAAAAATAGCAGTTTTTTCTTGGGATATTCAAACTTCTACTTTCCGCTTTTCCAACACATAAAAGAGCTATCGACATGTTGTACTGTCAGTGTCGATGAGGTTGGAATGTACATGCAAGAACTGGAATCAGTATTTTCTGGCAGATTTCAAGATTTCCAGTAATTTGACCCAATGCTTTCTTTTCTAATTAAACCTGAAAAGTTCAACGAGAGCGACTTGGATTTGTCTGTATTTCAGTGGATGGGTGTTGAAGATTTCGAAATGCAGCTCATTCAGTTAAAATGCTCAGAATTGTGGGCATCAAAGTTTCTAGATCTGCGGAGTGCACTTGAAGCTACCGAGAGAGCTCATGGGGCCTCTATTCTGACCTGCTGGACGTCCCTGCCAGTGAAATTTAACTGTTTGAAGAAAATTGTGTTTGCAGTGCTTTCAGCATTTGGATCCACATACCTGTGTGAACAGGTATTTTCACACATGAAATCTGCCCTCTGTCCCTCTCGGAGCCGGTTAACAACTGATCACTCAGAAGCCTGTGTGCAGCTTAAAGTATCCAAATACGTGCCAGACATTGGAAAACTCAGCAAGGAAAAGCAAGGGCAAGGATCACACTAAACTGATAAAATCTGCATTTTAATTTAATTTTAAATGAAGCTTCTTAAACATTTTAAAAACCTTATTTACTTTACATACAATAATAGTTTAGTTATATAATATAGACGTATAGAGAGAGACCTTCTAAAAATGTTAAAATGTATTACTGGCATGCGAAACCTTAAATTACAGTGCATAAATTAAGACTTGGCATACCACTTCTGAAAGGTTGCCGACCCCTGATCGAAACTAAATTTATTTTTATTTTATTTTACTTAACACCTTTATTGACTATTTTCCAGAGGAACATCAGGAACAATTTAAGGTCATCATAAATGAAGGTCAGCTCTTGGCCACAGAAGCAGCTCCACTTCAGCACAGGGGAAAGGGTTCTATTCCAGATACTTTCTGGTCCCCCATAGAACGAGGGATGGAAGCCAATGTTAGATCTCAGGTATCTAACAACTACGTGAGATTCAGAATAATGACCCTTGCAGCTATAATTCCTTCTCTAGATTCTGGAGATTTGGTTTGTGACTCTTGATCTTCAGGACTTGTATTTCCATGGTTTGATTCAGCTCTCTCACAAGAGGTTTCTTCAATTTACAGTTAACCACAGCCACTTCCAATACCAAGTGCTCCCTTTCGGCCTCTCCTCTGCCTCAATAGTATTCTCAAAGGTCATGGCAGTCATAGTCTCTCATCTACATCTAGGCATAATTGTCTTCCCTTATCTCAATGATTAGCTACTTGGGTCAATTATGTCAGGATGTCATGGCAACAGTATCTAAAAACATAAAAATGCCCATACTGGGTCAGACCAATGGTCTCTGTAGCCCAGCATTCTGTCTCCTGACACTGGCGATTGCCAGATTCTTCAGAGGGAATAAACAGAACAGGCCAGTTATAGAGTGACTGTCTTCAGTCCCAGCTTCCGGCATTTGGCGATTTAAGGATACCCGGAGCATGGGGTTTTGTCCGTGGCCATCTTGGCTAATGCCATTGATGGATCTGTCCTCCATGAACTTATCCAATTCATTTTTGAATCCAGTTATACTTTTGGCCTTCACAGCATCCCCTGGCAACAAGTTCCAATAGTTGACTGTGGCTTGTGTTAAACCTGCTAACCTGTTTCATCAGGTGATCCTTTTTTTGTATTACGTGAAGGGGTGAATAATACTTTCTTGTTCACTTTCTCCACACCATTCATGATTTTATAGACCTCTATCATATCACCCCTTAGTCATGTCTTTTCTAAGATGATTAGTTTATTAATCTCTCGTCATATGGAAGCTGTTCCATACCATTATTTTGTTGCTCTTCTCTATACTTTTTCCAGTTTTAATCTATCTTTTATTGAAATGGGACAACCAGAGTTGCACGCAGTATTCAAGGTGTGGGTGTACCATGGATTTATATAGAGGCATTGATATTTTCTGGCTTATCTATCCCTTGCCTTATGGTTCCTAACATTCTGTTAGCTTTTTTGACTTCTGCTGCACGTTGAGCAGAGGTGGGTAGTTCTCTGAAAATGATCAGATCTTTCTTGAGTGATAACAGCTACTATAGACCCCATCATTTTGCATGTATAATTGGGATTATGTTTTCCAATGTGCATTATTTTGCATTTGTCAACAGTGAATTTCATCTGCCATTTTGTTGCTCCATCACCCAGTTTTTGTGAGATCCCTTTGTAACTCTTCGCAGTCTCTTTTGGACATCACTATCTTGAGTAATTTTGTATTGTCTGCAAACTTTGCCAAGTCATTGTTTATTCCTTTTTCCAGATAATTTGTGAATATGTTGAACAGCACTGGTTCCAGTACAGATCCTTGGGGGACCCCACTGTTTACCTCTCTCCATTGTGAAAACCTGCCCATTTATTCCTACCCTTTGTTTCTTATCTTTTAATCAGTTACTGATCCCTGAGTACAAATGACAAGGTCTTTGTTTCACACTTTAGGCATCTAGATCAATCTCGCAAAGTCTGTCTTGATCAGGGCTGGCTCCAGCTTTTATGCCGCCCCAAGCGGCGAAGGAAAAAAAAAAGAAAAAAAAAAAGCTGCGATCGGCGGCACTTCGGCGGCAGCTCTACCGTGCCGCTTCATTCTTCGGCGGCAATTCAGCGGCCGGTCCTTCCCTCTGAGAGGTAGTGATAAATAGTAGAAAGCAGGCTACACGTCACACTTACCTACAGAAGCGGTGGAGATATCACCTCTGGTGTACCCATCAAGAAGTTTCTCCTGTCTGCTCTTCTCTTTCTGCTATCGCAGACTACCTGCTAGAATTAAAAAGACCTGGTCTTTGGTCAATGTTTACTTGGCGGCTATAACAGCCTTTCATTTACTGATAAAAAGGTTTTTCAGTTTTTGCTCACCCCACTAGGTTGAGATTTCTGAGCCATCTGATGAATCTTTTCCTACAAATTATAGAACCCACTTCAATGTGGGATTTGAATCTTGTCCTTAATTATCTTATAAAACACTCTTTTGATCTACTAGCCACATGTTCATTGGTTCACCTATTGATGAAAACAGCTTTCTGCCTGAAGGGTTAGAGAACTGGGGGTTTTAATGCTGGACCTCCGATTTACAGTGTTCTTCTGGGAAATGGCCTCCTTATGACCAAATACTAAATTTTTACCTTAAGTGCCTTCTGAGTTTCATGTTAACTAGACCATTCATCTCCCAGTTTTTTCCCCCCAAACCACGTCACACTTGGCGGGAAGCTGCCTTCTGCACCCTGGATGTTATAAGGGTGTTAGCCTCCTATTTGGACAGAACTAAACCATTCAGAAAGTCACCAAGTCTGTTTGTTTCAATTGCAGACAGATCCACAATCTTCACTCAGTGGCTTTCAAGCTGGATCTCTGGTTGTATCATTTCATATTATGACTCTGCCACCATTCAACCCCCTTATAGAGTGTTAACCCATTTTACAAGGTAGCAGTCTACTTCTGTGGCATTACTTAGGAATGTTCCAGTAGTTGAAATTTGCAAAGTGGCAACCTGGACTTCAATACATACATTTTCCAAGCACTATGCCTTTGTGCATGCCTCTAGATCAGAGACTGCCGTGGGCAGTGCAATTAGCATTAGAGTCTGTTCCAAATTTCCCTTCTCCCTGTGGGGTTACTGCTTGGGAGTTACCTGAAGTTGAGCACCTATAGGGACACTACTTGAAGAAGGAGAGGATATCCTATGGGAGTTCCACTATCTTGCTTTCTGTTTTAGAGTTTTCTCTGTGAGACTTTGCAGTAGAGAAGGAACTGAAGGCTGTTTGCCTCCACAGACATAAATATCTTTGCTCTGGGGCATGCGGATGTGTGGAGCACATGGGGGCCGAACAGACATTGCTACCAAAAATCTGTGATCAAAGGTGCAAGGGATGTATGTGCACCTGAAGTGGAGCATCCTTAGGGGGACATGTCTCGAAGAACTCCAGTTATTGCACAAAGCGAGTAACCTAACTTTCTCACATAAATGCATCACTGGGGCTTCAAGAAAAACACCAAATATCACAAATATTGGCACTTTCCTTCTGAAAATCAGGACACATTAAAAGAGCCCAAGTTGGGCACACAGAATTGCTAGTCACTTCAGCAAACCTTGGCATGTGCAGTAGTTGAGTCTTGCTAACAACAGAGGACCTGTTAGTTTTTATACAAATCACTAGACTTAAATTTGGAGTTCGGTTAGATGTTCAGGCTTCCATAGATGTAATCAAATTGGAGGGATTAGCTTTAAATGTGTTATGCACAGGGGAAACAAAACAGCTAAGTTTTTTTGAATGGATGAAGAAACCAATGAGATGTACACTTGTACACAATTCAAGTAAGCTACATAGTTTGAATGGAGCACCCGTCCTCTGAACTGAGACTTGAAAAAGACAGTACATGCATTTACTGCCTTTTGCATATGCAAAAACTGAATTGATTCAACATGTGAGGGAAACTATATTAGGAGAAATCTGTGTATACCTATGAAGTTGCTAGAAGTTGCCTATGTCAATTAAAGCACTGTATGTAGAAGAGCAGTATAGAAAATGGGAAGATTTGGGGAAGAAATATCTAAATATTAAAAGTGGTGACATTGAAACTTGCACAATTTAAATTTCATCACTCCAAGAAAATACAGTAGGCATAGGATGACCAAGTTTAAGAAAAAAATGTTAAGAGATGAGGTCAGTATATTACGACGTGGAATTGTTCATTGGTTCAGACACTCTAGATTTATGCACTGATATTCTTCCAAAACAAAGCCAGAGGATTCAGCTATCCTGTATTCAAGTTTAAGATCATAGAATCATAGAATATCAGGGTTGGAAGGGACCTCAGGAGGTCATCTAGTCCAACCCCCTGCTCAAAGCAAGACCAATCCCCAGACAGATTTTTGCCCATGATCCCTAAATGGCCCCCTCAAGGATTGAACTCACAACCCTAGATTTAGCAGGCCAATGCTCAAACCACTGACTTATCCCTTCCCCTCAGATGAATTGGAGGCTCTCCTAAATGAACAATACATTTTATATTGTACTCTATTGTTAAGAGTAATAATTTTACATTCTGAAAATTAGATCAAATTATTCACAAGACTGGGGGCAACATTCTTTGGTCATTTGTCCGTGGGCAGCTAAGATTCAGAGTTAGGTGTCTGACAAGAAAACATGTTGGTTGTATTTTTCATGTTGTCTTGTTCTGTCAGGTAAAGGAAAATGAGCTACTTTTGCTGCTGTGATTGTCTAGAAGCATTTGTTTATTCTGCCTCTGTTTTAGACTAGTGTGCCCCAGCGATTGCTAGTTTCACTCTTGTTCTTAGTCTGTGTGTTGCATTTGGCCTTATGTATTAGCGTTGTCCTTGTTTTAATACAAATTAAAATGCCACTGCCACTACTAGTCCAAGACTGCGAGATGACATCTCCCTTCTAAAATTTATTTCAAATTTACATACAAGTTCTAATACCTAAATATTATGAATAATGTCAATCTGATCATATGGACTAGAGCTAACATAATCCTCCACTAGTGCTGCTAGCTGTTGAGTGATCACTGTAACTGTGTCCACAAATGCATTTTATCCCTTCTCTCTCTTTTTCTCAGTAAAGAATAAGGTTATGGGGACTACTGGAGAATATCAGCACTAGGGCCACTTGCTCTTCACAAATCAGACTCCTTATTAAGTTGTGAAGTGTACTTTGCTTCATACACATAGACACATGGGCATGGGCTATTTTTAATTAAATTCATTTTGGACAACCCATATTCTACCATTGCCTTGCTTTAGGACAGTGAAAGCAATATTTACAGCAAGAACAATATATTATGAAAGGCAGGTTACTTGATAGCTAAAAGTTAAATGTGTGTGTGCCCACTGTTTGTTATTGACTTGGTGATTTTAAATGTCATTTTAGAGACGGCCATTAAAACCTTTTCCTTCAAAAATGTATAAAATGAAATGGAAAATTGTCAGTTTTAATGTTGCTACAATGAGCAAATTCTTTGTCACTGGGCAGCTGTGTGGGATCAAAGCATTGAAATAATGTGAATGGTGGTTGCTATAGCTGTTGAATCTGGCACCCATATGTTCAGTTTCAGCTTCATGTATGTAGATTTTTTTTCTTCGTTTTTTGTTTGGCAACTTTGCCTCTAAAGACACAGAAATGGCTAACTCATTCATATTTGCCATTGTAAAAGATATTTCAGCTATAAAGACTAGGATTGTCTTTCATTGCTGTGGATTCCAGCATAACATTTTCTAGCTTGTGCAAAGCCTTACAACAAGAATATTCTCCTTGAAAAGATTAGAGAGACTTCAGTCACAATGGTGATTTAAGTCCATCTTGAAATACAATACGTCCACCACTAAACTTCTTTAAAATGCTCCCTAACTCAGGCTCCCTCAGCCCGAGTCAGGTTTTGCAATATGTTCCAAATGGGTGACAGCCAAATGACAATATTTAATCATAGCCTACAGTAACCCAATATACATGATGTAGTACAATCTAAATTCAGGCCAACCAGTTTTGTCTTGAGTTTTTCTGCCTTGAGCCTCAATTCCAAATATTTTTGTTCTTGTGATGCTATCGACTCTCTCAGATTCTAAGTCTTTTTTGTCAGCCAAAGGAACATGAGGCTTCCCATCCTAAGCAAATCTAAATTTTGTAGGATGGGAAACCTATACACTCAGCAGGCATTGTAATAAACCTAGCTTTCTGTATACATTTTTGAGACAATAGCCTCTATAAAGTCTTTTTACCTCATAGATAATAATATAGATTATAGAACATGAGAGTAAGGCTTCTTCTGATCTGCAAGTTGTGGAGTATTTAAAAAAAAACTCTAAAACTAAAATATTTAGTGAGTACTAGCTGTGCTAAAGAAGGGTGCAAATGTTTTATCTCCTCATATTGCATTTTACAAAAAAATCTGATAATAGTAGAGTAACAAGAACATAAGAATGGCCAGGCTGGGTCAGACCAATGGCACATCTAGCTCAGTATCCTGTCTTCTGGCACTGGCCAATGCCAGATGCTTCAAAAGGGAATGAACAGAATAGGGCAGTCATCAAAAATGAGTTTACTGTGGATTTATACAGAGGCATTATAATATTTTCTGGCTCATTATCTATCACTTGCCTTATGGTTCCTAACATTGTTAGGTTTTTTAACTGTGACTGCACATTGAGTGGATGTTTTCAGAGAACTATTCACAGTGACTCCAAGTCCTCTTTCTTGGGTGGTAATGACTAATTTAGAGCCCATCATTTTGTATGTATAGTTGGTATTATGCTTATGTTTACTACTTTGCATTTATCAACCTTGAATTTCATCTGCCATTTTGTTAACCAATCATCCAGTTTTGTGAGATCTCTTTGTAACTCTTTGCAGTCAGATTTGGACTTAACTATCATGTGCAATTTTGTGTCATCTGCAAACTTTTCAACCTCCCTATTTACCCCTTTTTCAGATCATGCATTTCACATGAACAGCAGAGTAATACATGCAAGGAGTAGATTCTAATGGTCTTGAACACACTTACAAGGAACTGTCCTTATCAGTAAACTTTTTGCACATTTTGATAATTATGCAAAACATTTAGTCTTTCTGACATGACACCAATGGATATTTAGTTTTCTGTGAAATCTGGACAGTTCATTTTAAGTCTTAGTTTCTTCATACATTATACTTGCCTCTTGCCACGTGCTTTATGCCTACTTGGTATAAGACCTTTAGTGTTCTCCTCCTCTAATTCATGATGGTACTTTTATTTAAAAAAAACCCCAAACACAAGTGTGTTATTTAATGTTGTCCAAGCACTTTTCCAAACATTTAAAAAATCTGTGTATGTGTAATCACAACACATTTATATAACCATAATCTAAGTAGAGGTTTACTACTCTTCTCCTATCACCCCCAAAGTGTCATATGTAGGCAAGAAGAGGAAAGTATACCTCAGTCTCTTCTTCCCTCTCCCCCTCCCACTCCCAGCCAATATGACAAAAAGCAGCAGCCCTTTAGAAGTGCCTGTTCCAGGAAGGGAACATGCTTTCTGGGTAGAGCTGCTCAGATTTTTTTTATAAAACTTTTTTTTTCGGTGGAAAATGCCATTTTGGTCAAAACTGAAACTTTTCATAGGAAATGGTTAGTTTTGATGAATCCTTTGTCAGGAAGTTTCTCAGCGCTAGGATGGAGAGTGTGTGTGTGTGTGTGTGTGTGTGTGTGTGTGTGTGTGAGGGGAGATTATATATAAAGTCATTTCAGACTAGCCAATAAACTGGTGGTCAGGGCTGTCACCAGGCATGTGGGAGACTCAAGTTCACATCCCTACTCTGCCTGACTTGGAGACCTGGGACTTGAAGCCAGGCTTCCTACATCCTAGGTGAGTTCCCTAGTTACTGGGACTCAATGAATATTGAATTATTTATAGAAAGTAGAACAGCTCCAACAGGGGAGATAGTGAAAAACTAACAGTGACTTTATGGCTTGGTGGTTAGGGTGCTCACCTGAGATGTAGGAGACCTGGGTTTAAGTCCCTTCTCTGGATCTCTCTCCTGGGTTTTTCCACACAAAGAAAAAGGACTTGATTTCATCCCAAAGCAGAATGGGAACATTTTTAAAACCTCAGTTTTTTTGTGGGATGGGAAAACCATTTTCCACCCACTTCCATCTCTGGGTGGGATTCAGTAGCAGCAGACAGCCTGAGAGCTGTGATAAGAATGATGGATAAGGAACAGGCCAGCAGGCTGTTTCAGGTAGGAGCTGCAGTAACAGCAAAAAGAGCCAGGGGGAAAGAGCAGAGACTGGGCCTGACTCCCCCACCTTCCACTGCCTTTTTATGTCCTACCTACAACTTCTGTGGCACTTCCCCATCCATTGGGGGGTGGGTGGGTGTGAGGAAAGCTTGGGCTGCAATTGAAACCTTTGGATTCATTTCTTTTTTCTCCACATACTTCAGTCCAGTAGGGTAACCTACCAATCTCTGACAGATTGTTGCAATGATTTACATTTTACTTGTTTTCTGAAGTATAGACTTGGTTTCAAATGAACATGAACACGATAGTTTTTGATACTGATGTTTGAGGGAAAAGTTGGGCAATAGCAATCTCCTGCTTTTGTTACACCTGCTTTTCTTGTCTATTTCTTAGGCTTGGACAGGTCTTTGACTAGCAAATAAAACAGATGTTTAAATCCTTTCTCTTGATGGCCTGATTGCCCTTTGTGATTTGTACAGATTAATGGATTTAGTATGATTCTACTCAAAATGTATACATGTGACCAGAACAGCATCCTGCCAACCTTTGGTTTCCTAGAGGCATTATGCATTATGTTGCTTGATTTGTTAAATGAAAACTGTTTTAACCACTTCACTTCAAGAATGAACAGATACGCGTTGCTAAATGGAGGTGGCCTTCTTTAAAATAAATAAATTAATTAAAAATAATAGAACAGAACCGTGATCAAGTTTTTGGGGGGGAGTGTTTTGAGTTAATTTTAAGACAGGAGTGGAAAATTTAGACAGGGCACCAAAAGTAGTTAAATTTAAAAGGTCTTAAAAACAAAAAATACCCCAACCCAACCCCAAACCCATTATTACTTTTTTAAGATATAAAAGGTCAAAAGATCATGCAAAATTCAAGGAGTCTCATATTCCAGCTACTCTTTTTAAAGAGACTGTAGAGGTAATATCACACCTAATTGCATTGGCAATCTAACAATTGTTTATAAGATGGAGGGTGAGGATACAAGCATAATGGGAAGCACTTAAGCACTAACTGTTTTTTCCTGCTGGGCCCATCTCTTCTATTCTTGCAGTAGAGTGAAACATTTTACAGGACTCTTGGTTTTCAGAGTGTGTCAGTGAACTGAATTCTTGTAAACTTGATTGCCTGCATACAAGAGTGTAGGAGGATGCCTGTGCTTACTATTTATGTATATGCTACCTGGTGTCAAAGTGCAAACTTCTGATCTACCAGCCTTGATGTCATTCTGGATGCATTTTTATTTAAATTGCAGTTCTAGTACAAAAAGTGATTACAAAAACAGTATCATGAAGTTCCAGGTTTACTTTCTGACTTCCAGTAGAAATTTGCTAAGTTTACAAGCAGAGATGACTTTTCTAGTTGCCAGTGCTCCAGACTTAACTTTGGATCTGATAGCTGAACTGTACCTTTTTCTGGCTCCTATAGTATCAGAAGGCCAAATTCTGTTCTCAGTTATCTGTCCAAACATGTTGTGTTTCAGGCTTCTAGTTGGATCTGCTTTAATGACTAACCAAAACAATAGCTAACAATTAAAAAAAAAAATTAGTTTACAACATTGCAAATTCTGTTTGATAGTGAATTTCTCAAGGCAGAGACTGTGGGCATGTCTACGCTGCCTCGCAGTTTGGACTAAGGGGGCATGCATAGCAATGTGCATTGAAGTACTGCTCTATAACTCCCCTCTGTGGATATGAACCTAAAGGTCCTGAGTTTGCACTAATGTAGTCCTCTTCATTCTACTGTAGTGTGAACTAGGGGCCTTTAAGTTGTGCCCACAGCATCGACACGGGATTTACAGCGCAGCACTTTGATGTGTGCAACTTTTCATGACCTCTTAGTCCAAAGTGTGGGACAGTATAGACGTGCATTTAGTCTACTCTTGTTTGCACAGTGTCCAGCACAGTGTGAGCCCAATATTTATCAGAACCTCTGGGCACTGCTGAAGGCATCACATTAAAATAGCTAGAAATCTCTGTAATTTGGAAAAACTGGAGGCAGTTGTGACCTGTTCATTTAGATGTTTTAACTGAAGTTATCTTACCACAAGGTGTCACTTCTGAGCTGGATTTACAGAGTAGTTAGTAACAGCGTTGTAAAATAAGGAGGGAGAATATGATTCTTTCATGATGCATTGTACATAGGCTTACATATGTTCACAGTGGCTGAAACATTTAATCATATTTGACTTTCTCCAATTGTAAAACTATTGAAATATCACAAGAATTCAGAGGGTGTGTAATATCAAAATACAGAGACACCTATAGGAGAGGCCATCTTTATTAAGCATTCTCCTGTCTTAAGAGTTTATCCCAAATGTGGAACTGGATTGTACTCAAGAAGACTACTTTTATTAAACTATTTTTGTTGGTCTATTTAGTGTTCAGTTGAGAGAGAGTTATTATAATTAATAAGAGAATTGGGAAAAGCTCCTATGATCTATTTCAGGGGTAGGCAACCTATGGCACGCGTGCCAAAGGCGGCACACAAGCTGATTTTCAGTGGCACTCACACTGCCCTGGTCCTGGCAACCGGTCCAGGGGGCTCTGCATTTTAATTTAATTTTAAATGAAACTTCTTAAACATTTTAAAAACCTTATTTACTTTACATACAACAATAGTTTAGTTATGTATTATAGACTTATAGAAAGAGACCTTCTAAAAACGTTAAAATGTATTACTGGCACGCGAAACCTTAAATTAGAGTGAATAAATGAAGACTCGGCACACCACTTCTGAAAGGCTGCCGACCCCTGATCTATTTTTTTGTAGCTAGGAAAAAAGCAAGTGCTCGTTTCTTTTTAAATGGCAGTAATAAACTTTTGTTGTATATTAAACAAGTGAGAGAAGCTGCACCTTGAATTCACGTAGTATTAGATATTCATGGTTGTTTGTATGCCATGTGTTGGACAATACTTGTAAAAATATATAGAACATTTTGGAGACACGTTACTTTGGTATATGTTTGAATAATTTGGAAAAAGTAAGGAGATCTTATTGGAGCATATCTACATTATATGTAGCAATTTTCAAAAATGCTGTTCATGATACTGTAAGAATTAACAAGTTAATAATACATTTTATCCAAAGTTAGCCCCAAATATTCTTATAGATTTATCTCTGATGTTAAATTGCTACATGCTGACACCTGACCAAAGTGAGACATACTATACTCTTACTGCATTTAAAGGCTTGCTCCAGGGAACCATGTACAGTATACTGTTTCACAGTCCTCATTCTCCTTTGGTAGCCCTGTTCTTTACACTTAATTTTAAATTGGAGGACAGAAAATATTAATATAGTTCTACTAGTAGCTCACAAGGGTGTCTTAAAATAAGGAAATGTGAGTGTCATGCTCAGATTTCTATTAGTCCATCACATCCACAATATATAACTACAGTTCAGAGAGTGAATGCTCTCTGCTCCTGAGCTTGGATCTCTCAGATAGTGTCCTCTGTTGTGAGCCATTATGTTGGGCTAAGTCTTCTTGCATTCAGCTTGCCTTTGTTGCGGTTGCAGTAGGGATCTAAATAATAAAAAAGAATCCACAGTGACAATTAATAATCTGATCTATACAGTCTGTGGTTCTGTGTCACATACATGCACATGGTTCTAGTGTAAAGTAAAGAGAGTAAGTAATAGAATCCAAAATAGTCAGGTTACAACATTCAAAAAGTCATAACTGAAAAATATCCTTTTGAGTCAGAGTTTTATGGTATTGCCCTAGAACATATGGGTGGCTTTAGATAGGTAGGCGCCATGACTTGTGAAGAGCTCTCTGGAGATCCATAGCAATTCGGCAATGGTTCATTTAACTATGACATCACTGGTAAAGATCTGGCAAAAATGGAATATTTCCAAACCTACTAAGCTTAAGATTCCCTGGCGTTAAGTGTGACCTGTAGCTAATTTATGCCTGAAAGACTTGGAAAATGAGAACAGGGTTGGCATCATCTGGAAAATGCTATCATATTGCCATTGCTCAGAAATAAAGGTACAGTCCTGTCACAAGAAAGATCAGTATTTCAGTTCTTTAAATATATAAATTATTGCTTACATTTTGCCTCTAACTAAGATATTGTATAGAATTTAAACAAAACAAGATTATAAAATATATACCAAATTAAAATTAGAAAATCCAATTCTATTGTCCCTATATATTGGAAATATATTGCTCCCAAGAGGAGATGTACCTTAGGCATTGTCTTTATTTTAAACCAACATTTATGACCATGTGGATTTGCTGATCACAATGAATGCGCTTCTTTCTTTGATGACACCTACCAATTCTTTGGTAATTGATTTTTCCATTCCATAATGAGGAGTTGATTTGATTCTTTGAAGAAAAATATCAGGTTTTAGACTGTGGCAAGAATTTGTCTATCATTTTAATCTCTCTCAAAAAAAATTGAACCTATCTGGGAAAATTATGATCAAGGTTAATTAAAACCCTTGAATAACTTAGGAAATGTTAGCAATATTCTTTCGTGTGTGTGTAGGTGGTGGTGGTGGTGGTGGTGGAGGTTTAAATCTAAAGTTTTACACAGCATAATGCTTTATAGTAGTAGTTGCTAAGAAGAGATAGATAACTGTTTTGGATTCTATTGTATCAATCACTTGAAGTAATTTGAGCTCCCTACAAATTAAGAAAATCCTGAAATTCCAGATGCAGTGTGAATGGAATCTGGCATATGGTTGTCTTGTTGGCATGGTGCAGATCTTACAACGAAGGGCTAACTAAATAGCAGCTGTTAGATTAAAGCAAATGTTGAAAAGCCTGGGTACAGTTTTTACAACTATGAATATTTGTAAGTGTCTTTTAGCTTTTTTTAGCTTTTGTTGTATTTGGTTTTCTTAACATAAACTGGAATACTCAATTATCAGGTATTGAACTGAGGATAACTCTAACTGTGACAACATTATAAGAAAATTAACAAGGAAGTTAACACAAAATAGCATTGAATACTTGTTTTTTATTGTACAAGGCTTTGTCTTTGTGAGGCTTTCAGATCCATTTCCCACCATTGATAACACCAGTTCATCTTTGATACTGGTAGCCCCTGTGAAAGTGCTAAATTAGGTAAGGTACAGTGGACACAAACATTCTTATTACTATATCGTATAGACCTACTTTTTACAGGATTAAGTGACCTGGTACCTAATCCCAGTGACTGGCTTGAGCCCTGTCTATTCTAGCATTCCCACTTACTAACACTGAAGCTCCCCTCCCTCTGCACTCGTTCAGTTTTGGCAGCTTTTTTGGTGTGGAAGCTTTGTAAGAATAGAAGACCAGTGAATTCTGAAGCATGTGTACCAAGGAATGCTGCTACATGGTTGATGGTGATGTGAGAATAAAAAGCTTCAGTGAAGCAACAGGATTGCAGGTGATAAACATAAACTGAATAGACAATCAGACCATCCTAAGCACCCTCCATGAGATCGATCTGGGTGGTGCTTGATTTGCAAGGAGGCCACATCCATTTGGAATTTTCTATGATGATGATGACTGGCATTGCCAACTTTGAGTATTCAAAAATCATGAGTCAAGCCTCCCAAAATCAGGAGTGGGTCAAAACCACATGAAACTTTTCTAAAATAATACATTTGGTGTTATTTTTCTATGCCTTCTGGTATTTGAGCCTTTAGGATGCACCTGGGTTATGTTTTCAAGCTTTTCTAATGCTCAGGGTTATGGAGAAAATTATTTTTTTTAAATGAAATCTGAAATCTCACTAATTAGTTAAATCCAGGAGTCAGAGGTTTAAGAAACGCATCAAATATTATGACAGGTTTCAGAGTAGCAGCCGTGTTAGTCTGTATCCGCAAAAAGAACAGGAGTACTTGTGGCACCTTAGAGACTAACAAATTTATTAGAGCATAAGCTTTCGTGGGCTACAACCCACTTCTTCGGTTGTAGCCCACGAAAGCTTATGCTCTAATAAATTTGTTAGTCTCTAAGGTGCATCAAATATTATGTAATAAAATGCATAAGTTGGCAAAATTGTATTACTGTATGATACTTACTTTGCTTTTTTGAGTTTCTGTTGAAAGGATTTTTCAGTTGTAGCAAGTATGTTTAATGAATCATACAGATATAATATTTGAAATGGATATTTCAGGGGCATATGTGAGTTGGATGCTGTTGCCTCTGCTCTCACTCAACTCCTTTGGTGTGTGTTTTGGCTACTGTTCTGGCTTTAACTATTGTGTTTAAGAGACCAGCGAGTAAATGAGTATAGAAATACCTAAGCATAAGACATTTTTCCTACAAAAAGACTAGGGGCAAATCTGAGGATTAGTAAATGCTGACCTGGGTTCAGCCTACCCTATAATAAAGGGTCTGCAGTGCTCATAGCACTTTGCAAACCCTTTGATCTGGGAGAGTTTGTGGTAGCTGGCAGCTTTGTAGCTTCTGCTGCCGCCTCTTACTCCTATGCAGTACCAGCATAAAACAAATCTACCAGTGAACTTTGGCTAAAGAAGACATGCTGCTGCAATGGTGCCCTACCTTGGAGGAACATGTATGTGGTTGAGAAAGGTATCCCATAACTGCCTACTGCAGAGTTTCTTCCTCTGAAGCCTCTGGTATTGGCCACTGTTGATGACTGCTGCTCTGATCCACTGGGGTATTTCCTGTGTGAAGGGAAGAAAGGAGTGTCTGCTATAGACATGGTGAGAGGGAAACTGGGAGATGAGCAAAACAGGAGGATATTGCCTGGAGGAGAGGGAGCAGGCAGTCCCATGTGAGTGGGTTCTTTTGAAAAATTAATCCCCAAGCTCCCAATTTATAGATTGTTGAGTCCCTGAGAGGACTAAATCCAGTGTGATGTATATCTATTATTTTAAAATGTGACTTATGAAACTTTTGGAATTCTATGCAACTGTTTTTCCTTTATTCTTTGAAAACTGAGAGAATGCTTTCAGTCAGGTAGGTGGTACTGTCTGAGGTTTTAGTTCTAAAGATGATTTTTGATGTTGCAAGTCTATTGGGAAACTTGGAGCTTAATAGGTACAGAGTAGGTACCTATCTTTAAGAAAAGGGGGCAGGACAGTCAGGAGAAATTTTTGAGAAAGAAAAGAGAATATACAAACTTAAAAATTGCATCATTAATTTTGAAATGAGACCAAGATTTGAAATATTCTTTTTCCCAGAAAAAGTAAATGAATTTAAAGCAAGAAGGGCTGAAGCAGAAAGGGTGGAGGAGGAACAAGGGCATTGGACATGTTGGATAATATGCAACTTGAATTATTCCTGCATTTAGAACTACATTGACTGCCAGAATCTGGGACTGGATGATGGGCTGTATTACTGGATAACTGCCCTGTTCTGTTCATTCCCTCTGAAACATCTGTTACAGACTACTGTTGGAAAACAGCATACTGGGCTAGATGGACCATAGGTTTGACCCAGTATGGCCATTCTTGTGCTCTTATGTACATTAACTGACGGTCTTATTCATTCCTATCTATAACTCAGCATTGTGATAAATGAGCACTGTATTTTTCTCTATCTTTTTGTGGGAAAGGCAGACCCATTTGTGATACACTGAACATATGGATTGTTTTTTTTTTCTGTTTACAATATTTGGAGGATGTTTTTGGTCTCTTAATTGAATCTCTTACAATATATCTCTGTACTTGAGAGTTTACCTTGTCTATTGTCTTGAATTTTTTAGGCTCTGAAACCCACCCCCAAGGGGAAGGTCTACACTGCTTTTTTTTTTTTTTTTTTGTCTTGCAGCCTGAGATCAATTGATCCTGGCTCTGAGACTCATGCTGTGGGTTTTTCTTTGCAGTGTAGACATACCCTTTGGTTCTAGCCAATTCTGCATTAATATTTCATATTCATGAACACTAAAGTCACTCACATTATATTAAAAAAAGCCTTGAAAGTAAAATAAATGTGATGGAAAATCTAAAACTAAGAACTGTATATTGTCAATGCTAACAACAATATATTTTACTAAGCTTTTGGTTGTTTTACTAATTCTGTCACTGTTTCCCAGACTTTCAACGAACTATTTTATCTGTAATAAGAAACCTTTTTGCTCATTCGTGCTATAAATAAAAAGACCATAATACTATACATTTATTTTAACAGGGCTGATCATATCATATCTGATTTATTGGCCTATTAATTAGGGAACAAAATTCCCATTCTGTATTTTTATGCAGTACTGCTTACTTTAAGTGAGATATTTAAGGTATCTGTATGCTGTATTAATTGCTTTATATTTTTATCTTAACTATTTGTTCTTTTTAAAAAAGCATACTAATCAAATTCTTTCACAATTCTTTACTTTTAAAGTGTAGCAAAAACACTTAATGATTAATTTACAAGTTTGGAAAGTTTGTGTGCTTTTTTCTTAATTCCCTATGTATTCGTCACACATTTTTGGTTGTGATGTGTGTATGCACATACATTTGTTTTGCAGTATAGTTACTCTTCAGAAAATAACAGCTTCACTCTTACTACTAAATAGGTGTCACTGCTAAAGAGTTGGTTAATACTAAACAAAAAAAATAATTATAAGTTACGGAGCTTCTTGTAAACGGGCTTCTTGTTTTGATGGTATAGTAATGTCTGCTAGCACCTCTGTAGTTAAGGATCTGTCGTTATTTCCATTAATTTCTTATTTTTGGATTATTAGATGCCATGTAGTGGAATTCTTTGCAAGGTAGACTATAGTTGTTCTTATCCTTCATATCTTTCCAATAAAAATAAGTTTTAAAATCTACTGCAATAGATTTACCTTTATTTATCACATTGTGCTCTGTGGTATCACAGCACTTGTAGAGTATGCAGTATAGATGATCCTCTACTAGTTAATTCCTGATATACATAGATGGGAACTGCTAAATGAGGTTTGAGCATTAATTCTTAAATTCCTTTAATTATCTTTCCTTTCAGTTAAAGTAGTAGTATGAATGTGTTACTTGTCTAAGGCACTAAACAGAGTTACCTGGACATGCAATATCTTGTTCTTCTCTCACTTATTTTTTGTTCATATATTTAAAGACGGTCCAAATGAAAAGTATGTTTGCAATTTGTTTAAAAAAAATTGCTCTTGGTCTAAAACTTTGCATATCACATTCAAGCCTAGGATAAATCTTTACAAGAGATTTATGAATGCTGGGAGAAAAGGAGATTTACCGACAGCTGAACTTGTGCAGCTGTAATTAAAACTTCTCAAACAAGATTTGAAACTGACTTTGCTTGCTTGACAAAAGATTTAATATCCATACTTTGTCAATGTATGATACCTTATTCAGTTAACTCTGCATTAAGATTATTTTTTCCTTATAAAAACTATGTCGGACTTAAAACTGTATTTAGAACTCCATAAATAACAAAATTGATGTTGACTTCATATTATATGCCTGAAAATCCCTTCACTATATGTAAATGAGAAACTGACTTCTCATTCAGTATTAATTAACTATATAATATCCTAAAATATCTAAATAAAATTCTGTTGCCTGTTAGAGTGTAAAACATAGATTGTATATTGCTTTTTAATACAAATATTTTTTGATAAAAGCAGCTATTTTTGGGTAGTCCTCAAAATCATCATAAGAACAAATTAGCAAATTTTGCTCATTCAAATACAGGAGTTCTTGTTTAAATAGACTTTTGGCCTTTCAGAATTGAGTATGGTTCTCTTTTATACATAACATGCTGTTTTATTATGCATGTACGGTATTAATTTTTTTAAGGTATGCTTTCAGTTCAGGATGACGTTTAGCCTTTGACCTAGCCACTTTCTTACAATAAACAGTTTGTTGATGAGAGCAGCTGCCAAGAAGATTGCTTCCAGACTGTTCTAATGTAGCTGAGGGAGAAAAGTAAGACAAAATACACCTTACAAGGCTGGATGGTGCTGTGTTATCTCTTCTGTGCCTTCATTTTAATGACAGTGGCATATTTTCTGTTTAGAAAATTCATAGTGTTCCAGACATTATAAAACCAGTATTTCTCCAACTTAAAAAATTAGCCCTTCTAGTACTTATATTTCTCTGTCTAAACATTAGCAGCTTAATATGCCATGAATTTGTTAATTTATTTTGCCTCTTAATAAATTTTTCATGTTTGGCCTTTTTTCAAATGTTAGCTATTTCTCATTAGTACACTGGAAAGGAAGAGGTAGGATAAGAACCCCTTTCTTGTATACATTAAGGAGCTGCACTTAAAGGGATTGTGAGAAAGGGGTAAAAGGTACTGACCTGAACAAAGGTGGGAATAAAGGAAAGTGGCAGGACCAGATGCGGGGGTGGGGGTGTCATACTAGCACAACATGTACCAATGGGTGGGGAGTATTTATATCCCATATGCCTCGGTAAGAATTCTCTTTCTACTTTGGGCTGGCAACACCCACCTGCCCACCCATGGGATCAGAGTAGGACTGGGTTTTGATGATCAGCAGTGAGCACTGTCCTAGTTGCCTTGTTCCTGTGGAGCAGGGAAGGAATTTTTCCCACTCTGACAGGTTGGGTGGGTTTTGTTTTTGTTTTTTTTGGCCCTCTCCCCAGCTGGTTGGAGGGACCTGGTGGAGATAGAGAAAGGGGTTAGGTCAGAAATCTTACATCTTAATAGGTAACAGGTGCAGCAGGTGTCTTGTGCAGGAACTCATTACAGAAAGGGTATGGTTCATGGATAAACAGGAGTTGGAAGAGGGTTTGGGGGCAAATATCCCCAAAGGAAATTGGGGAAAGAGGGATTGGGGCTCCTAACATCGGGTACAGTGGGCCACCTTCCTCCACTCCTTAAACCTCATACAATAGGAGGAAGGATGGCAGCATTAAAATCAGTCCAGCAGTTATCTTTTATGCGTGATTATTTGATTAGAGAGAGAGATAGGCCTTTGCCTCACAAACAGGAGCCAGGAGATTTGAGATCTATTCACAGCTTTGGAACAGCCTTAGGGCTGGTCTACACCCAGCCGCTAGTTCGGCGGCTGGGGATCGAAGTTCTGGGTTCAACTTATCGCGTCTGGTCTGGACGCGATAAGTCGAACCAGGAAGTGCTCGCCGTCGACAGCGGTACTCCAGCTCGGCGAGAGGAGTACCGCGGAGTCGACGGGGAGCCTGCCTGCCGCGTGTGGACCGCGTCTGAACCGCGGTAAGTTCGAAGTAAGGTATGTCGACTTCAGCTACGTTATTCACGTAGCTGAAGTTGCGTACCTTACTTCGACTTGGGGGGTTAGTGTAGACCAGGCCTTACTGTCTCTCACTGGGCAAGTAAAAGGTGGCTGCTCTCACTTTACTTGCCAGTACTTCCTTCCACAGAGAAATAGATGGGAAGAGTGACTTTCCTTCCTCCATTCCACAGAAATTTCTATGGAGTGGGGAGGTCACAGGTGGCCTAGCCTGTCCCCTCTTACTGTTCCTTAGAGTTAAGGGTGCTTGATTCAGATCTTTTTACCTCCAGACTAACTGAAGAGGGCCTCTATTTTTTCTCCCTTCCTCTGCTAATCAGCTGTCCTGATGCTTCTTGCTGCTTGCCACCTGCTGTGGTCATGAAGTTGTTATTGTGTCTGACCCTTGTTCTTTTATAAAGTGAGGGTCAGGGATATAGCAATGCTTTTACCTTTTACCTTTTTACCTTTTTATGATGGCTGTGCGGCTAAATTTATATTGTGTATGAAGTATTATACAATACTTCAATGGACGGTATTATAGACTTGGATAGTACTTTACTCCAATAACGTGCAAAAGGGATGAGGATGATAGAATTTTGTATAGCTTCTACATCTCCTGTATATTAATAGCAACATTTTTAGTGACATTTTGGATTTAAAATTAAAAAAAGTATTAAGGCTTGCCTATTCTGGCTAAGTATGAAACATGCTTTTAAAGAACCTGGTTTTAAGGTTGTTTTATGATACACTGTCATCCTGTTTAGGCACAAAAATGTACCACCTTTACAGGAAATTAAAACCTATGTGGCATCAGTGGATCAGGCATCTCCTTGGCCAAAGACAGCTGCCAAAACCTTGCCCTCTTGTGCCAGCAGTGGACTTTTCCTGCTGCTGGCTGTCTGTGGTGCCAGTGTTCTGGGCTAGAATTGCCATCGCTTTTTCTTGGCTGGCACCAATCTCCTTTGCTGCCACATCGGACGCTGGTTTGTTTCTGTTGGATTCAGGGGATGATATGGGAGCCCTCCGGTGGCTAATTTAACACCTTTACATTTGTGTGGCTGTTAAGCAAAAGCACTGTGTAATGTAGTGGATAAAGTATGTGTGTGTTCATGCACGCTTTTTATATTTTAAAGGTATTGAGCTCAAATCCTGTAGCTTTTTATTAATTTTTTCCCCCATCAATGCTATTATAGATGAATTCTTACTCCTTTTCTAAAATAAAAATATAAAAAGGTGATACCTTAACCAAATACTTCACATGTGGAAATAGCCAAGGTGGGGGCGGGGGGGGGGAAGTTTAGCTATATGAAGGTGTGATGTCTATAAAAACAGCTACACTAGAAATGGGTCATTCATACCCTCCTCTAAACTACTTCTACTTTTTTCCTGTGCAGTCTTCACTAGCAGTTAAAAATTGCAATAAATATACAGTCTTACACAATTTATGGTAGGCTCAATCAATACTTCTCAAATATAAAGGCACATACTTTATTCACTAGGCAACACGATTTTTGCTTAATATCCATGCAAACCTAAATGTGTTAAACTAGCCATTGGAGGGCTCCCATGTCATTCCTGCAAGCCAGTGGAAACCTATTGAATTACAAGAGGAAAAAGAAATATATAAAGGGGCTGTAGAGTTTCAACAGGGTTTTCCTAGTTCACTATTTCCCCCTTTCAGGAGAAAGAAACCAGTCACACACCCTTCATTCTCACCATGCCCTGTAAAAGATCTACCCATTTTAATTTACACATCATCCATGATGCCACTCTCCCCCCCTCAGTAGTCCAGGTATGTCCCACTCTTCGGGAATTGCTGGTGAGATCTTGATAATATGCTGTTTCTTTTTTAAAACATACTTTAGTAAGCAGTGAAGTAGTTAAACATTGACATTTACTGTCATCATTGGGAACCTGGAAGTGGTGGGTGAAAGTGCTACAAAAATGCAGCACAGCAAATTACATTTTAAAAGAGGGGTTTAAAAGAAAGTTGATTAATAGTGTTACATTAAATACAGTAACATAGCTGTTTTATTCCTTTGACTTGCAGATGGTGCGGTTTTGGGGCATAGTGACACAGGTGTCCTTTGCCCCAGCCCAGTAGTCTTAACCTCAGGATAATAGATGTTGAGTAGATTTTTTTCAAGACCAGTGTGCGCCAACTTCCCAGCATTTTTTTAAACAAGTGGACACTAAATGGATTGGGGATTTTTATTCGTTCCATTTTGCACTTGTTTGTTTAGATTTACTCCACCTGTTTATTCTTAACTGATTTCCGTTAAATTGTAAGCCACTTTACAAAACATGGGGTATAAAAGTAGCCTTATTGAGTTGTACCCATTACAGTTTAAACTCTTTTTTGAACTGAAAAAACTGATTCGGGTGTAGGAATGCCTTTAAGTAGGGATTAAGGTAGAATTTAGAGGGGTCACATGCAAGGTAGACATCTGTATAAGAGCACTAAAGAGGAGATGTGTATCTGGAGATTATAGTTAGCACTTTTTACATGGTGACTTATAAATGTTTTTTTCATTTTGTAATGTTTTTCCTTCAGGGATGAGACTGTTTCAGTGAGGTTTAGTTTAAAAACTAAAACATTTAAGGAAATGGGTAAGTCAGTTTTTTCTCACTAAGTTCCATAAGAATAGAAATATTTGCTTGGGTTATTTTATATCATCATTTCTCAAATGCGGCCACTGTGGCCGCATGCAGCCACCAGGGGCTTTTCTTGTGGCCACAGCTTCCTGGGCAGTGACTGGGGGTGGGGAAGGGAGAAAGCAATGGCCCCTCCTTCAGGGCCACCAGCAGGTGTTGGGCCCTGCCCCCCTCTGGAGCCACAAACGTCATAGAAGCAGGCAGCTAGTGAGTTCCTCATCTTCCTGGGTGTGGTGAGGCTCTGGCTTCGGGCTTCAGCCCTGGAGTGGCAGGCAGCAGGCTTCAGTCATGGGGCTTCAAGGTCCGGCCCTGGATTCTGGCTGCAGATGCTGGCCTTTGGCTTAAAGTGTATGAAAGAGAAATTGAACAGTGGGCAAAAGGTCTAGAGCAGGGGTTCCCAAACTTGGTTCACTGCTTGTTCAGGGTAAGCTCCTGGCGGGCCGCAAGACGCTTTGTTTACCTGAGTATCTGCAGGTACGGCCACTCGCAGCTCCGAGTGGCTGCGGTTTGCCGTTCCTGGCCACTGGGAGCTGCAGGAAGCTGAGACTTGATGGGTGGAGCAATGTCCACGATGATCCTGTTGTATGTGCTTGTGTGACAACAGAAGAAGGGAATGTCTTCCTTACAGAAACAATTGATACATCAGGAAATGCACACACAGCAGAATACTTACAAGAAGTAGCAGTAAAAGCTATAACTAACTGTGGAAAAAAAAATTCAAATGTCTAGCACATTGATCACAGACAATGCTGCAAATGTATCCAAGATGAGAAGAAATTATTTAGAAGAGAGTGAAGAGAGTCCCAAGCTAATAATATATGGTAGTGGTTCTCAAACTTTTGTACTGGTGACCACTTTCACACAGCAAGCCTCCGAGTGCGACCCTCCCCCCCCCCATAAATTAAAAACACTTGTTTATATATTTAACACCATTATAAATGCTGGAGGCAAAGCGGGGTTTGGAGTGGAGGCTGACAGCTCATGACCGCCCATGTAATAACCTCGCGACCCCCTGCGGGATCCCGACCCCCAGTTTGAGAACCCCTGATATATGGCTACAGTGCTCCATTTGATGCACCTCCTAGCCAAAGATTTCAGTGTTCCAGAAAGAAAGGCTAATGATGTTGAAATTGCAAAATACTTCTGTAACAACCACTTTGCAGCAGCTGCTCTGAAAAAAGTGGGAGGAACCAAGCTAACTCTCCCACAAGATGTGTGATGGAACTCAGCAGTGGACTGTTTTGAGCACTATATCAAGAACTGGCCTAATCTGATGACAGTTTGTGAAGAAAATTGTGAAAAAACTATGCTGTAAGAAGCTTGGGGCCAGGTATGAAAAATCATGGGTATCATACCTAGAAACTACTCATTTGAAATCCCAGATATGTAAGTAGATTAGGAAATGACTAGGAAAGACGCAGTTAGGTTTATCTCTTTTTATTTCTTTATGGCTTGTAGATTCCTGTGTGCTAATCCCAGGTGCTTTTGTTTTGCTGATAACCTATTAACTGGACCTCAAGAAAACTATTCTTTATGCTTAATCCTTATAAGTGGTTTTTTAAATCTAGCAATAGCCTGAGTTTCCAGATGTATTTTCTTTCTTTTTGTTTTTAATAAAATTTACCTTTTTTTAAGAACAGGATTGGATTTTTGTGTCCTAAGAGGTTTGTGCACATGTTGTTTAATTAGCTGGTGGCAACAGCTGATTTCCTTTGTTTTTCTTTCTCAGCTCTTCCCCGGAGGAGAGGTGAAAGGGCTTGAGGGTACCGCACAGGAAGGAATTCCCAAGTGCGCCTTCCTCAGTTCTCAAAGGGGTTTTGCAATTGGGTGGTGGCAGCATCTACCCATCCAATGTCAGACAAAAGCTGTAACCTTGGGAGTTTAATACAAGCCTGGAGTGGGCAGTATTAATTTTTAGAATCCTTGCGTGCCCCCACCATCTGCACTCAAAGTGCCAGAGTGGGGAATCAGCCTTGACAGGTGTGTCTAGAATGCAATATAAAATTACATCTGTTTGTAAGAAATTAAAGCTAAGTATTAGTAACAGATAATAGGTTACTATATGTAACACGTGATAATGGCATATAAAGACTTTATCAGCAGGAGTTTGGGAGTACTACATATTACTTTAAGTGAAGTCATAAGTGCAACAGTCATAAGATCAGCCCAAAGAAGCATTGCTAAAATCTTTTATGCCACTTCATCATTAGTTGTGCAAAAGCTAAGCATTTGAGAGAGTTTGAAAAACATTATTGGAACTGTTTTCCATCTGTAAAGTCAGGTGCCTTAGTTGTCTTGAAGCTCAGTGGGCAGAGTTTAGAGGAGCTACAAAAATCGAAAAATGACAAAGTAGCATTTCTGGACCTAAACATGTCACTATTTAAAGCCTGTTGTCTCAGGCCCTTTTGTGGCTAGAAGCTAGTGCTGGGTCCCATTGGGGAAACACATTTTCCTTACTGCATAGAATAAACTCAAATTTTTTTTGCACTACAGGATTTCAAGGTAATGGACTTCAAAATTGTGACTTTAATGTATAGAAAAAGCTGTAGCTTGCACAGGAAAGAATGGTCCATCCTGAGATTTGAGCAGATGTAAATTTTGGGGAGGAAATTCCATAGCTGGAGGGTGGAAACAGGTCCACTATTTTTTTATTTTTTTTAAATAGACAATGGTGTTTGGAATGTTAGATTAATTCCTTGGGAGAAGAATTAGTGGGAAGTAAGCATGTGTCATAGCCAGACATATATTAATTGTGCTGCAGTTAAGACTCTGGACTGTGTGATTTTTCTCAGTGTTAATTCTTCTGTCTCAGGATGGATAGCATGACAGGAGAGTTTGCTGGGACTGAACAAGTAAGGCTGAATTTAGAATTTGCTCATTTGTATAAATTGGGTGGTTATGCTCATTATTTAATTTCTTGGAGAGTCATTTGTCCACAAATATCAGATCTGTAGCTCCTTCTTTCCCTGGTGCACCAGAAATGTTTAATGTATAGAGGATTTTAACACTTTGAAAATAGCTTATAAGTTACCATTTTCTTTAATCAGTTCATCAATAGCTTTAACTTCCTTTCCTGCCTTAGCTTCAGTATGTTGCCTACTGGTGTACCTGTGATATAGCTACTTCCAATTTTATCTTCTGTTCCTAGCTGAAATACCTAGTCCAGTTTAGATTCATAGGTCATAAAATGAGTGGAGAAAAATACAGCAAAAAGACAGTTTTTGTGTGTGTAGGTGACTGACTTTTTGCTCCTTGTACTTGGCCTAGATTTGGAAAAGTCCCAGCATCTTCTTTTCTTTGGCTGTTTAGAAATAGGTGTTTTAAAGAGATGGCAAAACATTTCATATAAACCCCTCTACAATAGCATTAGATAAATCCAAAACGTTTTACTAATGTGGAGCTGCTGTTTCAGGATATCTCAAGGACCTGTGTGGTCCCAATCACCCATCCCCTTAACTTTGTCTTCAGTATAATTTATTTCACACTTCTAAGGCTCTGTAATAAAAGGAAGAGAGCTGAGCATCTAGGAGGCTCTGGGATAAGTGTGTGCTTATACTTTATACTTCTTGTGTCCTGTTTAAAAAAACTTTAATTCACAAATCTATACAAACAGCGTCATTAGCTGTGACAACAGAGCAGAATAGTCAGTGCCTTCTGTACACTGAGAATACTGAGTTCTCTTAATTAGGCAAATGCTTTTATAAGGTCTTTGCTGGCTTCTTTGTTAATCTGTTTTAGTTAGTTCCTCAGTTACCCTGGCCAGTTCAAATAAGGCCCTACCCAGATTGGATTTAGCAAGATTTAGGTCCAAACTTATCAGTAGTCACAGCCTCTTCTGCCAGCATTCTACCGAGGAATCATTGTTCACCATTATGGAAATGCTTTTTACTAAGTTGTTGCAACATTCCCAGTAAAGTTTGTCATAACTCTGGGTTGTATAACCTGTAGCATAGAAGCCTAAGTGGTTAGCATGCTAAATCACCCACTCAGTGTGGGAGTATCCATGTGTTTTAGATTGGCTCCATACTTGAGTGCATGAGGCAAAGAATGTCTGCACAGAGTCACCAACAGACTTGTTGTAGGAAAGGGGTTGGACTCAGAGGCCAGGAAGCTGCAAAGGGAGTTGGGTTGCAGTTCAAGGAAGTGATAAGCAACCAGCCAGACCAGGGCAGATCCTAGTGAGGGGAAGCCTTGAAAATGTAGGCTAGTTTTTCCATACTCGTCCAGGAGTGACCCTTTTGATATAAAAAGAACAACGACAAGGAGTCCTTGTGGCACCTTAGAGACTGACAAATTTATTTGGGCATAAGCTTTTGTGGGCTAAAACCCACTTCATCAGATGCATGGAGTGGAAAATACAGGAGCAGGTATAAATACATGAAAAGATTTGAGTTGCCTTACCAAGTGTGAGGTCAGTCTAACGAGACAATTCAGTTAACAGCAGGATACCAAGAGAGGAAAAATAACTTTTGAAGTGGTAATGAGAGTGGCCCATTTCAGACAGTTGACAAGCAGGTGTGAGTAACAGTAGGGGGAAATTAGTATTGGGGAAATTTAGGTTTAAGTTTTGTAATGACCCAACCACTCCCAGTCTTTATTCAGGCGTAATCTAATGGTGTCCAGTTTGCAAATTGTGAGTATCAACAGAGGGAAAATGATTTTTTGTAGAGATCAGGCCTTGTTAGCACTGACTCCTCTCCCCTCCCCCCCCCAAACTCGGTAAGGCAACTCCCATCTTTTCATGTGCTGTGTATTTATACCTACCTACTGTATTTTCCACTCCATGCATCTGATGAAGTGGGTTCTAGCCCACAAAAGCTTATGCCCAAATAAATTTGTTAGTCTTTAAGGTGCCACAAGGACTCCTCGTTGTTTTTGCTGATACAGACTAACACGGCTACCCCTCTGAAACCTTTTGATATAGACATTCTCAGAAGAAAGTTTGTGTGCATTAATGTGCAGTTGTGCATATTTCTCTCATTTTCCTCTCCACAGGAAAATCATATTTCTTTTCTGAAATGGCTTGAAACAAAAGTAGATGTTGAAGGATTAATAAAATCCAGCAAGATGACCCTTAAATTTGTCTCATCTTACAAGCCGGAGATGGAAATAACACAATCTCTCATACCAGTCGTCACTGTGGGAGGCTTCTCATCTGAACACTTCAGCCTGCAGACATATCAACACAATCTGCAAACAAAGAAGCTTGGGAAGATTGTTCTGTTTGCTGAAGTCACATCAACAACAATGAATCTTCTTGATGGGTAAGGTGCTGGTGTAGACCATCTCAGATAAACATTTTGAATTGTGATTCACATATAATGAAATACACTAACCATACAATGTTCAGCATGAAATTGAAAACTTTTCTCTTTGACTTAGCTTTTGCTCAATAACCTCTATATACACACAAGCTATTTCTCCTATTGAGTGAGAAGTAAGAAGGAAAGAGACTGATTGTTTATTTGTAAATACTTAGCAAATGCTCGATTCTATGGTAATGGAGGCCTTACAAGTATTTAGATGTCTTTGAGAAGGAAAACTTAGTGCACCAATTACTTTCTTGATAATAGGACTTAACCATTGTTTCTCCTGTTGCAAAATGTTAATATTTGTAATGTTTTGTGAAGGCATTACATAAGCAGATATAGAAGACTCAGGATTTTTCTAAACCTCGTTGATAAAATAAAAAACAAGTTTTCTTATTTAAAAAGTCATTTATTTCTTTGTAATATTATATAATTTTTTACATTCTGTTTAATACTCTTTTAGGTGATACGAATATTTCACTATCAAATTTTTTTTTTGTTTCCAAACATTCATTCGAGTTTAAAAATACTTTTGAGCAACACATAAATGACTTTGGTAACACCTATGCAGGATGTCTGTTGAGGAAAATAGTTCATTGAGATTTAAAACAAGATTAGAAAAGTAAATGAATAACAATAAATCCTAGAGTTACTCTAGCTACGCTACCATTTACAAGGTCTATAATTGTAATATTTCAGAGCACAAACTAATCAGATGGTTGAAGAACCCCCCCCCCCCTTTTTCTCTCCCCCCCCATTGTGATGTTGTGGAACAGTTGGCCACATATGCAATCAGTTAAGTCATCTTAAGGGGGAGGGATAGCTCAGTGGTTTGAGCATTGGCCTGCTAAACCCAGGGTTGTGAGTTCAATCCCTGAGGGGGCCATTTAGGGAACTGGGGTAAAAATCTGTCTGGGGAGTGGTCTTGCTTTGAGCAGGGGGTTGGACTAGATGACCTCCTGAGGTACCTTCCAACCCTGATATTCTATGATCTTATCTGTGTTCACAGTTCATTAGTTAATCAGCAAGAAGAGGTGTTGCTCTTTAGCTATAGAGCCCAAACTATAGGTCTTTATATAAACTGAATTTAGAGTATATTTTCTTGGTAAGGGAATAGGTGGATTTGGTTTAAAAACAAAACAAAACAAAAAACCCACCGTATTTTAACAAGAATTAGAATCATATTATAGTAGTTTAAATTTTATGCTTAAATAGCTGGTTAACAGTGCTCATTAAATATTAGCAGTCTTTTCTGTGGAATTTAATAGTAATAGATCAAGGGATTTTTTTAACGCATGAATTTAATACATTTTTCCTGAAATATACTTTAATCTGATTCATAAATAGGATTTACAAAGTATTCTGGATTTCTGGATAAATTAAGAAAAACTAGAAAAACTCAAAAGCAAGTTTTGAAAATTTGAAGGCTTTAACACTGTTCAGCTAAATTATTTTAATTAAACTATTAATTATATTAACTAATTTAATTTAATAATTTAATTAAACAATTCCTTATTAAGATGGAGACAAAACCCGTTAATTTTTCTCACTAAGTGTGAAAGATATTGCTATTGAATATTTTTTTCCTTTTTTGTTTTTGGCACGCTAATTAAAAGTTAGCTTAAGTCTGAGGAGGAAGAATAACTTTTTATTTTGGCCCCAGTCTTGCAACTGGATCTGTTTGCGGGAGCCCATGCACCTGGGTGTATCCCCATGGATTTCATTGGCAATCCACAGAGACACAGGGGTCCATTCTTCTGGATCTTATGCAGGATTTGGTCTTCATTTTTTATTGTGGGATAGTACCTTTTGTTGTATAAATTTAAAAAACTCACTGCAGGTGAAATAGCTACTCAGACCTGTTGAGATGAAATCAGAATCATCATTGTGTCTGAATAAACTAAAGACGTGATACGTCAGTTAATAATTAGGGATCACATCATGGTAGGGGTCTACGGTAGACCACCAAATCAGGAAGAGAATGGTAGGGGTCTACGGTAGACCACCAAATCAGGAAGAGAAGGTGGATGAGTCATTTATAGAACAAATAACAGAAATATCCAAAACACAAGACATGGTACTAATACAGGACTTGAACTACCCAGACACCTGTAAGATGGGAAAACACAGAATTTCCAGTAAGTTCTTGGACTGTGTTGGGCAAAACTTATTTGTTTCAGAAAGTGGAAGAAATAACCTGGGGGACAGCCACTGTAAACTTGATTCTGACCAACAGGGAGGAATTGGTTGTGAATCTGAAGGTGGAAGGCAAGTTGAGTGAAAGTGATCATGAAGTGATAGATTTAATCATTCTAAAGAAAGGAAAGAGTGAAAGCAGCAGAATAAGGACAATGGATTTGAAAAAGCAGGCTTTAACAAATTCAGAGAACTGGTGGGTAAGGTCTAATGGGTCTAAAGGTATACAGGAGAGCTGGCAATTTCTCATGGAGAAAGTATTGAAGATGCAACTGCAAGCTATGCTGATGTCAAGGAAATATAGGAAGAATAGAAAGAGGCCCTTGTGGCTTCATCAGGAGCTCTTTAATGACCTGAAAATGAAAAAGGAATCCCACAAAAGGTGAAAACATGGAAGAATAGCTGAGGAAGTACAAAAGAATTTCACAAGCCTGTAGGGATAAGGCTAAGGTACAAAATAAGTTACACCTAGCAAGATGCATAAAAGACAGTAAGAAAGAGGTTCTTTAAATACGTTAGGAGCAAGAGAAAGACAAAAGAAAGTGTAGGTACTCTACTTAACAGGGAAGGAGAGCTAATAACTGGTGACCTCAAGAAGGCTGAGGTGTTTAATGCCTATTTTGCTTCAGAGGGTCCTGTGGCACCTTTAAGACTAACAGAAAGGTGCCACAGGACCCTCTGTTGCTTTTTACAGATTCAGACTAACACGGCTACCCCTCTGATATTTTGCTTCAGTCTTCACTAAAAAGGTTAGTGGTGACCACATACTCAACACAATTAATATTAACAACATGGGGGGAGGAATGCAAGCCAAAATAGTGAAAGAAGAGGTTAAAAAATATTTAAATAAGTTAGATGTATTCAAGTTGACAGGGCCTGAGGAAATTCATCCTAAGGTACTGAAGGAACTAGCTGAAGTAATCTCTGAACTGTTCTCAGTTATCTTTGAGAACTCATGGAGGACAGGTGAGGCCCTTCTCATGGGGAAGGGCAAATATAGTACCTGTCTTTAAACATTGGAACAAAGAGGACCCAGGGAATTATAGCCTAACTTTGATACATAGAAAGATACTGGAGCAAATTATTAAACAATCAGTTTGTAAGGGGATAATAGGGTTATAAGAATAGCCAAAATGAATTTGTAAATAACAAATCTTGCCAAACCAATCGAATTTCCTTCTTTAACAAGATTACTGGCCTACTGGATAGGGGAGAAGTAATAGACCAGATATGTCTTGATAGTAGTAAGGCTTTTGATATAGTCTCACATAACATTTTCATAAGTAAACTAGGGAAATGCAGTCTAGATGAATTTACTGTAATTTGGGTGCATAACTTGTTGAAAGATTATACTGAAAGAGTTGTAGTCAGTGGTTTGATTTCAAACTGGGAGGGCATGTCTAGTGAGGTCCCACCTCAGTCAGTCCTGGGTCTAGTACTTTTCAGTATTTTCATTAATGACTTAATTAATGAAGTGGAGAATATGCTTATATAATTTGCAGATGACAGCAAGCTGGGAGGGGTTGCAAGTACTTTGAAAGACAGGATTAGAATTCAAAATGACTGTGACAAATTGGAAAATTAGTCTGAATTCAGAAAGATGAAATTCAATAAAGACGAATGCAAAGTACCTTGCTTAGGAAGGAAAAATCAAATGCACAACTACAAAATAGGGAATAACTGGTGATAGTACTGCTGCTGAAAAGGATCTGAGGGATTATAATGGATCACAAATTGAATGAGAGTCACATTGTTATGTGATGCAGTGATAGAAGAAGGCTAATATAATTCTGGGGTGTATCAAAAAAAGTGTCGTGTGTAAGACACAGGAAGTAATTGTCCTGCTTTACTTGGCACTAGTGAGGCATCAGCTGGAGTGCTGTATCCAATTCTGGGCGCCACACTTTAGGAAAGATATGAACAAATTGGAAAGAGTCCAGAGGAAAGCAGCAAAAGTGATAAAAGGTTTAGCAAATCTGCCCTATGAAGAGAGGTTAAAAAAAAACTAGGTGTGTTTAGTCTTGGGAAAAGAAGACTGAGGGGGGACCTGATAAGTCATCAAATACGGTAAATGCTATTATAATGAGGACAGAGCTGGGCTTAATCTTCATCAAGGGACATTTAGGTTAGATATTAGGAAACACTTTCTAATTGTAAGGATAGGTAAGCTCTGGAATAGGCTTCCAAGGGAAGTTTTTAAGAACACCTGTCAGGTACAGTGTAGGTAGAGTCCTGCCTCAGTGTAGGGGTCTGGACATGATGACTTTTCGAGGTCCCTTCCAGTCCTATATTTCTGTGATTCTATACATTTGCACTGACATTTGTTTCAGATGATGCAATGACGATAAGAATATCTTCACTTTGGAATGTTAGGTGTTGTATTGCTCAAACTACAGTTGGGATTTCATTAGATATCACATTAAGTAGGATCAGACCTGGTCAGTATTTAAGATCTTCAAGAAAAAGATCAAGGTGCTGCAGGAAGTGGTGTTGGCATTCCATAAATCAGGGGTTTTCTAACTGAGGGTCGGGACCCCTCAGGGGGTCGTGAGGTTATTACATGGGAGGTTGCGAGCTGTCAGACTCCACCCTAAACCCCGCTTTGCATCCAGCATTGTTTACCTGCCGTGTCTGTAGGTTTGGTCGATCGCGGCTCCCAGTGGCCACGGTTTGCCGCTCCAGGCCAATGAGGGTGGCGGGAAGCGGCAGCCAGCACATCCCTCGGCCTGCACCGCTTCCCACAGCCCCCTATGGCCTGGGAAGGCAAACGGCGGTCAGTGGGAGCCGGTTTCGGCCGAACCTGCGGACGTGGCAGGTAAACAAATCGGCCTGGCCTGCCAGGGGGCTTACCCTGGCGGGCCGTGTGCCGAAGGTTGCCGATCCTGCCTTAGATTCTCAATCTAACTTGGCACCCAGGCAAGCTGGACTTAATTTTAAATGATCATTTACACTGAAAATCACTAAATATTCAGGTTGCTTCCAGTCCCAAGAGACCAGTCACTTACCCCAGATCAATTGGCACCCTAAATCTTGCATTAAAGACAATGCCTGTAGCCAATCCTGTAATGAACTATTTAAAGGTATATTAACTAAGAAAAAGAAAAATGTGTTTATATACAGGTTAAAGCAAGCAAATGAGTTTCAGTCTAAATCCTAAAAGTGACAGAGTTGTAGTGATCTGTCAATTTAAAATGTCTTTCAGGGCAGACCCAGGAGTTAACCCCCAGGGATCTCTGCCTCAGCTGCTCTGCTGTAGCGCTTTAATGAAGACGCTCTAAATCAATGGTAGAGAGCGCTCCCGTTGGCATAATTACTCCATTTCCATGAGAGGCCGTAGCTATCTCAGTGGGAGAAGCTCTCCTGCTGATATAGCGTTACCTACACCAGAGGTGGGGGTGCTATATAACTACATCGTTCGGGGTGTGGGTTTTTCACACCTATGAGTGACGTGGTTATACTGAAGTAAGTGTCCAGTCTAGATCTGTCCTTAGTTTAATGTCTTTTGCCCTGAGAGAGTTCAGACAGGAAAGAGATGACAGATTTTTCTTGTGATCCTGTTTTATCTTTTACATTTGGCCTTCCAGTCCATGAGATGAGCTCTCTTGCATGTAGCATTTCCAAGGTGTGATAGGGCCGTCACCAATTCTTTGTACTTTGATGTTTCTTAATGGCCCATTTAATCTTGATTGGCCTCCTTAATAGGTGCAGGGGACAATTCCCATGCCTGGATTCACATGTTCAGAGCAAACATTTTCCAAGTTATAAAGTAAAACTTGCATTTTTCCTTATAGCATGGCATACAGGCATTATAAGTGAGATTAATGCATGCAGCTACTTACAAGCATTTCATAGTCTAAACAATAAATATATATTATTGTAAGACTAATGCCAATTCTGAACAAAACGAACATACAGGTGAGCTGGTTTGATTTCCAGCTATGAGTTTGTCAGTTCTTAGCTAACACCTGCAGCCTTGGCCAGAGCTGGCACTTGGTTTACCAGCATCACAACGAGCTTCATGGATTTATTCATCTTTAAACCTTTTTGTTCTGTGCCACCGTGTCTATCCTTTGTCTTCCCCTGTTTCTAGTTTCTTTCACTGTGGTATGTATCATCATGTAAGGTATCCTTCCCATGTCCATTCTTGACACGTCCATGCAGTTGTCTTTCTTGACTCTTCTGAAACAATGTTATTTCTTACCCTAGTCATTTTCCTATTAATTCATTTTTTATTTTCTGCAGTCTTGAAATTCTCAGTGTTCCCCTCAGTCAGTTCATTTCTGCAGACAGTATCTTACATTTGTTGGCTTTACTCATATTCCCAACATTCTGACCCATACAGTAGTATTGGTGGGACATCTTTCTCTCATACATTGGTTGTTGCTTCCAGATCTAACAGTTTTCTGAATGCAGGAATGTCTAGTCCAAGTCTTATTTTTATGTCATTTTCACAATTCCCATTCTTCTATGCTAGTCCTCCATTTTTTTCCACTTGTTCTAGTTCTTTATCTCTGAATTTGAACTTTACTTCTTCCTCTTGTTTTCCAGTTGCCATTGTTTTGTCTTCTCGTTGCCGATGTTCAGTCTATTCAGAGAATATATGGCATCCCCATGAAATTGATGAAGCGAATAGTAAATATGAAGAGCAAATTGATGAGTGCAGTGAGAGTAGACAAGAAGCTGGTGGAATGGTTCAGAAGGACTGTAGGATGTACACTATCATAAGATTTGTTTAACATGGTGTGTCTTGCTTTCTGTTCTCGTATGCAGATGTTAGCACTTGATGTCTAGGTTCTGTAACCAGAAGATGGCCTCTCTATCAAGGGAGGCTAGGTGTTGTAGATTGCCCTCCAGATATCAGGTTGGGGACAGTCTTCCACCTTACGAGTTGTTGTCTGCAGTGCTGGGAGGAAACCAGCACAGCCTGGTGCAGGGTTGTGGCAACTCTGGTCGAGCCAGAGAATAGCCTGTTGAGCCTGTGATCAAGTGGCCAAGGCAGCAGGTGTACGATGGACTCCTGACTTTACTTAATGAGTTAGACTCTTTCCCACCGATGCTTCCAGTCTGTAAGGATATATCTTTCAGCTCTCTAGCAATGCTAATCATTTGTGCATGGAAATGGGCCAGTAGCCCTCTTGTCCAAGAGTGCGTGAGCTGCTGTAATGAAGGGGTCTTGAGCCATCAGGTGGGGCGTGGCACCCTGGACCAAAGGAGTAGAATTCTTCCCTTAAATACAAGCAGACCTTTGAGTTGGTACTGGAAACAGTAATGGAATGGTTGTAGCACTGAGATATGAAACAAGACAAGTCATGTTATTTGTGAGGGCAGTGAATAACCTTAGATTTGCAGGCAATCCTGAACTCATAGCATTGACCAAGGAGGATTTAAGAGAATAACTGATGAGGGAGATTGGGAAAACAGAAAGTTTGACCCACATGAGTAGAGCCAATTTAATCAACTACTCATATGCTTAAGTGTTTACAGGACTGGATCTAAGACTTTTCTTAGCAATGATGCTACTTGAGGTGTTGGCTTTCAGATGAGATGTAAAACAGAAGTCCTCATCATTAAATAGCCTTTTGTTGGAGAAGGGTATCCTGGCCAATTCTAGTATGGGCAATTAAATTCTGCCTACTGGAAGCCTCCTCTTTAATTAGCTAAAGTATAAGTTTTGAAGAGTGTGGCTGGTATTATTGTAGCTGCATTGTTGTGGTGGCGATATATTCCTTATACAATTGCAGTTTGCAATTCAGTAAAGCGCTTTGAGGCTTTAAAAGCCAGCCATTCATAAATGAAATATCTATTCAAGAACTAATCTGGTGTCTTTCATTGAAAACATAATCGAAATAAATCAAGTGTATATTGTATTTAGCACAGATTCCCAGTGAGTCATTATGAAGTCAGTAGAACATGTAGTGTATTACTTTCTTTTAGCCATCAGTCCTAAGTTTAAAAAAAACAAAAAAAACAAAAAAAAAACAAACCACCTTCCTGGAAGCAGGTTTTATTGGAGGTCCAGGCCAAAGGGAAATCTCAGAAAAA
Source organism: Terrapene triunguis (assembly GCF_002925995.2). Classification (NCBI taxonomy): domain Eukaryota; kingdom Metazoa; phylum Chordata; order Testudines; family Emydidae; genus Terrapene; species Terrapene triunguis. The sequence continues at coordinate 5,225,044 of NW_020664382.1, forward strand.
AGGATGTCCTTGCTTGCACTAAAAAAAAAAAAAAAAAAGTAGCTATTGAAGACCCTGATAATGCTAAGAGTTCCATTAAAAATAGTGTGTGTTTCAGATCGGGCTTGCTAAACAGACAAGTTTTATAACTGCAGATATTGGTTTTTGGCACTTTCAAGAAACTTTATTTAATGAAAGCTCTTGATTTTTTTTGTCTTTACCTAACGAATGCTTTGCACAAGTACTGCAACTTTCATTCATTTCAATAATTATACTTCTACGTAATACTGTTTGTGGCCTGAGTTCTTTAGCGGTGCAAAAAATGCAGAAAAGTGTCTACCCTTAGAATAAATGTTTCAAACTCTAGAAATGATAGCTCTTAAAATTTGCTAAATCTAAGTCAACTGAAAAGGTGATATAGAAGTCACTCAAAAGGCATTAAACTATGGTGAATTAGTAAATATGGCAAATTGTTAATATAATGTTAATCACAAGTATGCCATTTAAGTTTCAGAATGTAAGATGATTTGAGGTTTTCCTTTACCTTTTCCACAAGTTGAACCTTAGTCTAGTCTTCACTCCCCCGAACCTACATATCCACCAAAAATTAAGACATAGAAGGAGAAAGTAGGCTGGAACTAATTTAATGGCTGAGTGACCTCACAGTAGAGAAACAGCCGGAGCCTAATAGAGGTCTTTGTCTACATTTCCACCCTGACTGGTAACGTGCCAGTCAAAAGTCAAGCAAAAGAAACAGGTGGAAACTATTAGACCTGTCATAAAGTTTGAAAAATTGATTCTGGAGTTTAAGTGAATAGATTGAACTTGACAGTGTTGTCCTAAAGATTCTAAGGGAAAATTCTGTAGTTTAATTTGAAATCCCTTGATTATTCATTAGCTCTCCAGATGGCTTGTATTGATGTTTTACATATATTAATATACACACTGTATTATCGTTGGCATAAAATTAAAAACCCACAAAGTGTGCATACACCTTTAAGTACCTTAAATTGAAGGGTATTAGACTAATTGTAAAATAAAGATTTGTTTAGATATTTAGACTGATCAGTAATGCTTTTATGATTTTACATTAGATGTCACTGTTACTGAATCCTTTGAAAATATTATTTAAATTCTTACTAATTTTTTCATTATTTGTTAAATTAAAATTTATAATGATCATCAGTACGGCAATTTAAGTCCCATTCCAGAGTTTTTGTCTGTCAGTCAAGAAGATCTTTCACCAAGTCACCTGAATAGGTTACCCTTTCCAGTACCAGGCCCCCCTAGCATGTGTGGGATTGTATGATTTAGCATAGGCTCATTATTTTTAAGGATGCAGCTGGAATAGTGATACAAGTAATTCACTGTAGGGACATATTTGTTAGGCCCGGAGCACTCACAAAGTTGATAAAGAAATATTTCTAGCACACTTTTGTTGACTGGAGTAGTTTGTTCAAAAAAATGTTAGAATATTAATTAGGCATACGTGATGAACTTCTGGTTTTATTCTTTAAAATTTTATAATTGATATCAGTAATGTTTTATATTGTAGAAGGGTTAGTTTTCATGTGTATAAGTGCAACATCATACTATCTATATTAAATGCCTAAATATCTGTGTATGTGTGTATCTATAGCACTAATAAAATGCTATTGTAGGACATACTCCACCCTATATAATGGGAAGAATGAGCTTAAAACACTCAGTATGATGCAGTAGCTGTGGACAGGACACATGACTTTATTCACACAGCTGGATAGTGAATTTTAGTGTAAGAGCAGAGAGGACTAAATTGTTCTCATATACCTGATAAATAGGGATATTTAATTAAAATGACAAGTCAAAATAAACAGTGCTCAATGGTTTAAAAAGGCCGGGGGGGAGAGGGGGGAATCCTCTGCATTGCTGGGATCTCATTTGAGGTTTTCTTCTAATGCCCTTTTAGGTTCATATAGCATGAAGTTCACCAAATTGTGACTTCTCTTGTGCTTCTGATTTTGAGAGGTGATGATTAGGACTTGAAATTAGTTTTAAAACTCTGTTGCAGTTATTTTATTTAAAGAGAATCAACAACGAAAGGTGTATACAATGATGTGTTGCTGACACTTCTGGGAAACTGATAGTGAAGGGAAACTGAAACAGCAGTTCAAAAGAACAGATAATTTTTAGGTTGGGAGAGTAATAGTGATCTACGAATACATGGAGACCTCTTTCTGTCTGCCCTCTATCATGCCTTAAGCCTCACCTCCTTTAAGTCCTGGCCTAAAATATACTTATTCCCAAAAGCCTGTACTATTGCCTTCCCCGCATAGATAACTCAAAACTTGAAAAGAAGGTAAAACAAAATTGTGGAACTAAGGTGACCTATGCAAGACTATGCCATACAAGTGCACTGTTTTTGTCACATCCTGTCCCTTGTGTTCTCACTGTGGTTCTATCTACATAGGCAAAAAAGTGTCTCTTTCAATAGTTATCTTAACTTGACTAAAAACCTCCTTTAACACTCATGTAGACATAGTTTGCTATGTTTTAGATCATTAGAGCTGTCATGTTGTAGCCTAAACTCAGCTGGGATTTAAAAAGCACCTTTGTCTATGTAGACAAGGCATTCCATAAATAGTTCCACTGATCTACCTTCCCCTCCCTTTCCCCCCATTGATATCTTGCAGGGCCCAGGCCCGTAGACTGTAAACTCCACAAACCCAACTTTGTCTTCTACCCTGTCTGTAGGGGGCCTAGCTCTTTGATAGTGATAACCGTCATGAAGGTGACAGTTAAAGTGTGGGGGGGTTCTTGTTTAGGGGACAGACAAGGCTAGCTAATTCTGACTGTTTTTTAAATTACATGGGACAGATTCCTTTAGTCAAATTTAAATCTCTTGGATTAGCAGTACATAGACTGAATTGAATCTACATCATCTGTTTTAGAATTCTAGTTAGTACTAAAATATACCCAAATTCTCTGTCTCACTCCTGCTTGTAACTGTGGTCTTCCACAGTTACATGCTTCTGCATGATAAAGGACTCATTCACTTTGCAGTTCCAAGCTCTGCATTTTTTATGCATTGCACAGAGTTATTCATCATTTTCACAGACTTGTCTTTTCTCCCCCTTCATAAATGTTCAAGTTAGTGAGCAGGAAAATAATGTCATGGCTGGCAAAAGGGATAACTTTTACTTTATCTGTGCCGAAAATGTGCATTTTTACTGGACATTGCCCCTAAACCTCCAATTTATTCTTAGTATTCTCTGTAGAGTTCTTAATAAAATGTTCATTGAAGTGCAACTAGAGGAAAATCTGATATATGCAAAATAGTAATGGAAAGAGGGAGAAAGGTCCCTGGATAATTGCTGGCCCATGATTATATTTTAGAGTTACACGGCAAGGTCACCACATAAGAAAGAAATGTGTGTAAACAGAATGGACATTGCAGTTGGAACAACATATGCACAAACAGAAACCTTTTCTAGAGGTACATCGTTTTAAAAACTACTGATTACTAAAACCCTAGCAAGTTTTAATATTCTTGAATATATTCTACAAATAATTTAACTGACATGTAGGGTATGAATGTATAACTTGATTATTGAGACAAGAATCCAAAGGAGGTTGGTCCAATAAAAGACACTACTTCACCCATCTTGTCTCTCCTAGTATCCTGGGACCAACAAGGCTACAGCTTTACTGCAAATAACCTGATTATTGTAAAACACTAGCATTACATATTTATTGGAAGGGGTGGGCAGCACCTTTTGAAGATTTTTAAACCACCAATTCACATCCAGCCATCTTCCTCATTGTTCGGGTCATTATCATTTTACTTCAGTTTTATAATTTTACATGCAAGGTTTGTATTTTTATTATTTGCAGGTCTTTCTCTCAGAAAAATGTGTTTTCTCTTCTGTTGAATACTTCCCTTTCCTGGATTCAGGACAGCTGCTTCCATGTTCTCGCTCCTGAAGGATTTTCTAATTTTGCACCCACTTTGGGTAATATGGATTAGATCAGGGAACAGAAGAAGTCTGTTTCCATTTGACAGGTCCTCCTGCTGTTATCAGACAAGCCTCAACAGTAGCCTATTTGTCCCTTATTGGTTAAGACAGATCTAAAGGTACAGTATCTCCTGATTTTTTTACTCATTGGTACCCCAGGGCATCATTTGACATTAGAAAGGGCTTTCCTCCATATTGATAATTAAGAATTGTGCAAAAGTTTTTGTAACAGAGCCAAGAGTCATTTCTTTCCCTGCTGGTAGGAAAGCCAAGAATTCGGATGTTCTTGGCTCCGATTTGGTTCTGTGCCATTCCTAGTCATCTTTCCATGACACCAATGTTTCTAATTACATGCTTGCTGAAAGATTTTGTATTTAGATTTGTCATCTCCACAAGCATTTATCCTTGGGTTAATTTTCCCTGCCTCTTTCCACCTGTTAGGAACAAACCCTGAGTGTTTCAAACAATTACGTCCCTATTTAGCTGTCATGTACCTTGTGTGTCTGATTTTTCATGGAATTGGAATCAAACTATGTGCCTCTTCCTTTTTACATTATGTAAAGTTAATAGGTTTTCTTCCAGTTAATAAAAGGGGCCCCAGTTTTATGGGTTGCTGAATATTTCGGAGGCAGGTTTGAGGTTTCCAAAGGGGACTGGATCATGAAAAATAGATACCTATTTTCTTGCACAGAGCAATTAACCTACGTTGACTCCTGCCCTACATTACATTACCCTGCTGCTAGAAGTTCTTATGTAATTTCTTGTTTTAGTATGAATAAGTAGGGATGTTTTGAGAACTCATCATTCATGAAATGCAACTAGTATGCAGTTAAGGCTGCACAGTTAAAACAAAGTGAGAGAATGCAAAAAGTGTGGTCCCAACAGGAAGGCTAGCTTGGCTGCATTGCACAATCTTATGTTTTATTCCATACGTCATACAACACAAACAGTGCATATTAAGCTTTGTAGCTAGCCTTATAAACCAGAGCAGCCTTGCAAAATGAAGGACCCTCAACTTAGTTGTACTTGCTGACTTTTTGCGATTTATCTATGCAGCACAATGCATAAACATTTCCCTGCCTTTGGCTTTAATTTCCTTCCTTTAACAAAATCAGAGGAAAAGAGAAATTGCCTGTGTTAACCTAATTGGGACCATTTACATAATATTAAGTTTACACCTCACTGAGATGAATATGGTGGATAAGGAGGACAGAAAGATGGTGTGAATGGCAAGAAGGAAAGTCCCATTTCAGAGCTGTTGTGTTTTCTCTTGTGGACACCTGTCCATTATGAATTTGAGTGAGATCACCAACTCATATGAGATTGGTAAAGAGATACGCCTTTACACCCCGGTCCAGGTTGGTAGTGAACTGAAGTCGTCATAATCTAGAGGGTATTAAACTCGCTTTGAAATGATTTGATTGTCTAAGTCTAATTCTCGGTGGAGAAGTGTTCACGTAGCAAACACTATCGTAACTGGCATTGCACGTTACCCGTTGTTTATAACCTCAGCAGAGGTACAGAGGTTTAACTGAACAGATGTTTCCAGTGCATGCTGCAGCTTCTAATGCAGTTTCATATTCCATTATATATAGTGAAATTACATAGGATGAAAGTCAGTGTAGAAATTAGTCCAGAGATTTTTTTAAAGGCTCTGCCCTAGACAACAATTATTTGAACAGTGTGATCCCAATCCACTTTACTCATGATTTCCATGAAAATTTAGGCTATTCTAAAAAGTGTCTAAAAGCTTCCAGAAAATGTCTTTCATCTTCATCCAATATATCTTTGTGTTTATTAATCCTTTAGAAAATTGTTTTCTACTCAGTTGTGTTTGGCTTTGATGTTAAACCAACACCTCCCTCTCCTTAAGCTTCCCAAACTTTTGAAAACAAAATATTCTGAGAAAATGGCCATATTGCAACTTGTATTTAACCTTTCCATATATCTTGGCGAGATCACATAATTTGTGTTTCTCTCCTGTGTTTTCTTTTTTATGTAATCTTCCCTCTGTTTTATAACTCTTGCATTGGTAAAGAGGAACCTGTAAAGGAAATGGAAGTCAGGCTGCTTGATTTAAATAACAATAAGAAAATCTTAGCTGTCAAGTATTCAAATATCTTTTGTAAAGAGGATACCTGAGGGCATGTCTACATCTAGGAGCAAGCCTCCGAGGCTGGGTCCACAGACTTATGCGAGCAGGGTTTATGCTAGCGCTCTAAAAATAGCTGTGTAGAGGTTGCATCTTGGGCTGGAGTTCAGGCTCTGAAGCTTGGTGGTGGGGGGAGGCTTGAGAGCCCAATCTCCAGCCTGAACTGCAATGTCAAACCAACATTAACAGAGATATTTTTAGAGCTCAAGTGCAAGTCTGTGGACCCAGGTTGGGAGACTTGCTCCATAAGTGGCAGATGATATATTGCGCTAATTGGGGAATTCTGCCCACTTTATCCATAGCTGAAAAGGCACCACTTGGGGTGGAACTGGTGAAGTTTCACTGGAGATTGTGTGCAGGTTTTCCAAATCTTGCTCTACCTCACAGAGGGAGGATATCTACTCTCCACATGTAGCAGATCCTGATTCCAAGGGAGCTGCCTGCTTGCCCCAGGCACACTAGGAATTTGGGAGTTGGGATGGACTGGAGGACAGTGGAACCAAGGTATCTTTGGGGGGGGGGGGGGCGGGATCAGCAACAGCCATTAATATTGCATCAGGAGATAGAGGCTACTCCAGCTATTGGAGTAGAATAGGATCTGCAGGCTGGTTATGTTTAATGTTCCATGGCATGGAGTTGGGTGGGAGGAATCTTTCCCCCAGTCATGCTATGTGCAGAGGCTGGGATTCTGGCCTATCTTCATTATTGGAAACTGGAGTTAAAATCTTTGCTTTGGACTGAAAAGAAAGGCACTTGGTGGCTTCATTTTAATCTTTCTTTTGCATATATCAGAACTGCCTTAAATTCTGTCACAATATTGTATGCTTTACATTCTCTGCTAGAGAGAGACTCAGAATTACAACATCATGAATAACTGCAGATCAGGAATGAAGGGTGTTGGTAAGATTATGTGGGGAAGGGTGCACAGCACTTGTTCTAGCACTGTATCTGGCTAAATATATTGATTTGTCTGTTCTTCTGCCAAGAGTCAAAAAGTAAAGATTAATATTGTTTCAGAATAATTCAATATTTTTAAAGCTTAAGACTTTCAAAGATTGTGTGACATTTGCCTTAAGCAATAAAAATTAAAAAAAACCACAGAAACTGAATTATTGTTTACCTAAATCCCAATGCCCTAATTTATTTTCACTTGTACCCATAGTTAAAATATTTTTAAAATCTGTTTGCATTCACAGGAAGGCTTGCATTTATCACACTTCATACTATTTAGCCTGAAATGCCATGAACTGTAGAATAGTGTGTACAAAATGAGGTTCCCCTACTGCAGTTTTGTGATCCCCAGGGTTGCTATAAAATGCTGCACCTCATGTTTCTTTCAAAAGAATTTACTAGCATTGTTCTTGTTACTTATAACTGTTGGAAATGGATGATCCTCCAGATGTTTTCTTTGTAAACCTAAACTGATTTTTTTTAATTGATCGTATTATTTTACAATATACATGGCAAATATGTTTAAGGATTCATTTAAAAAAAAAAACACACACAAAAAGCCCCAACCCTATAAATGTACATTAAAACAGTGATCACAACTCAATGGACACCTCCACTCCTATTTGTGATTGCCTGGACCATCTCCTCTCCCATTCACAATTGCTACTCCTGGGGGAATTCTGCACCAAGAAAAATTCTGCGCACAATTTTTTAAAATTCTGCATATTTTATTTGTCAAAATAACAATATAATCATGCCAGTTTCAATTATTTTGGTAATTTATTTCAAAATACCTGTCAGGAAGTATGTTTGTAACAATACAGACAACAAAAGATTCAGGAAACGTTTTTTGACAAATAGATTCCTTACTAGGTATATTAATACAGAACTCTGAGTAATAATTCATTTAAGCTACAATATAGAAACGTATTTCCCGCACCCCTCAAAAGCAGTGCAGAGGCTTGGGGGAATGAGGGGGTAACAAAGGAGCTGTGGGTGAGTGAAGTTATTGCTGGGAAGGAGCCTGGATGTGAATTTGGAGCATTGTTGGGTGTAGAGTGGGAGAAGTAGTGGTCCTGCTAGTGAAGGCAGGGGGCTGGACTCTATGACCTTTCAAGGTCCCTTCCAGTTCTAGGAGATGGGATATCTCCATTAATTAACAAAAATTAAAATAATTAATTAATAATTAAATAAATAAGTATGGAATAGGTTTTTTGGGGGGATAGGGAAGGATTGTTAGGGAGCCTCCACCATGCAGACCCTGGCTGACCCCTAGCATCTCTCATTCAGTCAGGCACCTCTCCCCCTGTCCCCATGTGTCCCTGCACCCCCACTCAGCCACCCCTCCCTTGTCCCCATGTATCCCCGCACCCCCCACTCAGCCACCCCACCTCCCCCATGTGTCCCTGCATCTTCCTGCCCCTCTCTCCATGTGTCCCTGCACCACATGCTCATGTGGCCCTGCGGCTCCCTCCCAGCTACTCCCATCCCCATGTGTCCCTGCACCCCCTCCCCTGTCCCCATGTGTCCCTGCAGCCACTCACCATTCCTATGTGGCCCTGCAGCCCCACTACCATTCATCCCCCCATCCCAATCTGTCCCCTCCTTCTGAACTCCAGTCTGACACCCTTCCCCCCAGCAGCCCATGTGCCCTATGTTGTCTGTCTTCCCCATGTCTCCTGACCTGGCCCCAAGGGCAGGGCACTGTGAGGAAGGCAGCTTTTTTCTTTTCTCTATCCACAGCTTGGGCTACTCTTGCCCAGGAGCTGCTGTTCTCTGTTCTGGCACCACGGCAGCACTTGTCCAGTGTATTTTCTGCAGGGAAAAAAAAAATGTATGGCACCTGAATTGTGCATGCATGCAGTGGCGCAGAATTCCCCCAGGAGTAAATTGCATAACATCTTTGTTGACCAGATAGTTTGCTTACATGATAAAGTAACACTAATACATTTTGGTTGTCTTACATGACAACTCATTGAATATGGAAGCCGTGAGGAAGGAAAGAGGAGATGAGGAGGAGAGTAACAGGGAAAAAAAATGAAGAAAATGTAGAGATTGACAGAATGTGCCAGGGATTAAAAAGGAGAAAGGGGATAAAGCTATGGAAGTAGGGGGAAATTTCTTATTTATGCTTTTATATGTCTTTGGCAAATGTGCAGTGTTTGAGGGAGAGAAATGGAACAGCTTTCTTGAGCACTTACAGTAAATTTAACTATACATCCAGAGCAGACAGCAGTATGAATCAAATAAAATAGATTACAGCTCACATGAATGCCTACACAAACCACTGCTGGCTGGCGGCCCATTGATTATGTGGTAATTGCCAATGCTTGAAGTATTCTTCAGTAGACATGGGTATGCAATGTCATGGTTTCACATCTCCCTCAGTCAAAAAGGCTGGTGACAACTCCTCAGGTGCGGGGAGAGGGGTTGTTTTTTGAAATGGGGTGGGTTAGGGAGAGGATGACTTACTTCCTTTTGTGCAGGCTAAAAAAATACTCATATTGGTCCTACCAACAGTCTTAAAGCTGATTTCTAGAGATCAGCTGTGTCTGCTCTGCCTGTTTCCCTTCCCCTCTTTTGTGCAGCTGTATGTTGAACTCTCTCCTTCCATCAGAAAAATTGCTGAATAAATCCACCTCTACCCCAATATAACGCTGTCCTCGGGAGCCAAAAATTCTTACCGCGTTATATCAAACTTGCTTTGATCCACCGGAGTGTGCAGCCCCGCCCCCCTGGAGCACTGCTTTACTGCGTTCTATCCGAATTCATGTTATATCAG
>NW_020664382.1:5259902-5319876 GCF_002925995.2 Terrapene triunguis
CCGGCCAGGGGCGCAGGGTCTGGGGGCTGCCCGGCAAACCGTGAAGCTGGTAGCGCTTGGGCAGCCCTTTTCGCGTGGCTGGGAGGGAGGAGGGGGGGTTAGGGCGGGGACTTTGGGGAAGGGGCGGGAAATGGGCTGAATTGGGGCGGAGAAGGGGTGGAGTTGGGGCGGGGCCAGGGTGGGAAAGGGGCGGGGCCAGGGCCCCATGGAGTGTCCTCTCTTTTATTTTTTTAAATATGGTAACCCTATTAGTGGGTTACAGATTGTTGTAATAAACCATAAATCTAGTGTCTCTGTTCAGTCCATGATTGCAGAGTAAAAATCATGGGCTGAATAGAGACACTGGATTTATGGCTTATTACTACAATCTGTAACTCACTTAACCCCCTCTTTTTGCTCTGTAACTGAAGAGGTATTAACAGGCCACTCTATCATGAATGCTTCCTTACAATATATGCCAACTACTTATGCTAAACACTTTGTTCCACCTTGCATTTAGCTGTGAGGTTCAGAGTACCTTTCCCAGACCCGAGGAAGAGCTCGGTGGAGCTCAAAAGCTCATCTCTCTCACTAACAGAAGTAGGTCCAATTAAAGATATAACCTCACCCACCAGGTCTCTCTAACTATTGAATTTACTGTACTTATCAAATCATAGTCGTGCCAGGAATTTTCACTGTTAAATTGTACATACAAACTTCATTGTTTTATTTACTGTACATGGCGATGTTCCCTTCCATGCTCTTTGAGCAAGTGCCATATCTGTGTTAAAACCTTGAGGATTCCTGCTTTACACCCTGTCTCTTCCACGTACGACCACTACTTTTCCAGATGGAAGACTCCCTTAATGACTCAAGGCATGTTCACTTTTTCTTCCTCCACACTCTTATCAATGGCTGAGTAGAAATTCTGTTAAATTCCTGAATGCAGCCAGTTTGAAGAAAGCAGGATGAGACTCAAACAAGGGTATGGCCAATCACCAGATCTGTAGAATATTAGCACATTTAGCTTCTTCCTCATGACCAACTATCAACTTTCACTTAAAAGGTTATTAAAGCCAGTTAGGAACAGTGTGCGTACCACAGTGCTAGATTTTTTAAACAGTTGTGTTCATCTTTTCTCCAAACAGTGAGCACAGATTCTTTAATAAGGTACATGTTTTGATTTTAAAAACAAAATCAAGCACCTATGTGTATAACCATCGTATTTATAACCCCTTCCCCCACCTTGTGCTTCATCTTATAGAACCTCAGCAGTGTGCTGTAGGTACAGATGAAGAAGAGGAAGGAAAATGGGTTATTTGGTGAAGCACAGGGCATATGATCAATGTTTGTTGTTGTATGAAATCACAATCAAAATTGACACAAGTTGCTATTAAACTCTATTTCCTGTGTTAAAAAAAAGTCAGTATAAGCTAAAAAGAAACCTGCAGGAGTAGATTTGCACATAGACCTTAATTGGTCCAATTGACCTTCTGTGCTGTATTTACAATTGCCTTAAAATTGTAAGCAGATGTTTAAGAAACTTTCGTTAATAGGTCCCTAACATCTGTTTCACCAGTGATATTGCCCACCAAAGCAGTTGTAATTAGTAGAGCACCCAATGCACACATCTTTTTCTTACTGGCCTAAATGATCATATTTCTCCCCTAGGTATTAAAGCAAATTCTTGTTGGCAGTTTTAGTTTAATAAATTCTGCATCATTTCTTTTGTACAGAGCAACAGTGTGTCAGCCAAGTTGCAGAATAATGTAATAGCTTTTCTCTGTGAAGAAGCATAAAAAAATGTGCAATACAGTATCAATACATCCACTAACACTAGACATAATCCTGGATAGTGAAAAATGCAACTTGAAACATTTGATAGTGGTTTTTCCATTGCTGCTGCTCTTATATATGTTAGAATGTGTGTTTCGAATCATGGAATCATAGATTAGGGTTGGAAGAGACCTCAGGAGGTCATCTAGTCCAACCCCCCTGCTCAAAGCAAGACCAAGAGCAACCCCAACTAAATCATCCCAGCCAGGGCTTTGTCAAGCCAGGCCTTAAAAACCTCTAAGGATGGAGATTCCACCACTTCCCTAGGTAACCCATTCCAGTGCTTCACCACCCCACTACTGAAATAGTGTTTCCTAATATCCAACCTAGACCTACCCCACTGCAACTTGAGACCATTGCTCCTTGTTCTGTCATCTGCCACCACTGAGAACAGCCTAGCTCCATCCTCTTTGAAACCCCCCTTCAGGTAGTTGAAGGCTAAATGAAAGGGAAAAAATGTTAAACTGTGCTTCAACTTAGCTTCCTTTTCTGCGAGACATACAAACCTGCTTGCTTGTTCAGTTTATGAAGCAACTCTTTCAAAGAAATTATGACAATCTGTGAGGGTAAAAGTTCAAACTTGTATTATTTACCAGGCATCAGAACCATCACAGCTACCTTTTTAAAATAAATTGTGAGTTGAAAGTTATTTTACTTCTGCTTTATAAATTATATTATGAAATGCACAAATTGGAGGAAAGCTACAAAGCTGCCTATACCAACTTGCTCTCCAGTTATTTCCATTGGGATTTAATTGGAGATGAGGGTCTCAGAGACCATTGGCTCCTTTCAAGAAGAACAGGATTTTTATGGACATGCTCAGCTGGCTCCTGAGGCAGCTGCTCACTTTCACCAAGTGCAGGATCTTTCTTTAAAAACAAAACAAAACAAAATCCAAACCTGGGAAATTCAATCATACACAAACACTATATTGGATATCAGTTATAGTCAGTCTACATATAACTTATTAGATAAACTAACATAACAGTACGTAACCTCTGCTTCTCCCCCTACTGACACGGACATCACTAATAGCACAACTACAAACCATACATCACAACTTTAACTCTGTCCTCATGGGAGAGGAGGAAATTTGGGCAAAGGGATGCTGAAAATCTGACTTCCTACAGGACAGAGTTAGGGTTGCAGTGCGGGGCCTGTGGTTATTTGTGGGCATGTGCTGTTAAGGGAATCTCTGCTTCTAGATGGAAGACTAAAAGGTATGTACTGTAACTTTAACTGGTATGTTATGTACAGACCAACATTAGCTGATACACAGCATTTTTATGAGTTAGAATTACATTTTCAGTTTATGTATGTATTATGTAGTGTCTAACAGCTAGTTACCCATCTTGTAATTTTAACTGAGAATCTTAAGATAACAAAAGGGTAGTTCTACTCATTCGGCTACAGAATGGAAATATTTTGGTTGCCAATATTAACAGTCCTCTGTCAAGCTTCCTGATGTTGAAAAGAAGAGAATTTTACACCCTCCCTCAATTCTAAACTGGAATAGTCCCTGCCAATATATTACATTAAGAACAGTATACAAGAGTACCTTCTCTTTTTGTTTATTTTTTGTGCTGTTATTTTTACAAACGGCAGAACAGATGAATCATGGCTGGAAACAGGTGTTGATCATTGTCCACCACAAGTTCAATTTCCAAGTTCTGTGAAAGCTGTGCAGGTGTGTTGTATCACACTTTGAAATATCTCAATATAACTTCTTTCTTCGCCTTCCTTCCCAAATGTAAAACTTGAATGTAACCTATTTTCTGATTTTTATGTGAATAGAAGTGAAACAGGTTTCCTTCCAAAGATGCCAAAAACACTTCATTTGAATTCTGGAAGGAGAGACATTTGCCCCCCACTTGCATTGACTAATGTGAAAATTTTAAAACATTAATATGAAAAAACAGCTAATATTTGGTGGCAGTTTTGAGAATCTTTTTTGTGTGTGTGTGTAATGATGACATTTTTATTGATGCTTTGGGTGTTATGAAACCAATGAAATGCATATGTGTACTACAGTACGTCACTTCTGATGACTGAGATCTCTTGTCAAATTAAAATACCTTTTAAAAATAAACTAATTCGTTCTCAGAGGACTAACAGCATACTCAGTTTCGGTTTTAAAACAAAGACATTTTTGAGTTGTTTGAGCTCAAAGAAAGTGACAACTTGTTCAGGTTTGGCAGGTCTGTTACTCAAAATAGGCCAAATTATATTAAATCAAATTTGGCAAATAATAAAAATTCGCAGACATAGAAAAGGCATGAAGTTTCATCATGAAAACCAAAGAAACTTTTGAAAAAGTTGAATTAAGGGTCTTGTTTAGGAAACCCTTCTTAATCTTTACCTGTTGCCTGGAGAGGGGAAGATTTTACAAAGGTGCCTAAGGGATATAAGAGCACAGTCAATGGGATTTGTTCTTGTAATCTCATAGGGTCTGTAGATGTTGCTTTGACTGTTTGTGGCTCAGGTTGGAGCTCGGGCTCTCAACCCCACCCCCTACCCTTCCTTAAAGACCTCAGAACCTGAGCCGCAACGTCTACCCAGCTGTTTGTTAGAATGCTAGCGTGAGCCTGTGAACCCAGGCTGAGAGGCTCATGCCCAGATGCAGTATAGTGGGGTTCTCAAATTGGGGGTCGGGACCCCTCAGGGGGTCACAAAGTTATTACATGGGAGGTCGCGAACTGTCAACCTCCACCCCAAATCCCGCTTGCCTCCAACATTTATAATGGTGTTCAATATATAAAAAAGTGTTTTTTAATTTATAAGGGGGGTCGCACTCAGAGGCTTGCTATGTGAAGGGGGTCACCAGTAAAAAAGTTTGAGAGCCACTGCAGTATAGACATGTCCATAGGCATTTTTGAAAATCTACCGTGGAGTTGTTCATGTGGCATGGTATCGATTACTTTAAAGGGTATCTGGATTTTGTAACATTTAGAATTAGAATTTCTCTGCAAACTATACTAAATCTCTGTAAAGAAAATCAAATGTTAAGTCCTTATAAATATATATAAATATTTCATAGAATGTCAATAAAATTCCTTTAAAATGTTTTGTTAAATCTTCTCTATAGATGTATGTAAATGCCATGAATAGGAATATAATTAATATTCTGGAATTCTGATTTTAAAGATTGTTTTAAAATTGGTAGATAATATATATATGAACACTAGCAACTCTGGTTTTAAAAATTGAGAATGGGTTTCTATACACAATCACTGCATGTTTCACTTTTTGTGTGTACAGATAGCTGAAACAGCTTTGTTTACTAAATTCCCAAGCTGAGGATGCCTTTAGGCCTGATTAGAGACAAGGTAGGTGAGGTAATATCTTTTATTAGGCCAGCTTCTGTTGGTGAAAGGCACAAAGTTTTGAGCTATACAGAGCTCTTCCTCATGTCTGGAGCAATGCTTAATACTCATGTGCAGTTTCATAAATCTGAAGGGCCAATGAAAACATACTCATATCAATCATACTGTAAAAGCCAGGATGGCCTCTAAATATTCCAATGTCAGTCATTTTCACTATCTAAACTTAGATTAATTTGTCAATATTGAAGATTGTTCTATCATTTCACATTTTTTATAAAAAACTGCTGAAGCTTATTGGTGTGAAATCCGAAAGCTTTGAAATCATGTAGAAAAAGAAGGTGTATGAAGTAAAATCTCTAATGTTCAGAAATAGAATTTTTGCTCCAGTGCCCCAGGACTCCCAGCGCTGAGCAGTCTCAGCCACTCCAAGTCCCGGCCGCAGCCATCCTACCCGCCCAGCCCCAGCACGCATAGGCGGCGAATTATATGGGCCCATGGTGGCTGTGCTCCACCAATATTTAGGAATGTGGGCCTGGCTCCACCAATGTTTGGGCTTGCCACACTTCAGGGGGCCCTGCACTTCGGGGGGACACGAGGTCCAGGGCAGCCTGGGTGGTTAGCGGGGGGCCTGACACCGGCAGCAGCGAGCAACCTGGCCCCAGCCCACTGGAATGGGGGCGAGGAGGGGGAGGAGCAGGTGTGGACTGGGGCCAGGTTGCTCGCTGATGCTGGCACCAGGCCCCCCGCTAATTCCCCAGTCTGTCCTATGGATGGGCTGGTTCTGCTTGGACCCGTTCTGGGCGCCACCAAAAAATATACAAACCTGGGACCCATGCCAGCATGCTTCCCTGAAGAGAAGCAGCCAACATGGGCAAGCAGGAGGGGGCCTTCTGGGCAGAGCGTGGACAGGGCCACGCTGGGCTATTTGGGGAGGCATCCCCTGCCTATGATACACGCCACCTATGCTATCCTTTCTTTATCCAATTTTTGGCTACGAGTATTAGACACACAAGCTTTGTGCAGCCACCATTCTGCTGCTTTATTTTTAAATATTGAAATAGCGATTTAATGTTATCTTTCTGAGAGTGATTGAAAGGTGCAGTATAAAACTAACAAGTGTCAGACCCACTCTAACTTTTCATTTTGTGAGTATTAGTTGTATAGTGATTGCTATATCTTACTGTTGCTGGCATGAGCTCCGTTAGACTTGGCTGTATAGTCACCCCTCTTTATTTGGAAAGTGCCAGGTTTTTTGCCCTTGTATTTATTCCCCTTTTCTTCTTTGTCACTTCAGCACTTGCCCAGCTAAACAGAACAGCGAATATGCTATTGTTGCTGTGAATCCCTGGGGAGACATACTAAAGCCAATAGGGGTGGTGGTGGTGGTGGGGGGGTTGTATTTCTTTATCTATATTGGTTATTCCCTCTACAGCAATTTTTTTAGAGTAATAATATATAAACCTAAAAGCTTACCGAAATATAAACAGCATCAGTATAAATCACCATTTCAGTATTTTCAATCTTAAGTGTGCAAAAATCCTGAGCTAGGCTGCAAAAAATCATGAGTGGCTTAAAAACCATGAGGCATTTAAAAATACATTGGGTTCTCTTTATTTGCTTTTTGGTATCTGAGCCTTTAGGTCTTGTGTTTTCAAACTTTTCTCTGCAATTATGAGGGTTGGAAACTTACCGGGTTTTTTAAAATGAAAGTTAATTTTCTTATGTAAAAACCTATCCATGAACCGTGGTTATAAGAAAAACACCAAATATTGTTAGACTGCTGATAAAATCACAAGAGTTGGCAACGCTGCAGTTTCCATTCACGCAGCACATCTAGATCAGGGTTTTGGACCAATGTTGTTACATTGGTGCACCAATGTCTTAAAAAACCCTGTGTAGACAAGGCCTTCTGAGGAATGGGAAGTAGGAGGAAACTCATACTTACTCTTTATAATTATTTTGCATGTGATGCTCTTCAAAATTATCATAGGCCCAGGTCTCCTTTGTAGCAGTACAGTTCACCATTGGGGTGAACTTTGTTTCAGGGATTTCTGAAGAAACTGAATCAGGTGGTAATAAAATAATATACTGGAGTCAAAGAATATTCAGTTAACATATTTAGGGTTAAATATCACTATTGTTCTTAAAGTCAGGAAACAATAAAGTACATTAAATAAGCATCGTACAGGTATTGTTAAAGCTTACTTTTCTCTATTTCAGGAAACATGCTAACATTTTGTTTCCAATTTATATGTTGTTGCTCTTAAAAAAAAAAAAAAAAAAAAAAAAAAAAAAAATTGCTGTAGAGGGAATAACCAGGAATCTTGAGTGTACTGAGTAAAAGCCTGACTGATGTATAGAATTTCATGGTTTCACATTGGGCTGTATGGAAAACAGTAGCATTCATTATATAGCTTGACAAAATGTTCATAATTGCAGTTGACTTGCAAATTTCTCTAAAATTACACTTCTGTGAGAAAACAACTCCTTCAATGTGTAAAAATTACCATTCATTTCTTTGATTTTGACCTCTGTTGATCTTACTAATACTTAGTTATTCTCATATGTTCTAGCCTGGCTGGGAGGGAAAAAAGGGACTTTTAAATTTTTTTATTACATTCCTCCCAGAGATTTGGGGAGATTGTTTTTAAGAGTTGTTATAACAGCGCCCATTAGCTAAGTTAAGGATCTATTCCCGCTTCTATTATAAAACTTTTTCAGGGATTTATTACTCGGCTATTTGAATTCTCTTTGGAATGAAACTTGGCATGAAAGCCCAGATGCTTTTGTGTGTGTGCGCAGATGCATGTGCACACGCGTGTGTGTTTTAAAATTGATCAAATTTGGTTACGCATTTTTAAACAATATTTAATACAATAATGTTCAATAAACATTGCTTTCTATTTAACAGTTCTTCTTTAAAACATTCCAGTTTTTAATTTATAACATGAAAACAATAGTCTCAAAGTGATTAAAATAAGATCCTCATCTTAAACATAAATAAATAAAAATAATCCCTGACTTTATATACTTGGCCTTCTAATGTTCAGAGTTTGGTTGAGGGAAATATTTTGAATTACTGCAACAACCCATGTAAGTAGATTACTATAAATGTGGTCAGAAGATTTCTATAATTGTTTTTATATGATTCACCAAGTGAAGTTCATCATTTGCTGTTAAGTCTTATACTTGAAATTGCGCTTTGCTCTTAGAAGAGCCAGTGTTGCATACAATAAGGGACAACTTTGGGCGCATATTTTGCTCCTTTCTTTGAAGTTTAGTTCCAAAATTGTGGATTTCAAGTAAGCACTATCTGAACTGTGAACCTCTAATTTTCTTGCACTTTTGTATTCTTGTGGAAACAAATCATCCTGGTTTAAGAAATGCATCCCTATTATCTGCCTCTTTCCTTTCCTTTCTCTCTTCCTAGAGAGCCATTCTATCCATTACAGTGCTTTGAGGACCTGCTATTCCCCCAACCCTTTCCTTCATACTTGTGACTGCTCATTGGAACTACCATTCTATTTTCGGCAACACCCATTTTTTTCATATTCTCTGTGTGTGTATATATATATATCTTCCTACCGTATTTTTCACTGCATGCATCCGATGAAATGGATTTTAGCCCATGGAAACTTATGCCCAAATAAATTTGTGAGTCTCTAAGGTGCCCCAAGTATGCCTCGTTCTTCCTTCTGATCTTGTTAACACTTCTCTCAATCGATGGACAGGATGTTGTTGAGGTCATGTCTACACTACACCTATTGAATTCTGGGAAAGGGCCATGAGCCTGCCCTTATCAGAAGGCCCCTCCCCAATCTAAGGGGAGGAGCCACTAAACCCAGGGTTCAACTAAGCAACTGGGACAACCAATGGTACGCTACAAACATATGTTGACTCAAGTTACATTGGCACACAGCCACTGCAATTAGTACATCGCTGGTGCATGTGCTTACCTGGCTCCTTGCCTCAGTGGTACGTGCACTCTCAGTAGTGCTTGTATCAATGCAGAATGCGGTGCACCATGAGTAGTTATCCCACTGTACAACTCGCCACTGTCCAGCACACTGTCTTTTGGCCCCATCATGCATTTCCAAAACAAATTGCACAGGGGTGACTGAGAGCATGGGGTCAACTTCCCAGTTTGCAAGTGTCTCCATCCCATAATGTTATCTGCATCCCATAATTTTCTTGATTTTTTTTTTTTTTTTTAAATCCCACAAACCCACATGGTCCTCCTCACTGTCCACCATCTCTGACAGAAGCATGGAGCCTGCACAGCTGTGCACTATTGTCATGAGCATTGCAGGTGCAGGGTGCACGATCCTGAAATTGCAAGAAGAACCGAATGAGTGGGGAACATGACGATTCCTTGGAGTACAGATTGCTGTGGAATATAGTGACAACCGGTTTTGTAGCATTTACGGAGCAACTGCAGATGGTGGAACACTGCTTTTGGGCCTGAGAAACAAGCACTGACTGGTGGGATATCATTGTAATGCAGGTTTGGGATGATAAGCAATCGCTGCAGAACTTTAGGATACGCAAGGCCACATTCCTGAATGAGCTCATCCCAGCCCTCTAGCACAGGACACCATAAGGAGAGCTGCACTGACAGTGGAGAAGTGAGTGGCACTGTGGAAACTTTCAATGCCAGATTGCTACTGGTCAGTCAGGAATCAGTTTGGACTCGAGAAATCCAACGTGGGGCCATTGTGATGCAAGTGTGTAGGATCATTAATCGCCTCCTGCTACGCAGGACTGTGACTCTTGGCAATGTGCAGGACATAGTGGATGGACTTGCAGCAGTGGGGTTCCCAAGCTGTGGTGGAGTGATAGATGGCACCAGACCACCTTGCCACTGAATAGATCAACAGAAAGGGCTACGTTTCTATGGTTATATAAGCATTGGTAGATCACCAGAACACTTCACTGACATCAGTCTGGGCTGGTCAGGGAAGGTGCATGACACTCGCATCTTTAAGAACACCGGCCTTTTCAGAAAGCTGCAAGGACAGACTTTCTTTCCCAACCAATGGATTCACATTGGGAATGTTGAAATGCCAGTAGGATCCTGGATGACCCAGCTTACCCCTTTCTCCCCTAGCTCATGAAGCCAAACTGCCACCTTGGTAATGCCAAGGAATGATTCATCTACTCGCTCACCAGTTGCAGACTGACAGTTGAATATGCTTTGGGTCATTGAAGGGATACTGTTGTTGTTTGCTCATAAGATTGGACCTCAGTGAGAAAAATATCCCAATGATTATAGCTGCCTGCTGTGTCCTGCATAGTATCTGTGAAGCGAAGGGGGAAAAGTTTCCACAAGGGTGGAGGTGGAGCAGCTGTCTGCTGAATTTGAACAGCATATACAAGGACTATTAGAAGAGCTCAACACGGAGCTATACGACTCAAGGGAGGCTTTCAAAGACCGTTTTAACAGTGAGCCAGAGTACAGTGTGGTGTTGTCGTGTGCTCTACCTGGCCCTCCTCTTCTGTGGCCTGGTAGGAATCGTGTGGTGATTGCTGGACATGTAGGAATATAACATTATCAATGCACCTATTAGTTTTGTTTGTGAATGATCCTATGAGTTGGAATTGGTTGCTTTCAGAACTGCTGAGCAGTCAGCAGTATATGTTTTGAACTAATAAAGATGAATTATGTTCCAAATAGAAATTTATTCTGTAACAAAATCCGTGCAAAAAAAAAAACCCTTGTGCAATTTAAAAAAAAAAGCATTAAAAACTTAATAAAACTTAATTTTTTAAGAGAACAGAACTTATGGGGGAAAGAACATTCATGTCCATTTCAACTGCGTCTTTCACAGTTCAGTGTATGTGAAGCTGTGATTGTCTTTAATGTTCCCTGGGGTGGAGTGTAGGGATAGTGTGACGACCCCGATGCCATGTGGAATGTTGAGGTGGTGTATAGGGAGCTCCTGATACTGAGTTCACTATGGGCTGCAGAGGGAGGTGAGCCTGGGATTGTTCAGTCTGCAGGTCCACCAGAGTGTGCAGCATCTGTGTTTGCTCCCTGAGAAGCCCCTTTATGTCTGGGTGCATCTCCCTCTCCTTTTCCTGCTGGGACTCCTGGGCCTCTCTCCTCTCCATTCTTTCCTTCTCCACCCTCTTGTCATGACCAGGGCATGGGCGGTCTTACCTATTGATCAGAGCAGGAGACATGCTGGGTCAGATACCAGGAAGTCAGAGTCCGAGACAGGCCAGAGCGCAAACCAGGAGGCAGGCAGGGTCTGGTTACCAGGCGATCGGGAAGTAGTCCTAAGCAGAGAGATCCAGTTGCATGGACAACTTCCTGTTCCTGTGCTGGGTTTATATAGAAGCTGTAAACCAATCATGGCCCCCAGCGTTCTGTCAATTGGAGTCCTCTGTCAGGGTTCAGCTTTTGTTCTGGTACTTGTTAGCAAGTCACTGGGTGGCAGGTTGGAACTTATGAGCTCCTAAGAGCCCTTAGACCAGGATTTAAGACTTGCATTCCCTGATAGCTGTCCACAGTGTTCATCCTTCAGGCCTGTGCTCAGGGTCCAATGCAGCACTTGCTTACAGGATCTCACTGAATATGTCATCCCAAGTCCTCATCTTTCTCCACCTTATCTGGCTCAGATGTTCTGTGGGTATAGAGGGGAAGACCCTGGAGGCCACAATAGCAGCAGCCACAGATAAAATACACAGAGAGATATCCTTTTCACTATGGAAAGCGAAACTTAAGATGCTGAAATCACTCCCCTTGGTACCCAACAGCTATGAGCACTACCTTCTCTCTGTTGTTTGCGATTGCTTGTGCACATCGACAGTCACAGCGCTAGCCATGGTAAGTATGGCCCACCTGGGGTTGGGGAAATGAGGAGGGAATTGCTCAGCTTCATCATTCTAGTAGTGTAGGGCAATGGTGTCTGCTGAAGTTATCTGGCATGGAGGAAGAAATAAGGCAGCCCTCCCTGGAAGTCTTTGGGAGTGGATTTCACAGTATCCCCATGAAAGTTTCTTAGCAAACTCTAAGGAGGATTCAAGGGACATCCCTGTGTACATAAACTGTTCTACTAGGAGCATCCCTGTGGGTGCTTTACTTTAGGTGTCTTGGCACCCTGTGCCTATAATCATAGATTTGTGGTAGCAGTGCTTGGTTGGGCTGCGCAGGCGCCGTAGCCGTCTCATGCTGCTCCGAGTGGTTGCATAGCAGTGTGCAGCCAACCATCCCCCAGTTCCTTCTCTACCGCCTTTGGCTTGAGTCAGAGCGATCAGCAGTGCCCTATCTTACCTCAGATAAGATTTATAGTAGTTAGTTCATAGTGATAGTGTTAGCTTAGTTGTAGTTAGCTTCTATATCTATTGCCTGCCTTTAATTTCTTAAATTAAAAAAAAAAAATTCCCCTTTATCTTCCCTATCTATCCCAGCCTCTCCAGCAGACATACAGCCTTTGCCTCAACAGGGTTTACCCCTGTTTTTTTCCTCTAAGAGACCAGCTCCCTCAGGCATGCCCGGCTCACCTGGGTTTAAACGCTACCTGACTTGCAGACTATCCATATCGGTCTCTGATGGCCACACTCAGTGTGTCCGCTGCCTCGGTGAGACACATGTTACTCAAAAGTGCAGAAAACTGGTAGCTTGGACAAGAAAAGCCAGGGATCTCCAACTGAAGCTCCTCATGATGGAGAAATCCCTCAGACCAGCTTCTGACCCTGAGTCCAGGTCACCCCCTGGGCGGCCAACAGTAGCCTCTGACAGGGGCTCTGCTTCCACATCGGCTGCTAAAGAGCCTACTCCTAGAAAGGCTACCAAGAAGCAGGCGCAGACATTCCCTCACCGAGAATCACCTAAACAAAAGCAATCTCCAAGAGAAAAATCTGCCCTGGTACCGACAGCACCGAGAGCATCAGACCGCGAGGCACTGTGAACGTCCGGCACTGAGAGTTCCTGAAGAGCTAAAGACCCTGTGTGTGCAGGCTCTAATGGAGGTTCACACACAAAGTGAAACCTTCCAGCATGGCACCCATGGAGCCAAAGAAGATCTTGGCACCGAGCGGGACAATGGCGCCACCTGCTGTACCTGTGCCGCACAGCTCTAAATCCTCGACACCGGTAGCTTCAACTCATGCTCCTGGGCTGTCTACCATGCTGTCTGTCACCGAGCTTCATGTTACCACAGCAGTTCGTGAGACATGCAGACCTGGTAGTGGCTTCAACACCTGAATCTCCTCTACTCAGCACCGAGGTCACCCATCCAGATTGGTACCTAACCAGCTCACTACTCCCTGCAGGTCAGCCCCCCTTCTCCAGTGATGAGGAAGAAGAGGATGATGCAGTAATATATACTCCTCGTCATTCCTCACCAAAGCCAGGACCATATCATCAACAACCACTGCAGATATACGAGGATTGTATGGTCACCCATGGGCACTATCCCTATACCATTCCTACCTAACTGGTCATACTGGGATCCATGGGCAATGTATAACGCCCAAAACTGCAGGTCACCTAGCCTGCCTAGGTCCAGAGCAGCCCTGACCCCTTCACCTACTGTCCTTGCACCCTCTGAAACACAAGAGGGAGACGCTGAGGAACCTGAGGACACAGCCAAACAGGACACTACACTGCCTACTCACCTCTCATCTTTGTCACCAGATGAAACCATAACGCTACCATCTCCTATTACAGGGAATGATTTCAAATCCTTTCAGGACCTCTTCAAAAGGGTTGCTGACTCTCTAGACATTTCATTGGCACAGCTACCAGAAGCCCAACATAAACTCACGGACATACTCCAGGCAACCCCATCAGCAAAGATAGCCCTGCCGATAAATTATGCTATTATGGAGCCTGCGAAAATCATCTGGCAGAGTCCAGCTACTGCACACCCTCATGTAAGAGGTCAGACAGTAAGTATTATGTGCCAGCAAAAGGAGATGAATTTTTATTCACACATCCTGCACCAAACTCCTTAGTGATGGAGGCGGTCAATGAAAGGGGGAAACACCACCAGTCCCGAACAACCTCATACAATAAGGATTGGAAAAGATTAGTAGACCTTTTTGGGCGAAAAGCCTATTCATCAGCTATGCTTCAGTTCCACATAGCTAACTATTCGGCCCTGCTGGCTAAATAAGCACACAATCTGTTCTCCAAAATGTCAACCTTTATTTGCCAAACAACAACAAAAAAACAGTACAAAGCACATATTTCTGAAGGGGGTCTCATCTCATCCTCCAGGCTTCCTTTGACTCTGCAGACACAGCAGCATGATTCATCACAACATCCATTGTCATGTGCTGTGCATCCTGGCTCCATCTCTGCCGATTCCCAAGTGAGGTCCAGGCAACAGTTGAGGACTTACCCTTTGAAGGACAGAAATTATTTGCAGACAAAACTGATGTCTCACTGCACACCCTAACGAACTCAAGGGCGACCTTGAAAACCCTTGGCATTTACGTATCTGCAAACGAAAAGATATAGAGCAGGTTTTACAATCAGAGATTCCGGCCTACACTGTACTCCCAGCCACAAAGACAGTAAAACCAACGGCATGAACAAAAACAGAACAGACATTCACAGAACCAAGATCGACCTTCAATGTCTCAACCATCCACCTCCAGATAATCTTTTTGAAGGTGTGGTCGAGGGCACGAGACCTCCGCACTGTCTGATTCCAGAAACTGATACAGTCCCCTGCCCATTCGGACACCGTCTGTCACTTAGTACCCAGTCTGGAACACCATCACGACAGACAAATGGGTTTTAGTGATTATCCAGAAGGGCTACTCCATCCCCTTTATTTCTGTCCCACCTACCCACCCCCATTCCCCATTCTTCTTCAGGGACCCCTCTCACAAGCACCTGTCATGACAGGAAATAAACCATCTTGTACAATTAGGTGCCGTGGAACCTGTACCATCACAACATGGGGAAAGGTTTTTATTCCCATTACTTTCTAACTTAGAAAAGGACTGGCGGGTGGAGACCCATCCTGGATTTACAAAAACTCAACAGATTCACAAGAACAAATGTTTCAAAATGGTGACTCTAACCACAATAATTCCATCGTCAGAGAAAGGAGATTGGCTCCCGGCCCTCGACCTCCAGGATGCTTATTTTCATATTACCATTCATCTGTCACCCAGAAGATTCCTGAGATTCACCCTAGGGAAACAGTATTTCCAATACAGAGTACTACCCTTCGGCCTTTCCACTGCCCCAAGAGTTTTTCCCAAGGTTCTCTCTGTTGCTGCAGCTCACCTCTGCAGACAAGGGGTGATGATATTTCCATACTTAGATGACTGCCTGATAAGGGCACCAATGTAGCAAGGAGCAATAAATGCCATGCAGAGCATGATAACCCTGATCATGGACCTAGAGTTGCAAATAAATAATAAAAAAATCCACACTGGTTCCTGTCCAGAAGTTGGAATTCATAGGAGCCTACCTCGAGTGTCTCTCAGGAACAGCAGTGTTACCCCAACAACACTTCCTCACTCTAGTCAACCTAATTTCAGTGATGATGGACAGCCCACAAACATCATGCTTACAACTCTTGGGGTACACATCAGCAGTAACATTTGTTGTAAAACACGCCAGACTCCACATAAGATGCTTACAGGCCTGGCTTCGAACAGTGTATATATCGCACAGACACGCTCTCAACAGATGCCTCACAATGCCACACAGGGTATACGACTCGCTGACATGGTGGACGCAACCACAGAATGTCTGCTCAGGAGTCCCTTTCCAACAAAAAGCTCCAGCCATGACAACCACGACAGATGCTTCCCTAGTTGGGTGGGGGGCACATTTATGCCACAATATGATTCAAGGCCACTGGTGCCCAGCAGAGTCCAACCTGCACATAAACTTATTGGAGTTAAGTGCAGTCTGAAATGCATGTAAACACTTTCTTCCTTGAATCAAGAAGAATGCCATGAAGATCCTTATGGACTATATAGCATGCATGTTCTATATAAATTGCCAAGGGGGAGCACGATCATACTGCCTATGTACAGAGTCAGTACGCCTTTGGAATTGGTGCATCACCAACAACATAGAGATATCGGTATCCTATCTGCCACGATGTCAGAATACAACAGCCGATCAACTAAGCAGGGATTTTTCACAAACCCACGAGGGGGAGATGGATCCTGGAATTCTCAAAACTATATTCAAACTACGGGGGTTCCCCACCATAGATCTATTTGCAACAGCTCAGAATGCCAAGTGCCCACAATATAGCTCCCAGGCCGGATTGGGACACCACTCCTCCTAAAATGGGAGGTACCACTGATGTACGCATTTTCCCCAAATCCAGTCCTAAGCTGAATCATTCACAAGATCAGGCAGGACAAATCCAGGATCATTCTCATTGCACCCACATGGCCCAGACAAATGTGGTTCCATACCTGTGCCAGATGGCAGTGAAACCGCCTCGAACCCTTCCCTCACCTTCTATCTCAAAATGCAGGACGCGTCTGTCACCCCAATCTTGCAATACTCCACCTAAAGGCTTGGTTACTCCATGGCTGATAGGGGTCGAGAAGGACTGTTCTGAGGAAGTGGAAGATATACTACTGAACAGTTGGAGACTAAGCACAAGAAAGACGTATATCCATAAATGGAAATGATTCTGCATCTGGTGCCACAGTTGGCCCCCCTACCGAGAATCCTCGACTATATACTGAGGCTTAAAAAATTGGGGCTATCCACAAGCTCCATCAGAGTACACTTGGCTGCCATCATCTCCTTTCACGACAAGACAGACAGAGTCACTATATTTGCTCACCCGATGATTAAACACTTCCTTAATGGCATAGAAAACACTTATCCCACACTAAGAAACCCTACAGCCATGTGGGACCTCAGCCTTGTTCTACATGATTTTATGGGAAAACTGTTTGAACCCCTTGCAACTTGCTCTTTGTTGCACTTATCAGTAAGGGTGGCTTTCCTCATTGTCATCACGTCCGCAAGATGGGTGGGATAATTAGGTGCCCTAATGGCACACCCACCTTATTCAACATTCTTTAAGGATAAAATAATCCTACGACTACATCCTAAATTCATACCCAAAGTCATCTCCCCTTTTCATTTAAATCAACCTATTTACTTACCTGTATTTTTCCCAAAGCCACATGCTGATGGGAGGGAGGCCTCACTCTACATGCTAGATGTTCACAGAGCATTAGCTTTTTAAATAGAAAGAACAAAAACATTCAGAAAATTACCTAGACTACTAATTTCCATAACAGAATGCTCGAGGTGCTAAACCGGGGTGGGCAAACTACGGGCTGCGTCCGGCCCCCAAGCTCCCATTGGGGAGCTGGGTCGGGGGCTTGCCTCACTCCGGCACTCAAGTCAGGGGCTTGTCCTGCTCCACGCATGCCGTGGTTCCGCACGGCCCCCAGAAGCAGTGGCATAGCCCCCCTCCTGCTCCTATGCATAAGGGCAGCCAGGGGGCTCCTCATGCTGCCTCCTCCCCAAGCACTGGCTCTGCAGCTCCCATTGGCCGGGAACCGCAGCCAATGGGAGCTGGAGTGGTGGCGCCTGTAGATGGAGCAGTGCGCAGAGCCGTGTGGCCAGCACTGTGCCTCCGCGTTGGAGCCGGAGGGGAGACATGACGCTGCTTTTGGGAGCTACTTAAGGTAAGCGCCACCCAGAGCCTGCACCCCTGATCTCCTCCCGAGCCCCAACTCCTTGCCCCAGCCCTGATCCCCCTCCTGCCCTCTGAACCCCTTGGTACCAGCCTGGAGCCCCCTCCTGCACCCCAAACCCCTCATCCCCCAACTCCACCCCAGAGCCCGCACCCCCAGCCGGAGCCTCCTCCCGCACCCTGAACTCCTCATTTCTGGCCCCACCCCAGAGCCCGCACCCACAGATGACCCTCACCCCCTCTCGCACCCCAGCCCCCAATTTCATGAGCATTTATGGCCTACCATACTATTTCCATATCCAGATGTGGCCCTGAGGCCAAAAAGTTTGCCCACCCCTGGGCAAAACCATCTCAAAACAGAGACTATCCAAATGGATATCTAGATGTATCCATTTGTGCTATCAAAACCACAATCTGCAACCCCCACCGGGAGGTCACACACACTCCATGAAAGCGTTAGCAACATCTGTGGCCTATCACTGATATTTGCAAAGCAGCTACCTGGATATTAGCTCATACTTTCACTAAACACTATGCTTTAGAACAACAATCAGCAGCAGATGCTCAGTTTGGACTTATGGTGTTATCCGCCATCAGTAGACCAACTCCAAAGCCCTTCTCCTCCACTGAGAGGCACTGCTCAACAATCACCTAAAGTGGAGCACCCACAGGGACACTCCTCGAAGAAGAAGAAGAAGAGGAGGAGAAGGTTACTCACCTTATGCAGTAATTGAGGTTCTTTGAGATGGTTGTCCCTGTGGGTACTCCACTACCCTCCCTCATTCCCTCTGCTTCGGAATTTTCACACTGATTCTCTGAGGTAGAGAAGGAACTGGAGGACGGTTGGCTGCGCACCGCTATGTAATCACTCGGAGTCACGCGTGCGGCCCAACCAGGCAATGCTACCACAAATCTCCAATTGCCAAAACGCCTAAAGTGGCGCACCCACAGGGGCAACCATCTCAAAGAACCTCGGTTACTGCACAAAGTGAGTAACCTTCTCTTCCACATGCTCTTCTCCCCAGTCTCCCCTGCCCCCCATCTAACTCTAGAGGGGACTGAAAAGCAGATAGTAATGCTACCGCTCTTGGTGGCAGCAGTACTCTTCTCACATGAGTAAATTAATGGAAAGTCAAAAGATGTGTTCTGCTACTTTGGGGGTGCCATCCCTGTAATTGAAAAATTTTCTACACTCTTACCCAAGGTTCCTTCCCCTGCATTGGGCTTGATTGGCTAGGCTGAGATGAAATCAAAAGCAGGTCCTGGCTCACTGCACAGCTGAATCGCCCTGTCGCCTGTTCCCCATACTCCTCCTCCTATTCCTTGTCCACATCCTCCTTGCTGTTCATGGCAGAGACCTGTGGCTCAAGCTCCTCGGAGGTATCCACAGTGGTGTGGGGGCGGGGGGGGGGGGGGGAGGGTTTGGCAGGTTCTCTGCCAGATATGGTATGCAGCTCTTGGTAAAAGTGGCAAATCTGCGGCTCAGCACCAGATTGATCGTTGGCCTCCCTGGCCCTTCTGGTATGTCTGCCGCAGTTCCTTGGCTTTCAGTCTGCTACTGATCCCTGTCATACTCCTTCACTTGCATCCCCTGAGCAATCTGCTCGTAGTTGTCATTGTTTCAATGGCTAGTTTGGAGCTGTGCCTGCAGTGCCCCTTCTTCCCACTGGCCCAGCTGGGCAGTTGCACTCAACAACGGAGAGTTGCTAGGTGTGCTCACCAAGCCAGGCAATCAGGAAAAGGAATTTTTGAAAATTCGCAGGGCTGTAAAGGGGAAAGGGGCTTCCAGTCTCCATGACTGCTGAGCAGTGGAGTTCACAATGGTTACCAGAGTGGTCAGTATGGGGCATTGTAGGACAGCTGATGTTGGATAGTTAGGGTCAACATAAGTTATTCAGTGTCTACACTCAAACTGCATCAATCTAAGTACATTGACCATGGGTCTCTGCTGCTCAGGGAGGCGGTGTTACTTGCCAGCCCAGCTGGGAGCTTACATCGGTGGAAGACAAATATAAGTGTAGACACATGCACAATTAGATCAATGTAAGCTGCCTTGCATTGACCTAATTTTGTAGCGTAGTCTAGGTGTGAGTATAAACAGATACTCAATTCTCTTTCCTTGGTGCTAAGCATGCTACTTCTGCAGCATTCCGAGAACTGGTTGGCCAGTGACATACTTGTACGGGCAATGAGTTGGGTTTCCTGTACTGTAGTGCAGATTGCCACCAATAGCCAGGAGTAGTTTTTATATAGCCAGAGGCCTAACTTTTAAACAGGGACTGTTATGACTCTTTAAATGACTGTCATTAGAGGCATACTGGATTGAGTTGAATCTGTATGCAGTGGTGGTTTAGCTGTGTTGGTCCCAGGGTGTTAGTGACAGAAGATGGGTGAAGTCATATCTTTTATTGGACCAACAACCTGAACTTTGAATGTATTCTTTTTTGTCAATTTACGTTAGATCCTTGATGATGTAACTTATGGTGAAAGACCTGGGGCTTTTTTCCATACTTCAAATACTTTCCCCTGTGTATAGGAACCTTGTGTGTCATGGTAATTCTTCTTCTGCTTAAGCAAGGCAGGATTTGACATCATTCAAAGCTTGTCAGCTCCACTGCTGAGTCCTATCAGAGTGGCTATAGAGTAAAACGAGGTGGTTTTTAATCCCTGTCTTTGACTGGAACAAGGGAATGTCCCAATTGCTTCAGGAACAATTGAAGAATTGGAAGGAACTTAATACTTTGACTGTCTTACATTTATTTAAATTAGTATTTATATAGTTTAACTATCTTTAAGTTTTTTCTTTGAGCGATTTTTTCAGATTGAATTATATTTTTTCAATCCATAAAGAAATGTCCATACACAGGACTAAAACTGAGGATGTGGAACTGTTAACCTTTGTTTCTCATAGCTAGGAATATGGTGTTACCTAAAATTACAAAAACTTGTAATTACTACCAGTTAAGTCTCATAATTTCCTTTTTCATTTGTTTCCTACCACACTGCCGTCATTCTCACCCTTCAAAACTATTGCAAATTATCCATAGCACTTAACTTCTGAGAGTTTAGAATCTCACAGCTTACTACTACTATGGCCTGGTCTAAACACAGTTTTGTAGCAGTTTTGGGGATAACATTTTTTTTAACTCATAGTTATATTGGCACAAACTCTGTTGTGGACACTGTAACACTGGTATAAAGGTATAAGCAGTATAGCTTATTCCCCTTCCCATATTGGGAATAAGCTGTAGTGATACAAGCACATTTATGCTGATATAATTGCATCCATACTCGGAAGGTTATACTACTTTAACTATACTAGTATGGCTGGGTCTACACTACAGCAGGGGTCCGACCTAAGATACGCAACTTCAGCTACGTGAATACCGTAGCTGAAGTTGCGTATTTTAGGTCGGCTTACCTGGCGGTGAGGACGCGGGAAAGTCGACCGCTGCCGCCGACTCCGCTGCCGCCTCTTGCCGAGGTGGATTTCCGGAGTCGACGGCAGAGCGATCAGGGATCGATTTTACCGCGTCTTCAGTAGACGCGGTAAGTCGATCCCCGATAGACCGATTGCTACCCGCCGGATCGGCGGGTAGTGAAGACATGCCCTATGATTAAAGGAGAACAACTTTTGTATGTAGACAAGCCCTTAGATAAAAAAAAGAGATGTTACTACAGGTCACGTGTGCTGCTTACTTCATTGGCCGGTGAAACAAGCTCACTATGTGGGTACCCATCCTTGTGATTTTTGGTGGAAATTTCTTGTTTTGATGAACTCACCAAATCATGAAGTTGTTTGAGTTCTGAGTAAGAGTACGTTATTGAAGTTCAAAGAAAAGTAGTGATTTTGATACACTTATCTAAATGCTGATCTTATGTTTTAAAGTGTTTTCTTCAGCTATAATAACCAAGAATGGGTTTTTAATCTTTTACTTCTCATATTTGTAAATTATGCTTATGCTGTACTTTGGTAAACGGGATTTACTCAATTAATCAAATTTACAGATTAGTTTCTTTATTGATCACAACTGTTTCATGCTGAAGATCAATGCTAATGTACTTTAAATCTTTAATTGCTAATCCTTTTTTTTAAATTAACATTGATGTTTGTTGGTATAATCCCTACTAATATAGAATTTAATTTGTTTGGTGCAGTGAAGTACTTTCTGATATCACTTAATGCATTCATGGAAGTAAAAGACCACTAAGTAAGCAATTAATTTGTTTTCTATTTAAAAAAATTAGAATGGTGCACTTTAGCAAAAGAATTCATGATGAGTTCAAGTTAATGTGTTCAAACAACCATGTTTTTGTGTGATGTATTTATTTATATATTTGTTATATATAATGTAGAATGATATAGTGTGTATGGCAATAAAATCATTGAAGTTTGAAATAGGTGGACATTAATCCTGCCTTAAGTGAAAAGCTCAATGCCACCTTAATTATGGAGTTGCAGTAGACAGCTTTAATAATGTTTCCTCTGTTATAACTTGTCATATAAACCCTAGGATTTGTCAGTAAGTACAACTAAGAACAAAATAGTGGGTAGGGTGTTTTTTTTGTTTTGTTTTGTTTATACACCTTCACCTCACCTTGCTCTGTTTAATGATTGGATAAACTGTGCTATTTTTACATTTTGTAATGTATACAAGAAAAGATACTACATTTCCATTCTTTTAAATGTATTATAGGTGGGCTAGTAGTGAGCCCTATATTTGGTTGTCTAACATTTTTCATTATCAAAGATTCTTGAACTTTTTTTGGGTGGGGAGAAGGAGGGAGTTGTTTTATTTTTGTTTTTGAGAAGCTTTAACATTTCCATGCTTTGCAGCAAACCATTGAAATTTGGCAGTAATAAAGCCCTTGGCCTAGACAAGTGCCTTTTCTTTGTCACGGGAAATTCCATTTGAGCTTAGCTGCGTTGTAAAAGTGTTAAAAACAATCATTTTTCTTCTTTCTCTCCAGTTATTTTGGCATCCTTCCAATTTTTTTTATTTTTTTAAAGGAACTGAACGTGGACTTTGGAAAATGCTGGGCCCATTCTGCCACCAAAGCTATTGCAGCTGTGTACTGGGAATACTTGGGATTTATTTTTACCTCTTTCCCTTTTTTTAAGGAAGCTTTTGTGTACATAATTATGTTAAAAGAAAGTTTATTTAAGGTTGCATAGTCAAACACTTGAAACCTTATGAAATGCCAAATTTACAGTTACCCATGCATCTTGGTTTATTGCATCCCTCCACCAATTGTATGGGGCTGCAAATGGTATTAAATACAGTTTAGTATGTAATAGAAACTTCATCCTTAGACTGCCTGTAAATTGTTTTTAATACATTAAATAGAACATCTCTAACTGATTTTATTTTTAATTTTGTTTTGCTAAGGGCAGTCCTACTTATTAATTGCGTAAATATGTTTGAAATCTATTCAGTTATCCAAACCTGTGGAAAAACATTTCACATCTCTGGTAACGTTGGGAACACCTTTGTCCCAGGATCCCTCTCTGACTGAAGACGCAGCATAAATTGGTGGTGCAAAGGCCACTCACTGCTAACTTCTACCTTGCCTTCATTATGAAAAAAGTGCATTCATAACCTGCGGTAGCTAACTTGAGATCAAATCTTAGTGCAGTGGTCCACAACTAGGAATACTCGTACCTCTGGGGGTACGCAGAGGTCTTCCCGGGAGTACATCAACTCATCTAGATATTTGCCTAGTTTTACAACAGGCTACATGAAAAGCACTACTGAAATCAGTACAAACTAAAATTTCATACAGACAATGTCTTGTTTATACTGCTCTATATACTATATCAGTGTTTCTCAACCTGGGAAGGGGGTCATGATTTATTTGATAATTATATGGTAAAAATGAGAAAGTAAGCAATTTTTCAGTAATAGTGTGCTGTGAAATTTTGTATTTTTATTTCTAGTTTTGTAAGCAAGTAGTTTTTAAGTGAGGTGAAGCTTGGGGTACTTAAGACAAATTAGCCTCCTGAAAGGGGTACAATAGTCTGGAAAGGTTGAGAACTAGTGAACACAAAGCAGTTAATAGTTTTGTTCACATGAATTATCAAGTTGAGTTAAAGCCTATTAACACATGTGAAAACTACAGACTGCCTTGGCCACTAGTATTTTACCTTGAGTTGTGAACACATTTTTCATAGTAAAGATAGGGCTTTTGGTAAGTCCCACTCTGGTTAGAAGCTTTCTGTGTCAGCAGCACTTCTTCCCCACACTGGGCAGTGCAGGCACTGCTGTCTGCTGTGGAAGATTTTATCTGAGACCTTGTGTCACATTCTGTTGTCTCCTTAGGCTGCAGCTGCTGTAGAGCTTCCCTTGAGCCCTTAGCACTCTATGGGTCATGACAGAGCACCTCATTTTATCCTGTGCAGCTTTAACAATCTGATTGTGTGAGGTGGGGAGTGACCTCAGCTCCTGTTGAGTCCACTGGGATCTGAGGCTGCTTGGCATCACACTGGAGGCATTTGGCTCTTTGCAGGATTTGGTGCTAAACCAGGGAGGGTCTGGTCCTGAGAAATGAAGTGACAACTTGGTTTAGGTTAGTGGGAGAGTCAAGTGCCTGACACATCTTAAATCAGACGTTTAGTGATGGATATTCCTGGGTACAATTTTTTAAAGTTTAAGTTAGTCAGCTTTGGCTCCTGTTGGTTCTCAAGCAATAAAAATAAAATGCAATCAGCAATACAGGCTTTCATTTTATTTTATGGTTTAAATTATCACATGGAAAAAAAGAGCCTTAAGCTATCTAGTTTTCTATATATGAAATATTGTAGATTTAGCTGTTGTTTGAGGTAGATGAGAACTTTGCATGTGCTGAAGCACCAACCTAAAACTGCTTATTTCTAGTGATAAACAGCAGACTTTTGCTGAAGTGTCTGCTTGTTGTATTTTAATGGCATACTTGTCAACATGTAGCCTTAGAATATAGACACCATAGCAACAGTTTTAACACAGTCTCTTTAAAAGCATCATTGTGTGGAGCACAAATAGGAACATCTTGACTTTTGTAGTCTTTTAATCTACTTAAAGAAATGCTTTTCAGTCCAACAAAAAGCATATTTTTGGATCTTGTTGAACATCTGTCTCAGTCTCAGAACAACTTGGAATAAAGAGAAAAAAGTTACAGCAGGTCCTCAAGCCATCCTAGTAGTTGTAAGGAAAACATAAGTCATTCAGTCAAGAGACAATTATAAACCTTTAAAGTCGGCATGTAAACAGCATTAGTATTTTAATATTGATTTGAATCAATAAATTAGAGGACTCCTGAAAATATGGATACTGAAAGTTCACATTCCAGTGTTGTTTAACAAAATGTGTTTTGTTTGAAGTGCAGTCTCACTCCAATACCGCCAGGTGCTAAAGCACCTGCCTAACTTTAAGCACTTGAATAGTGCATAGGTGTCAAGTTCCATGACTTCAGAGTCATGCCTAAAATCTGTTCATTGATGAGTGTGGCATAATCACCCCCTAATCAAGTGAACACATGCAACCAATCTACTTCTTACTCACTAGTTACTTAGATTTCAAGTTCTTTAGGGCAGGGACCATCTTTCTGTTACATATATGAGCACCATGGGGCCCTGATCTGTAACTGGGGCCCCTAGGCACTACTTCAGTACAAATAATAATTCTTCTGATTTTACCAACTAAGGGGGACTAATGGCACTTTTAAAATTGTACGTGTAGATTATCACTTAGACATTTAAATTGATCTTGGATAAGGAGTTTGAAAATATGTCTGAAATCCTTTTTGATTTGTGGAATGGACACCTATAGTTGTATTTTACAAAATTTGAAGTAATGAATAAACTAATATTCTGCCTCCAATGAGTCTATCTCACCTCTATACCAACACCAACTTCCCTAGAACTACTGGGAAGAAGATAAGAAACTGAAAGATTGTATACCGCTGATGGCATACAATGAGAGGATACTGTCATAGACTGTCACTCATTGTTGAAAGCCTTTTGGAAAACTTGGAAGGAGAGTACAACAATCTAGGTTCATGATAGGGTGAAGAGCTAAAGGAATTGGAGACAGTTGTGAAGATGAGGGTCATTTTCTACTTAATTGTTAGCAGGAACCTGATGAAGTATTTGAAGGTGAGATTTTCAAAAGTGTGCTTAGCTTTTGCTTAACTCTGCTCCATTGAAATCAAAGGGACTTTTACCACTGACTTCAATGGAATCAACAGGCTTTTGAAAATCCCACCCTTAGAGTTTTTTGCCATTTCAGGCTGGCAAATAAACCAATCTGCAGAGTTGATCATAGGTAACACACTTGAAGAATATTCCCAGGCTCAGGGAAGAGGCAGTCTGCCCACACACGTTTTGTTCACAGAACATATTTAGCAGTGAGCCAATTTCCTGATCTGGCACAACCTTCACAATTTTATTTTTCACTGGAATCCTAAAGGCCTTCATTTTCGGTTTTTCTTTTATTTTTTAAAATGTACTGGGAATTTATCAGTAAATATTCCCAATTTTTGAAAAATGGGTGAAAATGGGTAAAAACTGAACAAAGGGCAGTGGGTAAGGGTGGAAGAGGGGTGGGATTTATGATGTAGCAGTTGAAAAAGACGTCTGCTCCCTGTGGCCTTGTCACTACAGTGGTTGGGTGGTCTCAGCTGCTGGTACCTGGCTCCCTGACCGTCTTGTTTCCCATTACACAGAGAAAGCTGACAGGGCCATATTCAAGGGCTGGAGTTTGGAGTGGAACAGAAGGCTGCACCCTGTAAATACTGGCCTCTCTTCTGGACATAACTTCCTCCTGACCCTTCAGCACAGCCCTGTCCATTTCCCCTATGGGGCCATGCTGAAGGGCCTGGATCAGGAGGGGAGCTGACAGTTGCACCCCATAAGCAATGGTGCCTCTGCTGGCCATAGTCCCCTGCTGACCTCTGCCCCTCAGCACAGTCCTATCCGCTTCCCCTGAGAAAATTCCTGGGTCCTGAAAAAGCCAAAATCCGGGCGAAAATCAGTAAAACCCAAATACCAGCTTTTCGAAACCTGGAAAATTTTTGGTAAATACAGAAAATCAGTCAATACTAAAAACAAAGGACCTTCTTTTAACTGATGAATTTTGACTTCTTTATGTGCTGCTTTAGTTCTTTTTCTAATACAATTTAAAATATCTAAATATGTTAACGTTTTTAAAACTAAAGACTGAAGGTGTTTGAATTTTTGGTCTCACCCTTAAAGCATAAGATAATACTTCTTTCCAATACAACCATAGACATTTTTTGACATTGGAATTCTTAGAAATCCCAGTGAAACTTGTTTTAAATGAATCTTTGTTATGCTATGTTGACAGTTTATATAGAGCCCTTAAAATCTTAAACTGTCCATGTATGCTGAAGTTCCCTTAAAGGGTTTAGTGTAGCTAAGATTTAGCATACGGCAATAACCTCCTTTGTCAACTGCAGTTATAGAATGTGTCCATCCAACTGACAAATCTCTCATCCTAACTATCTGTGTGGTTCCAGACTCTAGGCCTTCCTGCATATTTCCTCTAATGTGAAGGAAGTTTCTTTGTGTTCTTGGAATAGTGAGAAGGGAAACTTTGCACTTGGATGCCAATAACATTTCCTTTGGCCCCATTGCTCTTAATGAAGCACAGTCTGGAGAAAGTTCCCTGAATCAGACTAATGTTGTGAATTCAGTCTACTGTCATTCAACACTTTGTGTCCTCCCAAGGTCAATACCTGTGGTTGGGGCTGCAAAGAGCTTGCCCTAGTGTCTGGAAAAGTTTCTTTTAGATTGAAAATAAGGGTCTGATTACTTACCTCTGCTAGCATTGCTGGATTGAACTAGCAAAGTTGAAGGTAAGGGCCTCTTGCTAGTTAGGATCTGAGACATTTTAGGAACCTTTGTTTTTGTTGCGTTGAGGAGGTTTGACAATCCAGGCCATGTATTTGGAAATGTTGTTCTTGACTTCATTAATATAAATCAGTCCCTACAGGTCAGAGTTGAAGAGAGTGAGCAATTAAAGCAGCTTTGGGAGGATCATCATGGTCTATTTTCAGTCTGGTCACCTAATGCTGAGTTTATCCTGCCACCAAAATGAACATTGTAGCAAAAGAGAGTAACGGTTCTTTTAATGAGGTATTTAGATATGATGATGATGAATGTGGCATAACTTCTTAGATAGATAGAACCATGAGAGTTTCCCACTTTTTTGTTTTTCTCCATTTCCATCCAGTCTGGCAATTTGGAAGGGGCCTCAAAGTCTTTTAATTTCCACTGATATTTTTGTGAGACCTGATCTGACACACTCAACTTTGGGAGAGTGTCTTCCACTAGTGATAGCTTTCCCGAAGACCAGGAAATTGCCTTCTTGATGCTTATGGTATCGAAAGCAGTTCAAATTTGGGGTCCTGGCCAGGAACCAAACTTTTCTTATGGTAAATAACGGCAGTTAGTAGCCTGACTGCTCCTCCAAACAGCCTTCCCTCAATTATGGGTGTAAGTAGATGGGCACTCTTTTCTCTGCTTGGAATGGTGGATGATATATGTGGCTGGTTGCTTAGACTGATATCAGAGAGCTCATGGTGAGGGAAATTTCAGCTGATCACCACTTTTCAGAGAACTCATTAGCATTGGGTCCACCAGTTACTACCATTGTGGAGACCTTCCCAGTGGACAGGTCAGCTATCACAATCTGATGCAGCAGAGTTTTCTGTTCCTTTAATAGATCATCCTGGTAAAGTTGGATGGGTTTGGTACTCTCATTCTGACGAACTGGTGCTCAGTAAAGGGATAGTGTGTCACCTGTACACATACCATTTCTGGTTGGCTCTCTGGCCTTTGAGGCCACTTTATCACAAGAAGTCTTCCTTTAACATAGGAAAGAGATAATGTTGGTGGCATTGATTAGCACTGTAAAATAGGATGTTTGAAAACTACCTTGTTATAGCAACAGTTACAGAACTAGTGAAACTTGGCTCTTCCTCCTAAACTCATTATATTTCTCTGTTCATGACAATATTAACTCTACAACTTTGCAGATGTGCATTATATGATAGCTTCTTTCAGTGCACAGTGGCATTACACTAGGAAATCTGCACTATTGAAACTATTTACTTCATATATATACTCTTGTATAATGCACATGTGCAAAGTTTGTGTGTGTGTGTGTGTGTGTATGTATGTATATATATATATATATATATATATATATATATATAATATAAAATTGTGCATGCAATACAGTTGTATGCAAGACTATCAGTATTTTTGCCAGGCATTGCATAAACAGTAAAAATGTTTTGATTGGCAACATGCAATCTATTCTGATATCCCCTGTAAATGTTTGTGAGCATCTCTATATCAAATGCAGTTCAATAATTCTTACCCTTTCTAGGTTACCATGACCCTCTTCTTCACTGTTATAATACAGGGTTTATTTCCCATAACTGGCTTATCTTGGTAACCTGATAATAATTGATATTCTGGTATGGAAAATTGAGTACAAATTTTGCAACCATTCAGAAAACTGAGGCTTGAAAATGATATCAGCATTGCCTGCACATAATTTTTAATACTGAATTAAGTTTCCAATTAAAAATTTTAAAAGATAAAGAAAATGCTATTTTTATTCCAGCTTTAGGGCATGGATGAAATCCTTTGGAAGAAAAAAGTGTCAGTCCAAAACTGTGTTGGATGGGTGTATGGTGTGTATATGTATGTGTGTGTGTGTATGTGTATATATATTATATATATGTGTGTGTGTGTGTGTGTGTACACACATGCTATTCTCAGGCAGATTTTATATTATATATAAAACCTGCCTGTCTGAGAATAGCATGATCTGAAACACATTTGTGCTAAAAGGCCAGAGACCTAGAGGATAATTAGAAATGTTTTTCCATGGTGGATTATTCTGAGCAGTATTTTCCAGACATGTCATGAAGTATGGCAGGCAGGCTGGCTTGCTTACCTGTGGCAAGATGATATTAACAGTTTATAATTTAATGTTTAGGACGTGCAAAACCATTGTCTAAATAGCAGCCAGAACTGTTGCCATCTTCCCAACATCAGGTGATCAGTTTGTTTTTAACATTTAAATTACATATAGCTCAACTGTATACAGTTAACTGACCTTTCTGTAGTACAGCATTATTCTGTAGGGGTTGCAGCATTTTGACACACATTGTGCATATCTTTTAGGTTGTGAGAAACCAAAGCACGTCCCATGAGGCTGCTTGTTTGTGGCATAGCACAGCTTTGGTGTCAAACCAGTCACAAAACAGGCGTGAGACACACCTCTCATTTTACTAACAGGCATGATATACAATGCTGTTCCTTCCATCCCTCCCCATGCCAACCCTTTTTGAAACATCAAATTTTGAGTAAGCAATTACTGTTGTTTGTACCTCTATTGCCTGATGATGTAAAACAATCACAAGAAAATTTTTTCCATTTTCCTTATCCCAGAAATGTGAGGTTTCAAAACATGTCTAAAGTTCAGGTATCATTTTCTCACTTTCTTTGTGCTGTGAGATGGGTCTTGTGTTTTGAAATTTGAGTACTGTACTGGTCTGAAGAAAATCAGTATATATTTCCTTTAAATTACATGGATAGTGTTGGTTCAAGATTCTCTTACAGATGATATCTCATAAGTTTGTTTTTTAGTTTATTGGCATGAAGTCCTCTAGGGAATGAAACAGAAATTTCTCATTTAGTTAAAAGAACTGAAGAATCATATGAAAATGCGTTGTAGCCAGC
This sequence comes from Terrapene triunguis, assembly GCF_002925995.2. NCBI lineage: Eukaryota > Metazoa > Chordata > Testudines > Emydidae > Terrapene > Terrapene triunguis. Next base: position 5,290,445 of record NW_020664382.1, read on the forward strand.
TCCCTATTGACCATACATCTAAAGAGGCTCCAGGAGTTCAAGTTATTCCATGTACGGTTGGTGTTAATTTGAGATCAAACCTTTTCCTCCAGATTCATCTGTTTCATATGATATTTTACAAATTAGCATTGGTTATTTTGACTGTTTCTACCCACTTTGGTGAAATCATACTTTCAGGCCTCTTTTAAACACAAATACAGATCAGGATTTTCCACTTCCATAAGGCTGGCATGTACTCTCAGTTAAGTGCTTATAAACCTGTATCAGTAATTCAATATGATGAGTATTCATAGTGTAGCTCTGATGAGAATTGAAGAGTGTCTGATGGCAATCCATCTTTATCCACCTGGCTATCATTTAGCTAGCCTTTACCATACTGCTTACATATATGGCAATAAGTGCTTTATAAATTAATTAACATTGTGGCATCACCCATAATAAGAATTTTCTAAAGTTGTGTTCTGCTACTTTACTATCAGGAAGTTGTTACACATGTGCCTTGAAAGATTGGGTACACTCATGGCTGTGAACCCATGGTGTTTCAGCTGAAAAAACAAGTTGAAATTCTAAGTGAAATCAGAGCTCAATTTTTACTCCATTATTCTCAGAGACTTTTTTCTCTGTTAAATAGCCATGCCATATGACACGGTGCTGTTGGTGAGGGATTCAAGAATGAGCAGAAGCTTTCCCCACTACCCCAATAGGAGCAGGTAAACTTATATTGTGGAAACTCTGCTTTTGCTTAATCTCCTGTGTTTCTAGTGTGTGAAAATGTATTGCCAATATTACAGTATTTCACTAACCCCTCCAATTCAAGGGATGCTAAATTAATTTAAATAGCGTTCCTTTAAAATAAAAAGTTTGAGCTTTTATTTTCATCATGAATCTGGTCAGTTTGCGGTATTCAGAAATAATGGAAAATATCAGCATTATGATTTTCTGTCCTCCACTAAAGTCTCTTCACGATGGGATATGTGTGTGTGTGTGTGTGTGTATTTGTATGTCATATTGTATTACAGTAAATCAGATCTAACTGAAATTTAATAATATAGAGAAGTAATGGGTTGCCGAACCACTTATCTCCTGTTATACTAGTGAGGGATTTGCAGTGTATCATGCATCTCTCTTTGGTTTCATTAACAGTTGGAGACTGGCAAACCATTATATTTAAAAAAAAAAAAAAAAGCATTGAGTATAGAATAGATAAATCAAGCATGATTTCAGATCATGAAATTCTTCTTGCCATAATCTGTTGGCCTAGAAAATTGGATTCCATTACTCTTCTGAATTGGAGGCATCAAGTAGACAGTCAAACCGTAATTCTTGATCATTTGGGCTAGCATAATTTATTTCTGTATTGTGCAACTGTGTACTAATATTAACGTGTGGTTAGAATATGAAAAATGACTCTGAAAAAATGGCATCATGAACTTCCATGTTTATTGTTTCTCAATGACTCCAAATCAAATTTGCTCAGTTTACAAGTAAAATAAAAGCTTTTCTAACTGGCAGCCTAGAAAACTTATTCTGAGATGTGAAAATCAAGCTGTATTCTTTCTGACTCATAGATCACTACCACTAATAAGAACATAAGAACGGCTGTACTGGGTCAGACTAAAGGTCCATCTAGCCCAGTATCCTGTCTTCTGACAGTGGCCAATGCCAGGTGCCCCAGAGGGAATGAACAGAACAGGTAATCATCAAGTGATCCATCCCATCGCCCATTCCCAGCTTCTGGCAAACAGAGGCTAGGGACACCATCCCTCTCCATCCTGGCTAATAGCCATTGATGGACCTGGCCTCTATGAACTTATCTAGTTCTTTTTTGAACCCTGTTATAGTCTTGGCCTTCACAACATCCTCTGGCAAGGAGTTCCACAGGTTGACTCTGTGTTGTGTGAAAAAATACTTCCTTTTGTTTGTTTTAAATCTACAGCTTATTAATTTCATTTGGTTACCCTTAGTTCTTGTGTTATGAGAAGGAGTAAATAACACTTCCTTCTTTACTTTCTCCACACCAGTCATGATTTTATAGACCTCTGTCATATCCCCCCTGAGTTGTCTCTTTTCCAAGCTGAAAAGTCCCAGTCTTCCTAATCTCTCCGCAGCCATTCCATAACCCTAATAATTTTTGTTGCCCTTTTCTGAACCTTTTCCAATTCCATTATATCTTTTTTTGAGATGGGGCCACCACATCTGCACACAGTATTCAAGATGTGGGTGTACCATGGACTTATATAGAGGTAATATCATATTTTGTGTCTTTTCTATCCCTTTCTTAATGATTCCCAACATTCTGTTTGCTTTTTTGACTGCTGCTGCACACTGAGTGGATGTTTTCAGAGAACTATCCACTATGACTCCAAAAACTTTTTCTTGACTGGTAACTGCTAATTTAGACCCCATCATTTTATATGTATTGTTGGGATTATGTTTTCCAATGTGCATTACTTTGCATTTATCAACATTGAATTCATCTGCCATTTTATTGCCTAGTCACCCAGTTTTGAGGGATCCTTTTGTAGCTCTTCGCAGTGTGCCTGGGACTTAACTATCTTGAGTAGTTTTATATCATCTGTAAATTTTGCCACCTCACTGTTTACCCCATTTATGAATATGTTGAATAGGACTGGGCCCAGTACAGACCGCTGAGGAACACCACTATTTACCTCTCTCCATTCTGAAAACTGACCATTTATTCCTACCCTGTGTTTCCTATCTTTTAACCAGTTACCAATCCATAAGAGGGCCTTCCCTGTTATCCCATGACTGCTTACCTTGCTTAAGAGCCTTTGGTGAGAGACCTTGTCAAAGGCTTTCTGAAAATCTAAGTACATTATATCCACTGGATCCCCCTTGTCCACATGCTTGTTGACCCCCTCAAAGAATTCTAGTAGATTGGTGAGGCATGATTTTCTTTTACAAAAACCATGTTGATTCTTCCCCAACAAATTATGTTCATCTATGTGTCTGACAATTTTGTTCTTTACTATAGTTTCAACCAGTTTGCCCGGTACTGAAGTCAGGCTTACTGGCCTGTATTTGCCGGGATCATCTCTGAAGCCCTTTTAAAAAATTGGTGTCACATTTGCTATCCTCCAGTCATTTGGTACAGAAGCTGATTTAAATGATAGGTTAAAGACTACAGTTAATAGTTCTGCAATTTCACATTTGAGTTCCTTCAGAACTCTTGGGTGAATACCATCTGGTCCTGGTGATTTATTACTGTTTAGTTTATCAGTTTGTTCCAAAACCTCCTCTAATGACACCTCAATCTGGGACAGTTCCTCAGATTTGTCACCTAAAAAGAGTGGCTCAGGTTTGGGACTCTCCCTCACATCCTCAACCGTGAAGACCGATACAAAGAATTCATTTAGTTTCTCTGCAATGGCCTTATCGTCCTTGAATGCTCCTTTACCATCGCAATCGTCCAGTGGCCCCATTGGTTGTTTAGCAGGCTTCCTGCTTCTGATGTACTTAAAAAGTAATAGCAAAAAAAATTTTGAGTCTTTAGCTGTTCTTCAAATTCTTTTTTGGCCTTCTTAATTATATTTTTATGCTTCATTTGCCAGGGTTTATGCTCCTTTCTATTTTCCTCACTAGGATTTAACTTCCACTTTTCAAAAGATGCCTTTTTGCCTCTCACTACTTTTTACTTTGTTATTTAGCCACGGTGGCACTTTTTTGGTTCACTTACTATGTTTTTTAATTTGGGGTATACATTTAAGTTGAGCCTCTATTATGGTGTCTTTAAAAAGTTTCCATGCAGCTTGCAGGGATTTCACTTTTTGCGCTGTACCTTTTAATTTCTGTTTAACTAACTTCCTCATTTTTGTGTAGTCCCCCTTTCTGAAATTAAATGCTACAGTGGTGCGCTGCTGTAGTGTTTTCCCTGCCACAGGGATGTTATATTTAATTATATTATGGTCACTATTACAAAAGCGGTCCAGCTATATTCACCTCTTGGACCAGATCCTGTGCTCCACTTAGGACTGAATCAAGAATTTCCTCTCCTCTTGTGGTTCCAGGACTAGCTGCTCCAAGAAGCAGTCATTTAAGGTGTCAAGAAACTTTATCTCTGCATCCCATCCTGAGGTAACGTGTACCCAGTCAATATGGGGATAGTTGAAATCCCCCATTATTATTAAGTTTTTTATTTTAATAGCTTCTCTAAACTGCCTGAGCATTTCACAGTCACTATCATCATCCTGGTCAGGTGGTCAGTAATATATCCCTACTGCTGTATTCTTATTATTCGAGCATAGAATTACTATCCTTAGAGATTCTGTGGAACAGTGGGTTCATTTAAGATTTTTACTTCATTTGATTCTACGGTTTCTTTCAGTAATAAAGATTCTGCTTGATTTGTGAACCAGGAAATACCCAGCTCACTTTACCTTAGCAGTGAATGCCATCATGTAGAATTTCTCATTCCTTATGTATCATTTGCTTTTCGCTAAACTATTTCCAATAGAGATAGGGAAGTATTAATGACATTGTACGAGGCATTAGTAAGACCTCAACTGAAATACTGTGAACAGTTCTGGTCGCCCATGTTCAATAAAGATATGTTTAAAGAAAACCGGTGCAGAAAAGGATGATCAGGGGAATGGAAAACCTGTTATGCAAGAGGAGACTAAAAAAGCTGGGTTTGTGTAGCCTAGCAAAGTGAAGCCTAAGGGGAGATGATTGCTCTTTGTAAATCTATCGAGGGTGAACACCAGAGAAAGAGAGGGGCTAATTAAGCTGATGAACAATGTTGGCACAAGAATAAATTGGTATAAACTAGCCATGAATAAGTTCAGGCTGGAAATTAGAAGAAGGTTTCTAACCATCAGAGAGGGGTGAGGTTCTGGAGCAGCCTCCCAATAGGAGTAATAGGGGCAAACAATCTAACTAGTTTTAAGATGGAGCTTGATAAACCCGTGGCTGGGATTATTTGACAATGTCATCTTTGTTAGTGAACTGGATTTGATGACCCAGGAAGTTCCCTTCTAGGCCTACATTCCTATATTATACCCAGTTTTATGTGGTTGACTAAATGACTTTCTTGTGCTTATGCATCTCGCAGAAAATCCTGTTCTCATTACACAGACTAAGTAACTATACTGGATAATAGTTAAGTCCCTGGAAGTGTGGTGGGACGGAATGGAAAACTTTCATTACACCATTGGAGTCTCTTCACAACCACCACTCCAACCATGGGGCTTGATTAGGTTCTGTGACCCTACTGCCCCAATTCTGTAGATGGTAATGGGCCACTCCCAGTATCCGCTACATAACAATGCACAGAGAACCCAAACGGAGCATGGCTTTGCAGAACCACAAAGGTATGTTCATTTGCTCTGTGAGCTCTCCTAATCCTTCCCCCCCATCCCAAGGCAGCAATAGTACACAAGTTCTGTTGCTCTTGGTAGCCTTCACATACATGAATGGAGGACAGGATTGTCCCTTCAGAAATACCTTAGCCTATATTTAGACCCTCCTGATTCCCATCCTTTTGCTATACTCACCAGTCCATATCGTCTCATGCATAATAGGTCTCCATTTACAGATATTGCCTCTTGTGTTTCAACATCTTCCACTTTCATCCTCTTTTTACTACTATATGATGAGGATTTAGGGTTACCATATTTTGAGTGTCCAAAAAGAGGACACTCTACGGGGCCCCGGCCCCGCCCCAGCCCCGCCCCAACTCCACCCCCTCCCCAAAGTCCCCGCCCCAACTCCGCTCCCTCCCCTGCTTCCCGCGAACATTTGATTCGCGGGAAGCAGGAAGCAGGCAGCAGGTAAGCTGGGGGGAGGAGGCGCAGCCCAGTCTGGCCCCCTCCGGCGGCCGGCCCCGGCCCCAGCGTCTCCAGCCTGGTTCGGCTCGGGCCCTGTGGTGCCGGCCCTGGGCCAGCCCCCGGCCAAGCACCCCCAGGCCAGCACCGCTGACCCCCAGCCCCTGGCCCAGCGCGGCCCTGGCCCAGCACTGCGGCTCCCGGCCGCCCAGCGCCGCCGGCCCCGGGCCTGCCCCCGACCCACCACCCAGCGGCGCCGGATTTTCCTGGACATGTTCGGCTTTTTGGGATTTCCCCCCGGACGGGGATTTGAGTCCCAAAAAGCCGGACATGTCCGGGAAAATCCAGACGTATGGGAACCCTAGAGGATTCATGTCACTGATTTGTAGCACTACTAATACTACTGACATTGCAGCAGAACTTGTCTGAATGATACTTAGCACATTCTTATGTTCCCTTGGTGTATAACTTATTGAGGCTCAAACTCTCTGGTCAAGATTTAATTTCAAATGTACATTTAAAATGTGAAGTTCTCCAATAGTACCTTGATCACTTACCTTTTTTTATCTCTTATTTGAATCACAAAACACTGAAAATGTGTTCAGATGTGTAGAGTAGCTGTATGAAAAACTGAATATGTTCTGTACTTCAAATATTTAAAACTGGTTAGGTTATGCTATTGTGTAATAGATGTGCAATGTTATGGAAACTGTGTTCTCCATGAAAATATTAATGTTGTTGTCATATTGTGCAAGCTTAGTTTTATGGCAATGATTAATCTATCTGAATTCTTAGCAATGTCTAATATAAAAAGACTTTGGTTGCAGCTGTGTCTCAAATGTGTTGGATATTTTCTATCAAATATATTGTAACAAAAGTTGATTCTTTAAGACCTTGCACTTTTAATGAGCCATCTTATTGTCGACACTCAGAATCTAATAGTGTGCCTTTTGGTGACGTTGTTGAGAATTTTAATGCATTTTAGTTCTCATTCGGCACGGCCTATGTGCTCCTCACAGGAGGGTCTTTAGAAATAGGATTAACTTCTAGAGGAATGCATTAGCCATGACACACAAGTAGGCAAAGCTCTAACTAGCCTGATAGATTGCTCCACGCTTCAAATCCCTCTAGCTACCCCCTCCCTTTTTTTATTGACAACTTCTCATTGAGCGGCTAGAAGCATTAGTGTATTTAGGAGTTAGAAGTTTTGTATCATCCTAGGCTGATCTCATATTCGCTTTCTGAAATTAATTCGACACTGCTTTACATGTTAATCCGTAAAGGATTGATTTTGGGAAGGTCAGAGCAGTGCAGCCTCAGAAAATGGAAGAAAAGCTCCACTTAAAACAGCTCATTTCAGTTCCCAGAAGTAAGTATAGGTGCCTTTTCATTGTGACACTTAGCCAGCTGTAAGAGACTTGGTCATCTTGCAGAATACATCAAACAGTGTTGTTTGATGTGGTCTGCAAGAAAGTTGAGCTAATTAAGTTTAGCTTCATAAACCAATTGCATTTTGCAAGTTGCACAACTGCTCTTTGAAAGTCTTCTATATAACAGAATGTGCAGTCTTCTTTTGGTCATAAACATAATTAATAATTGAGTGGTACTTTAATAGCAACAAAGTTTTTAAAGTAGCACTATTTGGTGTTTCCTATTTATTTTTCCTCTGTTCCTTTCAGCATACAGGGAGTTGCATAATTCTAAAAAAATGAAAATGGATATGCACAGAAAAAGGACTTGATTATGGGTCATGTTGATGTTGGGTCATTACACAAAAGATCATGAGATATGAATAACATAGTGCTGTGGCAAAAGTGAGCTAATAACGTCTAATAAAAGAAAGCAATTATAAATATGGAGAAATTCATTTGTAACTATAATTTGCTATAAGTGTGCACACACACACTTCTTTGCAAAATATAAATAACATTTTACCAACCCAGGAACCAAATTAAATGACTGGCTCTTTTCATACGCATACTAATGATCATGAAAAATATATATTTTACTTTCCCCTTTTAAAAAATACTCATTGCAGAAATTTGTAATATATTGTCAATACTTACAGTACTTTTCTCTGACTTAGGACCTTTTTGTAATTGTAAGAATAAAATGCTTTCCACCTATAAAAGTGCTTTTTGTTGACTGTACATCTTTCTAATGCTTATAGGGCTTTTCATTTTTACTTGAACTTTTGCTTCTTTAACTTTTATTGAGGCAAATTATATGTAACTACTTTTAAAAAATGCCCATTGGTTCTGCTCCATGTTTATGTTCTGAAAGTTCAGACTGACTTAAATTTCTCTGTTGCCAGCCCATGAACATCTGAATTGCGTGTCAGACTGTCAAAAGAGATATATGAAGAGTCTTTTGTGAAGTTCAGAAATGCTGCAGTTTGTTCTGTTTTCTCTCGGTTTTCTAATATGAGAATGGAATGAGGCTAATCCATTCCTATTGCCTTTTAAAATCAGGTATCCAGTTATGTGCAAAAAATCAGTAGATATTAAATCTAACAGACCCACTGTACAACAGTATATGTGCCAAATTCACCACTGGCGTAAGTGGATGCCACTCTTTTGACTGTAGTGGACTAGTGTCCGCTTATATTTATAGTAGGGCTGTCAACCGATTAAAAAAATAATCGTGATTAAAAAAATTAATTGCTATTAATCGCACTGTTAAATAATAATTGAATACCATTTGTTTAAATATTTGTGGATGTTTTCTACTTTTTCAAATATATTGATTTCAATTACAACACAATACAAAGTGTACAGTGCTCACTTTCTATTTATTTTTGATTACAAGTATTTGCACTGTAAAAAAACAAAAGAAATAGCATTTTTCAATTCACCTAATAAAAGTACTGTAGTGCAGTCTCTTTATCATGAAAGTTGAACTTACAAATGTAGAATTATGTACAAAGAACCGCATTCAAAAATAAAACAATGTAAAATTGTAGAGCCTGCAAGTCCACTCAGTCCTACTTCTTGTTCAGCCAATCGCTCAGACGAACAAATTTGTTTACATTTGCAGGAGATAATGCTGCCTGTTTCTTGTTTACAATGTCACCTGAAAATGAGAACAGGCATTCTCATGGCACTGTTGTAGCTGGCGTCGTAAGATATTTATGTGCCGGATGCGCTAAAGATTCATATATCCCTTCATGCTTCAACCACCATTCCAGGTGCTGATGATGGGTTCTGCGCGATAATAATCCAAAGCAGTGCAGACCGATGCATGTTCATTTTCATTATCTGAGTGAGATTCCACCAGCAGAAGGTTGATTTTCTGTTTTGGTGGTTCGGGTTCTGTAATTTCTGCATTGGAGTGTTGCTCTTTTAAGACTTCTGAAAGCATGCTCAACACCTCGTCCCTCTCAGATTTTGGAAGGCACTTCAGATTCTTAAACCTCATGTCAAGTGCTGTAGCTATCTTTAGAAAGCTGACATTGGTACCTTCTTTGCGTTTTGTCAGAACTCCATGAAAGTGTTCTTAAAATGAACAACATGTGCTGGGTCATCATCCGAGACTGCTATTACATGAAATATGTCAGAATGTGCGTAAAACAGAGCAGGGGACATACAATTCTCCCCTAAGGAGTTTAGTCACAAATTTAATTGACGCATTATTTTTTTAACGAGCGTCGTGAGCATGGAAGCATGTCCCTTGGAATGGTGGCCGAAGCATGAAGAGGCATACGAATGTGTAGCATATCTGGCACATAAATACCTTGCAATGCCGGCTATAAATATGCCATGCAAATACCTGTTCTCACTTTCTGGTGACATTGTAAATAAGAAGAGGGTAGCTTTATTTCCTGTAAATGTCAACAAACTTGTTTGTCTTAGCGATTGGCTGAACAAAAAGTAGGACTGAGTGGACTTGTAGGCTTTGAAGTTTTACATTCTTTTGTTTTTGCGTGCAGTTATGTAATCAAAAAAATCTACATTTGTAAATTGAACTTTCACGACAAAGAGTACTTGTATGAGGTGAATTGAAAAATACTATTTTTGTTCATTTTTACAGTGCAAATATTTGTAATAAAAATAATATACACTTTGATTTCAATTACAACACAGAATATAATATATATGAAAATTTAGAAAAATATCCAAAATATTTTAATACATTTCAACTGTTTGGCAGTGCGATTATAACTGCGATTAATCTCGATGAATTTTTTTTAGTTAATTGCGTGAGTTAACTGCAGTTAGTTGACAGCCCTAATTTATAGTGAATGTGGTTTATGGACTCTAAATTCTATATATGTTTTATATTGATTGCTCTTTTAATTTGAGGAAGTTCCACTGCTTGCATGTTTCCTCTGGCAAAAGTCATGATTTACAAAGTAGTCTTTTAAGTTTTAATTGTTGTTGGTGGTTGGTTAAGCTGTGGATCTTAACGGCCAACATTTCAGCAGTGGAAGGAGTGACTACGTGTCTGAATGACAGAATTTGACTGTAAAGGATGAGTTTAACAGTGAAAATTCAGATTTAAGACTCACGTGCCATTACTTGTTTAGTGATGTAATGAGGCTGAATTTCCCCAATTCATTCTGGGTCCCTAGGAGCAGAAAGCCCTCTGGTAGTGGGGGGTGCCAGGGTATAAGCTGTTCTTCACCCCTGATCTTCCGGGGAGTATGAGGCAACCATGGCTACAAAGTAACACCTGCCCTGCTCTGCCCATAGGGTGAAACCAGACCAATAACTCTTTCACCCAGTTTCTAAGGAAAACTGTAAACTGCTCTTTTTGATTGCATCTTATATGTATTACTTATTTGTTAGCACAGAACATTATTCCAGAAACCTGGCATGCATCTTAATAATTATATATTGTATTTGCATAGCACCTAATGTTCAGAAATCTCAAAACACTGTACTAATATATGATTATTTGATTTCACACTTGAGAAAACTGATGTACAGCGAGACTGAAGACTGAATCCTGGAAAGCATTGAATTTCCTCAATTTTTCTTGAACTCTCAGCATCAGGCCTTAGTGATAGTCACCATAGTCACACAGCTAGTCAGGGGTACATTAGGGAATAAAATTCAGATCTCCTGATAAGTCCCTCATTGCTTATAAATATAAATACTGGAATAGTTTTGTTTTGATACTAACTTTCTGAAAAAATTGTTTTCTAAACTTATTTTCATAAGAAATAAACTCTTAAAACTGGAGTTAATTGTTTGTTGTTTGATAAAATAGCCAGGGTGTGTTTTACTGAGATTGAAAGAAAAGTTGAGATTTTACACCTGGACAGGAAACTATGTGACAGAACAAATGAAAGTTGCAGAACTGATTTGTTTGCTGTTTGGCTATACCCTTTGCGTTGCTCAGTAGTGCATGTAATCTACACAGGAACAGCGTGGTCATGAAATACATAAGTGTATATTTAACACCGATGCCTCTAGCAGCAGAAGCACAGGAGTCCATGATTTCCTGTGCATTAGAATATAATATCCTAGAACTTAGTCTTACGAATGTCTGAGTTGAGAATCTGTCCTTGTTTTGGTGAAGAGACATGAAGGGGAAAGCAAGAACTGAATGTTCCCTTTTTTCTCTTTCACTTATATTTTTATTAATATTTATATCTAAAACTGGTGCTAAGTTTGCATATATATAACGGGCAATGCTCAACTTAATTTAGGCTCAGTGTTCTTTTTTTTTTTAAAGTCAGTGGGTTACAAAACCTAGTTTGCATAGAAATCTTCATGAAGGAAGGGAAGAGTGAGGGAGAGAAAAATAAAATAAAATAAAACAACCAATCCCCTTCAGTATTGCTACTTTGTGGACGTAGACTGTGAAATTGACCAGGTAGTGTCCTCATCCAATCTTAGAGTAAAACAGAAAGTAAATAAACCATATATTGGTAAAAAGTAAATTTTGATCCTTAAATTTAGTTTGGGAATTCAAGATATCAGTAACATAGGTTAGGATTTTTTTTTTTCCAACTGACTTTCTGTCTGGATCATCACTTTTAGTAGGAAGATGTGAGATGGTAATCAGTGAGGATATTGGAAGATCTTATTTAGGATAGTCTTGAACTTCATATTTTGTTGATCTTTATTTTCTTGATGTAATAAAAGTAGCTTTGTATAATGCCTTATATCATATAAGTAATGGAAGATTATGTATATGTTTTGGCAGCAGATTTCAATATGAAAGTATTCCATTTGAATACAACCTGTAAAGGCATATATTGTGCAGTCTTGGTCAACACGTGGCATGTTGTTGTATGATAGGTTGTTAACTGAAAACATACATAATCAGAGTTTTATCTTCGTTACTAAATATAGCTTAGGGCAGTATAAGAAGATAATTTGGAATGGGGAGGTTAACATTTCAGGGTAATTAGTAAAATTTATTTTATATCTCAATAGTGTGTCTCCTTCAGGTTTCTGAGAGGAAAAACATGTCCCATTTTTATGCTCTGGGAATTTAGAACCATGGGAACTTCAGCTCTTCAAAAATGATTTATCTGTCCTGATGGATGAGAAACATTTTCACATGAAAGAAACAAAACTAAATGGTCTCATATGATCTTTGATTTCTATCTGCTTGTCACCTCATGTGTCCCTGCAGTGATTTTATTTTTATAAGAAGACAGGTGAGAAAGTTGTTTATTGCTCATAGTATTCAAAGAAAAAAGATAAGGAATAACTTGAGCAGTGGAAGGCAAATTAGAATGGTTTTAAGTGTCTTTTTGTTTTATAAGAGGTTGTGGTAACAACCAGTAGCTATGTAAGGGATTTGAATCTTTTAATTAGTTCTGTTGTAGGAACTGTATGGATAGGAAAAAAGCTCCTCTATTTAAAAATAATAGAATGCAAGAAAGCAATTTAAAAAATAAGTATTTATTTAAATCGACTTATTAAAACGTGTGTAAGAAGAATAAAACATACTGACTTCATACCTCAGTACTTAATTTGTTTTATATATTAAGGAAATAATCATGTCTGACAGTCCTGCAGACTGATATGTTCTCATTTTTTCACAAAAGAGATTCAGCAGAGCAGATACAGTGCAGACTTTCTCACAGTGTCCTGTCAGTATGCTTTAGCAAGTTTTGGAGGGACAAGTTCTGGAGGGTAATTCAATCTTTGCACATCAGGCATAATCCCTGTCTGTACTCCTCTAGAGAGAGAGCTCATGGAATATTGTGTTCAATCTGAGCATCCAGGAATGTAAAAGCTGTAAACAAACTGGAGGGAATTCAAAGGATGACAAAGTGATTAGGCTGAAGGGATTGAAACACAAGGAAGATTGCAAGAACTAATTTCTGTGTGTGAGGCTTGGCTAAGTGATGACCGAGATTGAGGACATAACCAAATGTAAGTATTTGAAGTGTATGAATGCAATGTAGAAAGATGACTTAGTTAGCATAGATGCAAGGAATTAAGAGGAATTGTTAAACTAAATATCAACACATACTTTGAGAAAGATCTGTTAGATTGTGCAGTAGTCTTCCAAGAGAAGTAGAAGAAGCCTAGTGCCTTAGAACATTCAAAACTAGACTGGACAAGCACTAGGAATAATATGTTGTAGGGACAATTATGCATTAGCAGAAGGATGAGTTAGTTCATATACATTTATTACGTAGTTCTCATAGGGTTAAGATTTTCTGGTAATACATGTATTCATTCTAAAGGGAAATTAACAAGGATTACTGCGCTTTAATCTTGAACCTTAATAAATGGGAGAAAGTTTAAAGTAAAATAATCAGTTAAAGGTAATGTTCTATATCAAGATATTTTACCTTTTGATACATCAGTTCATGTGCAGATATCATAACCTCCCCTGGTTGACGTAAATACAATTTCAACAATTCCATTGTGAATCTCAGGAAAGGATCAATGCTTAATTCCCTGAAGCTGATTCAAGTCATAACAGCCCATGTTTTTCCAATTCCCAGCTTCTTAAGCATTTTCTCAGCTCCCTTTACCGTTTGTCTGTTTTGAGTCTTCCGGTTCTGCAATTCATCAAGGTCCTGAACTTTGCAGTGAAGAGTCTCCCTAGTTACTGAATCTCGCTGTTCTCCTCAGCCCTCAACCCTGGATGATTTCTACCCTCAGTATTCAAATGAAGGAATATTCAGTTGGTGTTTCTGATTGGCTGTTGAACAGTTTTCTTTCAACTCCTGTTAATTCATGCTGTATTCATTAACCCTCAAATTGTACAAAAATGCTCACTTGTTCCTTTATGCCTAAGGTAAAGAACTAAACCCAAGTCCCTTCGGTAAATATAACCAAATAAAACTGTTAAGACGCATATAATAACCATAAACAATCACAACAGTTATGTTTTCCACAAACTTCTGTGCATCACCACCTGAAGACAGAGAGAGAAAAACAGTAGGACCTTTCGCAGTAAAGCTGAGGTTTCCTCCCATCTCTATTTTCTGTGGCTGGCCTCTATTGAGGCTGCCAGTAACAGTGCTAATTGTGGGGTGCGTGTCTTTCATAATGCTGCTTTTCTAGTAAACTAAACTGAGACTACTCCCTTTATATAGGCCACCAAACATGTCTGTTTACTACCAACTTTATCTGATTTTAACTGGTAACCTAGAGGTAAAGGGCTCCCATACCTAATATACCTGTTCCATTAGCAATGTTCCTTGAAAATATTGTTTTTATACCATATCACACATAAATGTTGAGCTTTGAAATAAGAGAGCGACTTCCTCCCAAGTTTTCTTAGACTCAAAACAGCTTTTAGGAATTGTGTGCTTCTTTCCCCCAGCCTGTCACTGTTAAGAAAGTTTAGAATGTGGCCCCATGACTGAAGAAACAGTCCATTAACAGGCAAGGTTCAAGAACTGTGAGCCATTAGTTGAGTCACAAATAACAAATGCAAGATAAGCAATGAGATACACATATGTAAAGTACACATTTTCTGATGACAATGTGTATGAAAACAACATAATACCAAAGGACTTGGTTTATCCAACAAAATACATAATTCATCCGAAGAAGTGAGGTTTTTACCCACGAAAGCTTATGCCCAAATAAATCTGTTAGTCTTTAAGGTGCCACCAGACTCCTTGTTGTTTTTGTAGATACAGACTAACACGGCTACCCCCTGATAATTTGCCAGTGTACTGTATAGCGTGGGGGAGCGGTGGAAGGAGACTCAACAAGCTATAGCGTGGTCTGATCTTTTGCAGATGTTTAAATCAAGTTCTTGCTATAAGGATTTTGTGAAGGAATCTAAATTTCTACTTCCAAAAGAGATGATTCTCTAATATCTTAGCCCGTTCAGGGCCTAGTTCGCCATCTACAATGTAACTACTATGCAAAAAGGTTCAGTGTGAGAGTTAATCCTTCAGGAATTCTTTAGCCTTTCTCAATCTGACAGTTTCCCCAGGAAAAAGTCTCCATAGACGTGTAGAGAGCTAATTCAAAAAATACATATGCAGTGACCCAAATTAAACTTTTCCAGTTAGTATTAAGAGCCACAGGTTTCGCCTGCAAGCTTTGTTTCCCAGGCTGTCCATCCTGGTAGGAATAGATTTATTATTACTTCTTAAAGGTGTAATTATTATTTATATAGCAATTTAACTATATAAAGTAACGTATGGTAACTGAACTGTGCCAAGTACAATATAGAATGATACTAACATATGGAATGATATACAGTATAGTCATTATGTCTGGAATGCTTTATAGAATAAGAGGCATTTTAGAATCCTCTAGTCCTGGGGCAGTATTTTCAATATCTGACACTCTAACAAGTTTGTGAAGTTTCCCCGGTACAATTCCAAGCTTCTTATATAGGCTAAATAGAGAACCCTGTTTTAAGTTTACTCTTTCATGTAATAGATCTAACTTGTGGAACATACCATCTTTTAGCTCAAATGCAGCTGTTTTCCATTGCAAAAGAATTGGTGGCTATGCAGAGACTTGAGTTATCTTCCTAGAGCAAGCACACGTTGCCTCTGAGTATTTAGCTTTCAAGTGTTCTTAGAAAAAGGGCTGGTTCAAGCAAATCTGAGGCCCATAATGACACTTGATGGGGGAAAAAAAGGCCAGGGTTGAATTTTTCTTCACTACCACCAAACTGCTCTACCATGTCAACTGTGAAGATGGAGAGTTTGTCCCATGGAGCAGAGGTGATAATAGGGATTTTGTCCAAAGCTGGTGAGAGTGAAGGGAGTTAGTGGATGGAAGTTTCTTGTCAAAAGGGTCAGGGTGTGCAATCCTGCAATGCAATTCAGTCAGGGCTATGATCAAAGGAAAAAGACTTACCTCAGAATCTACTATCCAGTCTCCAATCTAAGGGCAGGTCTTCACTACGGGGGGGGGGGGGGGGAGGTCGATTTAAGATACGCAAATTCAGCTACGCGAATAGCATAGCTGAATTCGGCGTATCGGAGCCGACTTACCCCGCTGTGAGGACGGCGGCAAAATCGACCTCCGCGGCTCCCCGTCGACGGCGCTTACTCCTACCTTCGCTGGTGGAGTAAGCACGTCGATTCGGGGATCGATTGTCGCGTCCCTATGAGACGCGATAATTCGATCCCCGAGAGATCGATTTCTACCCGCCGATTCAGGCGGGTAGTGTAGACCTAGCCTAAGCAAGCTTTTTGAGAAATTGAGGTAAAAGTCTTCAATGCCATCTTCTGATGTCAACATCTTGGATCCCTTCCAACTGGGATTTAGATCAGGCTCTGAGACACAGAGAGCAGCACTTGTTGCTCTGCTGCATTACCACCTCCTTCTGTATGTAAATGGAGGAGCTCTTCCATCATTGTCTTGCAGCAGCTGACGCTATCGACCACCAAAATCTCTTATTCTTCTTCAAGAAGTTGTTCAGAAATGGCTCCCAAAGCATTGTTATGGGCACTTGTTCTATCTCCAGCCCCTCATGTGGGACACCACAAGGAAGGCTCAATTCTTTCCTGTAAAACACACATACTATACACAGACATATATCCATTGGTAGAATTAGCAAGAAACATAGGCTTATGTGCCAGCAGTATACAGATGATATTCACTTCTAACCTTTGGTAAATGTGGATTGCACCATCTCAAAGCATTCTTGTTGCTTAGTAGAGATCAACAGCTGATTGAAAAACAGTTGGCTTAACCTGAACCCAGCTATAATTGAAATGGTGCTGTTAAGAGGAAACCACTTTGTAGACCTCTCCACCTCCATAACAACTCTGACACAATGGCATCTGGCCCCAGATAGTTCACTTTGTCTGTAGACTTGGGGTCCTATGGGTTCCACTTCATTTGGATGCCCAAACAACCATGGTGCCAAAAAAAAAAAATCCATTCCTGTTTGTGTCTGGCCAGAGGATTGCACCTGGGCATATAAGACTTAGATTTAGCCACAGTGATGCATGCTTCCATAACATCTCACCTTTTAGGAATGACAAGCCTTATCCTGAGAAAGCTCTGGTTGGTTCACAGTTCATCAGCCTGGCTGCTCAGCAACTCAGATAATCAGAACCACATCACTCTAATTCTCCATGGCTTCCTATTGAACAGTTCATGTTCACTGTCCCGATGTCCAAATCCCTCTATGGAATTGGTCTTAGCTACAGGAGATACCATTTTTCCCCACAACAGCTGCATCCTATCGGAACAGCAAATCTGTTAGCGGGCAGAGTGGTAGGCTCATGGCCAGAGGGTACTAAACTTTCACAAAGGCTGGAACAAGACTGTTGAAGTTAAAAGAATTAAAAAATAACAAGCAAACAAAGCCTTCTGGTTTCCGAGTCTTTAGTGTGCACTGAAATCACATTTTCAAGCTTTCCTCCCCAACCATCAGAGCTAAAAATTTAATGTTTTTATGAAAGCTAAGATTCTCACATAATCGCAAGATTCCTGGAGCTGGGGTTTTAAGAAGAATACCAAATATTGCAAGGCTTCCAATAAAATAGTGATTATTAGCATAGCCGCTCTGTTGTTACTGTGCTAGCTTGATAAGAGCTAGTGCAAGTATGTCTCAAGCTGGGAATCACACCCCCAGCTCGAAGTGGAGGGTTAATGGCCTAGTGGATGGAGGGGATGGGGAGAGCTGTAGATGTGGTATATCTTGATTTCTAGTAAGAGTTTTGACACAATCCCCATGACATTCTCTTAAGCAAACTAGGCAACTATGGTCTAGATCAGGGGTTGGCAACCTTTCAGAAGTGGTGTGCCGAGTCTTCATTTATTCACTCTAATTTAATGTTTCGCATGCCAGTAATACATTTTAACGTTTTAGAAGGTCTCTTTCTATAAGTCTGTAATATATAACTAAACTATTGTTGTATGTAAAGTAAAGAAGGTTTTAAAAATGTTTAAGAAGCTTCATTTAAAATTAAATTAAAATGCAGAGCCCCCGGACCGGTGGCCAGGACCAGGTCAGTGTGAGTGCCACTGAAAATCAGCTTGTGTGCCACCTTTGGCACATGTGCCATAGGTTGCTTACCCCTGGTCTAGATGAAATTACTATGAGGTGGGTGTACAACTGGTTGAAAGACTGTACTTAAAGAGTAGTTATCAGTGGTTCTGTGTCAAACCTGGGAGGAAGTATTGAGTGGGGTGCCGCAGGGGTCTGTCCTGGGTCCGGTACTATTCAATATTTTCATTAAGGACTTAGGTAATGGAGTAGAGAGTATGCTTATAAAATGTATCGATGACCCCAAGCTGGGAAGGGTTCCAAGCACTTTGGAGGACAGGCTTAGAATTCAAAAGGACCCTCCCAATTTGGAGAATTGGTCTGAAATCAGAAAGATGAAATTCAATAAAGACAAGTGCAAAGTACTTCACTTAGGAAGGAAAAATCAAAAGCACCACTACAAAAGGTGGTAGTGCTGCTGAAGTGGATCACAAATTGGAATATGATGTAGTTGCACCAAAGGCTATAAATCTGGGGTGTATTAACAGGAGTGTCGTATGTAAGACAGAGGAAGTTGTTTTCCTGCTCTGTTTGGCACTAGCGAGGCCTCAGCTGGAGTACAATGTCCAATTCTGGGTGCCACACTTTAGGAAATGTGAATAATTTGGAGAGATTCCAGAGGAGAGCAACAAACATGATAAAAGTGTTAGAAAATCTACCTGGGGTAGTCAATAGGTGGACCGCAGGCCAAATTTGGACCGCCAGATGCTTAGAACAGGGATCGGTAACCCTTGGCACGCGGCTCACCAAGGTAAGCCCCCAGCAGGCTGGGCCGATTTGTTTACCTGCCGCGTCCGCAGGTTCGGCCGATCGCGGCTCCCACTGGCCACGGTTTGTCGCTCCAGGCCAATGGGGGCGGCGGGAAGCGGCGGCCAGCACATCCCTTGGCCTGCGCCTCTTCCTGCAGCCCTCATTGGCCTGGAGCAGCGAACCACAGCCAGTGGGAGCCGCGATCGGCCGAACCTGCGGACGCAGTAGGTAAATAAACCGGCCTGGCCCGCCGGGGTGCTTACCCTGGCGGGCTGCATGCCAAAGGTTGCCGATCCCAGCTTTAGAATGGACTCCAAAAGCTTTTTATTTACTTACCATTTATTATTATTTTTCTCTGGGGTCTCGACCTTGACTGTACCTTAACCAAGAGATTTGGACCTTGACAAAAACCAGTTGATTACCCCTGACCTACCCTATGAAGAAAGGCTAAAAAAAACCTCGGTATATTTACTCTTGAGAAAAGAAGACGGCGGGGGAGAGAGGGGAACTTGATAAGTCTTCCAATATGTTAAGGGCTGTAATAAAGAAAATTGTGGTCAATAGTTCTCCCTGTTCACTGGAGGTAAGACAAAGAAATAAGTGGCTTAATCTGCCCCAACTTTAGGTTAAATAGTAGAAAAAACTTTGAGTAGGTAAGCACTGAAATAGGCTTCCAAGGGAGGTTGTGAAATCCCCATCACTACAGGTTTTTAAGAACAGGTTAGACAAACACCTGTGAGCAATGGTCTAGGTCAGTGGTTCTCACTCTTTGGGTCGGGACCCCAAAGTGGGTCACACTCTCTTTTAATGGGGTCACCAGGGCTGGCGTTAGACTTGCTTGGGCCTGGGGCCGAAGCCCCAGCCCCAGCGCCCTGGGCCAAAGCTGAAGCACGAAGGCTCAGATTACAGGGCCCCACCTGAGGCCAAAGTCCTTGGGCTTCAACTTTGGCCTCCCCGCCCAGGGTGGTGGGGCTTGGGCTTTGCCCCCCCACACACTCAGGGGGGCGGGCTCAGGCTTTGGTCCCCCTTCCAGGGTTCATGTAATTTTTGTTGTCAGAAGAGGGTTGCAGTGTAGTGAAGTTTGAGAACCCCTGGTCTAGATATACTTGGCCTTGCCTCAGCACAGTGAACTGGACTGGATGGCCTCTCAAGGTTCCTTCCAACCCTAATTTTCTGTGAGTCTGTACTCTAAGTCAGGGGTTCTCAACCTTTTTCTTTCTGAGGCCACCTCAACATGCTAGAAAAACTCCGGGGCCCAGCACAGGTGGAGGGGGACTCGGGGCTCCGGGCCAGGGGTGGGACCCTGGGGCATAGACATAGTTTGACTTCTATTTTGGGGGTAGGGGTCAAGGGCCGGCAGGGCTCAGGCCAGCTCTGCACAGTGGGAAGGAATTTAAATACAAATTGTGTAGCAGCTAAGTGAAGAAATATTATGTGGCAGTTTTCTGTCATGCTGACCAAAAGGATGTGCAGTTTGACTCTTCCATATACCCATAGATTTTATTTTGATTCTGTTTGTGATTTGTATCCGTGATACCACTAAAACAGGAATAAATAAAGCATGTTTGCCTTATGTAGAGGGGTTGTGAAGGTAATTGCTTGCTATTCTCAATAGAAATTCCTATAGCAAATCCTTTCTTTGTAATTTGTTAAAAAATGAG
This sequence comes from Terrapene triunguis, assembly GCF_002925995.2. Lineage (NCBI taxonomy): Eukaryota > Metazoa > Chordata > Testudines > Emydidae > Terrapene > Terrapene triunguis. Next base: position 5,311,035 of record NW_020664382.1, read on the forward strand.
TGCATTATATTGCCTACCCCAGTTTCTCTGACTTCCGCTTTCTCAAAGTGAGCGCTTTATACATTAGGTAATTAAGCAGGGAGGGAGAAATTTTCCAAAGGGAAAAGCAGATTTATAAAATGTATAAGTCCTATAAAAATAAATTCTATAATTGTGGAGAAAACAGTCATTCCATACTCTTTCCTACAAATAAACGGTGCACAACTTCTAAATAAATCAGACCCTTAAGTATCCTTATGCCAGTTTTGAATTTTAGTACCTTGTATTAGGAGATTGTTGTAATATATGGAAGCAGTTAGAACAGGTAATAAATTTATTTTTGACAGCATGGTGCTAAAATTGGCTATATTGATATGTGGATATGACACATCTGAATTTAAGCAGTAATAACCTCCCAAAGTGTTTGTTGTTAATAGCTGAAGTGAAGAATTATGAACTGTAGAACAAATCCAGTCTTACGTATATTTAGACAATCTTGTCTTAAACAAGTGAAGGCCAGGTTTTAAAATGAGATGGAAGACAAAATAACTGTATTGAATTTAAGTAGAAAATTGAAATGCATTATTAGACTGTATTGCAATCATCTCCTTAGTTGGGACCATTGATCAGCTATTCTTATTTTCTTTGCAAATATGTACTTTTTAAAAAGTGAATTTGATATCTGGAATGATATTACACAGGCTATTTTAAAGTCTGAAATCCTATACAGAACCGGTACAAGCACAGATGGGAGTATAAGCTTCCCCTTGTTGCTCTTCCAATATGTTTCAATCATGATATGGGGGGACCATCTCTAGAGAGGGCCAAGACATCCTAATCTTTGGCTTGTTTGCTTAGATAGCATTAACCACCACACTTGTAGGCAATTTGATTTGGTGCTTAACATGTGATTTTTTTCGGGTGTAAATTGTTCTCTGTGTGAAGCAACCCTTTCAAAATGAAGCCTCACAAACTTAGGAAAGCTGCATGTTCGTTGGATGAACACATCCTACTTATTTAGAAATTAGGTAGAAAATCAAGTTTGATTAAACACTTGGTTGTCTCTTTCACAAAACCTTTTCCTTTTCATAGACCAGCTCCTGCTGTAAAACTTTGTATATTTATAGTTTGATTATTGAACATTAGTTGCTGATATTAAGGACTCCATAAACAAAATTATATTTTAGCTTCCCTAATAAAAGCAAATATTTGGTACAGAATTACTCACTATCTCTTGTTATCTTAGGTCTATTCAAACAGCTCCCAGTGCATTATCTACTCCCAGTGTAGAAAATTAAGTCAATGTAAAAGTATACTCTGTTTTTTAAAAAGAGGTCACGAATAGCCTTTCTTCCCTTGGTAGTCACCAGTGTTCTTATTACGCTTCATTTATATAGTTGGAGGACTCAGGAGGACCAGCTGGGCCCCCTGTCTGCACTCATCAAGAGTTAATTTCTGAAAGAGGTGCTGTTGTCATGAACAAGTGCAGAAGGTACTCTGGTGGTCCTGCCAAACAACAAGAGCTCTTAATTAGCAGCAATGTTCAATCAGGCTGCTTAACCTGCCACAGAGCTGAGGAGGTCATGTTCCTTCCTGCTATGCTGCCCCTGTAAAAAGCACCCAAGAACTGATCCCAAATGTTTTTTGCTGTGAGCATGGTTCCTAAAGACAGTGCATGATCTATTAATGAATCTTCATGATTCTGTATACGCACACAGAATTTGAACCAGTATTTTTATATCAGACCTACTGTTAATACCTATTATTAAATTATTATTATTATTATTTGTATTCCTGTAGTGCCTGGGAGCCACGACTATGGTGCTGTACAAACAGAGCAAAAAACCGCTCCTGCCCTGAGCTTATATAACGTAGTTTTACTAGCTGTATAGGAACAAAGGTGTGTTAAGCACTTCGCAAACATATATATCAATGTACTTTATAGTATGCAAACAAATAGCACGTGAAGCAAGAGAAATAACCTGAAATAAGTAGTAGGAAAAAAATTAGTTTTACATATTCGTGCAGCATATACTGTGGGTATAACGTGTTCCTTCAAACAAACTAAATGCGCAAGAATCCCAGTAGCTAGTGAAAGGGAAGGGAAAAAGAAACAGAAAAAGTATTCTTGCAAAACTAGCTGGAAAATTTACCAGCTCAGAGAAAACAGACGCTTGCTTGCAATTTACCATGATGATGAATAATTAAAAAACTAATGATATTTTGCTCATCCATTTAAAAAAAATTACTCTCCCCATGAAAGTAATATTTTGCAAGGCTAGAGTCAAATTAAATACATAAAAAACATAGGATCCAAGAAGAAATGCACTCTGAGCCAGATCCCTTAGATAATTCAGAGCCAAAGCTATTAGAATTGTAAACATTAATACATACCAATTTAACTCTAATTCTGAATGTTTGTTAGACTAGATGATTCTTAGTCTCTAAGCTAGTGAAGAAAAATGTTGCTACCATTAAATGGACACAACTATCAGCAAGGTTGGGTGCGAAATGTGGTCCAGTCAAAATTATTATTCTGGTGAGGAAAGTTCTCTGGATTCTTGCAACATTAATGTACTGTATGGCGCACACCCACATGCACTCTGAACGGAAGGGGTTGGACACAAGTTACTCTTTAACTATTGTGTTTAAATTGACCTTTTCAACAGATGACCCTCTTCTACCGAGGAAACTTTTTAGATGTCTCTTTTTATATGGCTGGAGAGTTTTGGCTCTAACTCTTTTGTGCATGTAAAATATTGCAGATCAGACATATTTTCTTTTTCATTTTAGTTTTTAAAAAGTAAGAGTTGTTCTACAGTTGAATTGACTGAAAAAGTACTGATGTTAGTGAAAACGCACCACCACCAAAAATGGTGGGAAATATAAAACTAAAAACAGCCACCAGGAATGCATGTTCAATTTCCTGAATACAATGGAAACATTTTGGATCAGGTTTTGCAATGTCCCTTATTCACATTAAATAGTGCCTTATTCTTCAAGTAGTGCAGTTGAAATCAATGGGGCTTTTTGTAGAATAAGGTACTAATAAACTTGAATAAGGGTGGCAGAATTTGGCCCTTTATTAACAAGGAAAAAGAATGTATTCTTCTAAAGAGTTAAATTGTTAATGTGAGTTATATGATTGTACAGAAACCTTGCTAACAAGCTTCTGCATGGGTTTTAATCTTGAGGTCATGAACAAGTCCCAGGATGTCTCAGCTACCCCTCCCTTTCTTATGGCTCTATGGGAGAAGTCCTGGAAACTATGGGAGCGGTTCCAAAACTTTCTAATGTTAGAACATAGGATAACCATATGGAAAAGGTTTGGGAACCACTGAGCTTCTAGAAACCAGCTTTCCATATGCTTAACTTAATGAAAACGAGATTTATGTTTTGTTTTCTTTTTTTAAGTATTTATTTTCTGCATTTCACAAAATTACTTATATTTTGATGACTGAGATAATTATTACAAAGAAATGATTAACTCAGGAAAAGTGTTTTTTTTTTATTAAACTTGTACTATAAAAGATTTTAATGAAAATTTAACTCTACTGTTGTTTGAAATATTCAGTAAGACAGAAACTTCATCTGCCAAGTTTATTTGTTCTTTGATTTAACTGTCATGGGAATTTAATATAGAGGGAACCAGTGTAGCTGTATGAATGGAATAAAAATCCACTGAAAAACAAAACTCATTGAATAAGGTTTTTGGAGTTCAAACAGGGTTATGCTATCATGTACTATATATGCACAATTGGAGCAGTTCTACCATCCTTACTTGCACTGAGTAGTACCTTATGCAACAAGCAGTCTTATTTTAAATGTGAGTAAGGGTGGCAGAATCTAGCCAAATACTAGATAAATCAGGCTTACAACATGTCTGCTTGAACAAGTCTGAAGTTTACTAAAAGAAAAAAAAGAAATTTCTACATTGTGGCTAAAATATTTCCCTTACAGTAAGGATAGGAAGATGGTTGTTTACTAGGTCCATATAAAAATATAAAGTTTCAGTGCTTAACATTGTTGGATTAGTACCCCAGATTACCCATAGAGGTCAGTCCCATATATTAGTAGCACAGTGGGGATTTATGCAAAGGGAACAAAAGAGACTTTGTTATGCTCTTAGAGCTTTTTATACATAGTGAAGTCCTATGACAGCTACCAGTCTTGATGATCTTCCACCTTCTTTAAAAATAATGTTAAATTAAAAGGGCTTTTCAATATTATTCTAACATGGAATGTTGAAAATATAAATCTGAAGAACTGTATCACATGCTAGTATGTTTTTAATTCAAAATGAAACTGAACTGCAGTGTGGGGATAGAGTGGCAGAGAGAGAGTGCTTCTCTCTAACACGGGAGGCAAACTACGGCCCGCAGGCCAGATCTGCCTGTCAGGGCTTTCAATCCAGCCCATTGGATTGCCAGCCCCGTGATGCAGCAGGGCTAAGGCAGGCTCCCTGCCTGCCATGACCCCATGCCACTCCTGGAAGTGACCGGCACCACATCCCTGCGGCCCCTGGGGAAGGTGGGGGGGCAGAGGGCTCCGTGCACTGCCTTTCCCACAGGCACCGCCCCCACAGCTCCCATTGGCTGGGAATGGGGAACCGTGGGAGCTTTGGGGGTGATACCTGCAGGCAAGGGCAGTGTGCGGCAGAGCCGTCTGCCCCACCCCACTGCCAGACATGTTGCCACTTCCGGGAATGGTGCGGGGCCAGGGCAGGCAGGGAGCCTGCCTTAGCCCCGCTGCGCGCTGCTGCCACCCCGGAGCTGCTGGAGGCAAGTGGCACCGGGCCTTGCCCTGAGCCCCTAACCCCCTGCCTTGAGCCCCTTGCCGCACCCCTCCTGCACCCCAACCTGCTGCGCTGAGCCCCCTCCTGTACCCCGCATCCCTCCTGCACCCCAACCCCCTACCCTGAGCCCCCTCCTGCACCCCAACCCCTTGACCTGAGCCCCTTCCTGCACACCGCACCCCCCTCCCATACCCCACACTCCCTCCTGCGCCCCAGCCCTACATTCATGGCCCTGCATACAATTTCCCCACTCAGGTGTGGCCCTCAGGCCAAAAAGTTTGCCCACCCCTGCTCTAACAGGAGGGAAAGCAAGAATCAAGTCAGTCCTACACAATTTGTTTCTGAGATCTTTGCTCAAGAGAGGCTACTCCTATTCCAAATCTGTGCTGCAGCAGTCTGGTGATATATATTGATCTAACTCGCCTTTTAATCACTACTGTGACTTTTATGCATAGGAAGAGTATCTTATATTTGCATGCAGTTGCACATGTTGTCTAAAAGCTCTGGTTTAAAATGCAACTGGGAACTTAAAAATGAGAACTGTGCATTTATTTACATCTGTATTCATGGTATTGCATAGGGTAGGCATATTTTTAATAGATAATTATTTGAGGAGTTTAAGAACATAAGAATGGCCATACTGGGTAAGACCAATGGTCCATCTAGCCCAGTATCCTGTCTTCCGACAGTGACCAGTCCCAGGTGCTTCACAGGCAATATCGAGTAATATATCCCCTGTTGTCTAGGGTCAGCGTCTAACAGTCAGACATTTAGGGACACCCAAAGCATGGGCTTGCATCCCTGGCCATCTTGGTTAATAGCTATTGATGGACCTATCCTCCATGAACTTATCTAATTCTTTTTTAAACCCAGTTATACTTTTGGTCTTCACAACCTCCCCTTAATAGCATAATTTTAAAAATGAAGGGAATTATTTAGCATTTGTGTTTCTAATAGTTCCATTAGTTTTGTAGATGTTTGTACTCTGAAAAGAGGAAAATAATCTGTATACATCTACAGTGACTAATGAACTGCTGCCTAGTTGTAAAAGACGGATGGCTATTAAAACTGTTCTGTTGACACAACCCCTGTGCATTGTAAAAAGGGACCATACCCTTTTCATAGAGCAAAAATACATTGGAAGTCTTTGCGACTTACTGTGTAAGTGGAAAGATGGTGTACTAATCCTTTTGTACATATATGCTTATCATGGCAACCACATTGTTCTGATGGTTTTGTACAGCTCTGAGAGAATTCAATGTATCTGTTTAAAAGGGATTTTGGAAGAGAATGTTTGTTATCTTTCTTAGAAATGTGAATGCTGGGATCTTGGATGAGTTAAGGCTGTCAGCTTGATATTTGCAGGGTGTCACTCGTGTTCAATTTTTTGTGGTGTTTTATTTATTTATTTATTTATTTTTATTTTTTTGCAATCACTATTTTTTTAATAATCTGGTTTTATACATTCAGTAGTTTCTGAAAAACAAGGATAACAGCAGCTTAGGTACAGACTAACTAAAGAATTCATATTCTGATTATTTTTAAAATTAGTAAATATTTAATAGGCTTCAGCCAAAATATGATACCTGTTTCAGGTTTGTGATAGTTCAGCATTTCTTGTGTAAATGTATGTTATTTACTAAGAGAGGGAGGGTTGGAGAAGGAGAAATGCACTCTAGATCTAGGAATTTAATGGAATCGACCAGGATCCTAATCATATCTGTAATATGGAAAGGCACAATGATCTAGTGTCAAGCATTTTATCCTTCTTTAGAATTATTTTTTTTCATCAGTTAGAGTTATCTGGGAACAAAAAATAGCTTTTTTCCCCCAACTTAAATGTGAAATGCATTCATATTTAAGAAATTAGTTTCAAAATATATCCCTGTAAAAGAACTACTAAATTATTTTCCAGGACTATTGTTCAGGGGTGAAGATAACATGTGTTTATCATGAACCCGTTTTTTTGTCAGAATGCAGCACAAGGTGATTATTCTGGACGTAACAACAGCTTGAATTGAATAGTTTCCCATGCCTGTGTAAATCTGTTCATCTAAATCCTACTCTTCACTTAGTTCGCATCTATGTAAGTCTTAAGATAACATGCACATTGTGTTTATTCTCTGCTCATAATATCTTCAGTGTGTAAAAGATGCTCAGAAAAAAATGTAATAAACATTCTTTAGCAAAAACTGGATTGCACATGTCTAATTTCTCTGCCCACATGCCAATAAAAATACCAAAACTGGCATCAGTGAAAATAACTTCATACCAAAAAATTAGAACAGCAGCACAATAGTCATTGTATTAAGTAGCAGGATAGTATTCTAAATTTTGGTGAGTATAGATTAATTTAAGGAAACTAAAAATTGGAGAGGAGAATAAAGGTTTCAAAGTGTATTTTTTGAATATGAGAGTGTGATATGTTGAATGTTCAAATGAGATGTAAAGATCCCTTGATATTTTCATAAGAGTTAGGAGTTGAGTTACCTGGCCATATTTCCGGTTAATTGTTCATCTTGGGTAATTACATGCTGGCTATCTAAATTCCTCTTATGGTTTTAAATTGGATAAATCATTTACCACATTTTGTGCAACAAACTGTTAAATAGTGATGCTGTGTGTTGTTAAACAATTGCTTTGGTTAACCCCAGAGGTGGTCTTATGTAATGGGTCAATGAAGTAATCTCTGTGTGTCCATTCATAGAGCCCTGCATGGATACAAAATTTGTATCAGCATCCGATCCGCAAAAATGGTCCATGAATATCTGCATCTGTGGATATAAAGCGGATATCTGCCGACTTGCAGGGCTCTATCCATTCAGCTTTGTAAGGTGCTTCTGGATCTTTTAATGTAAAAAGTACTGTTTAATTGTAAGATCACAGTGCTTGTGTGTTTGCAAGCATATAGGCAAGGAAAAAAAATATTTTTTAAAATGACCTAGTGCCTTTCATCCAGAGATCCCAACATGCTTGATTACTTCACCCATCAGTAAAATTCATCCATTTCTGAAATGGAGGGTGGCCAGGGCCGGCTCTAGGTTTTTTGCCGCCCCAAGCAAAAAAAATTTTGGCTGCCCCCCCCGCCCACCAGTGCCCCCCCCCACCCGCACTCCCTGCCGCCCCAGCACTGGGCTCTCTCTTCCCCCCCCTGCACCCCCTGCCACCCCAGCACTGGGCTCCCCCCCAAACGTGGAATCCGCTACCAGCACACGGCGGCCAAGCCCTGGTCCAGCCGTGACTCTGTCCCCATGCGGGTGGAGTTGCTGGGTGGCGCGGAGTGGGAGTACTTCCAGGTGGCGGTGCGGCTGCGGGGCGGCGCAGAGAACACGGCCCCCTCCCTGGGCTTTGCGGCGCTGCTGGTGGCCAAGGTGGATCAGTTTGTGCTCACCGCCCTCACCCCTGACATGCTGGCAGCCGAGGACCTGGAGAGCCCCCCGGACCTGCTGCTCTTCAGCCTCACCGCGCCCTGGCCCAGCCCCGGCGGGCGGGAAGGCGAGGATCTCCGGCTGCGGGGCTACCTGCTCAGCACCAACAAGCCGAGCCGGCCGCTCACCTCTTCACACACTCCGGGAGCCCCTCTCGCCGCCGCCGCAGCCCGGGCTTGGCTCCAGGGGACCCCACTTCCCTCCCTCCCCGGCTCCTCACACACTCTGGGCAGGGCTGCCAAGAGAATTCAGGGGGCCTGGGGCAAAGCAATTTCGGGGGCCCCTTCCATAAAAAAAAAGTTGCAATACTATAGTAACATGTATTTGGAAATGTAAAAAATAACTAGTGAAATAGATTCAAAAATTAATTTGTAATAATTTGAAAATACACTAAATACATTAAATGCTTTAATGGTATGTATACATTTGCAATTACATAATGGGCTGTTGCTGGGTGATGGTGATGGTTGGTGCCAATGGGCTGTCGCTGCCTGGGGGTGGTGCTGCTGTTGCCCAGGGCTGGGTGGGGAGCTGGGCTCTGGGTTGGGGGGTACCCGGCTCACAGGGGCTGGGCTCAGGGCTGTGGGGAGATGGGGTCGGGGGGTGTCCGGCTCAGAGGGGCTGGGCTCGGCGCTGGGGG